>NC_041806.1:21909487-22241987 GCF_900964775.1 Scleropages formosus | reverse complement strand
CCGGTTCCCCGCGACCCCGTATGGGACAAGCGGTTCCGAAAATATGTGTGTGTACTATTAAGAATCAATAGCTTGGGGAGCTTGCTCTCTGTACGAGGCTCCTGTGCCATATCTGTTGTCTTACAGTCTAAGGACCTGGGTTCAAATCTCCACTCCTGTAGTTGCACCCTTGGACCCAGCACTTACACTGATTAAATAAATTATTCAGCTGTATAAATGGGTAAAGAACCATGAGCAGCTTGGTATACACAATCAGCACTCTAAGTTGACTTAAACATATTAACTAAAATAAACACCTTTGACCAACAAGGCAACATAGATAAGCGACTTCACCACTATTTGCAGAGCAGGGTCCTTTAACTTTATCAATTCAAGGTAACTACCTTGCTCAAGGGTACTACAGCAGGTGTGGAATTTGAACCAGGGACCTTCAGACTGCAGGCCAATGACCACAAAAAACTGTGCCCCTTTTTATTTTACTTATGTTTTGTTTGGGGTTGTATCAGTTTGCTTGAACTCCATTACATAATATTACAGAAGCCTTTCTTGTTCTTCTGGAATTGACCCAAGGGACCTGTGAGATGTATTCGCAATATAGACCTCCAGAAACTGGATGAAAATATTACAGATCAACTGAAAACATGATATTAAGCATATTTGTGATGTTGTCACTATAGTGGAGTTTGTTAAAATTACGTTTTGGGAGAGGAGTGTTGGGCCACCCCCAGTCCACACACAGGTGTCAGTCAAGTACAGCGCATATAAATACCTTTAACTTCCACACCCTGCATGACCCCCCCCCCCCCCCCCCCAAAAAAAAGGAGAAAACTGACCACATCCCCTACTCCAGCTCTCTCTTTGTGCAATGGGGTCCGAGACAGAAGCTCAACAACCTAGCTGGACAATAGGCAATAAGCATCCATTCAAACACACAACAACCAATTTAGAGTCATCAATTCATCTGAAACACACGTGTTTGGCTGTGAGAAGAAACCCACACAAACACTGGGAGGACATGCAAACTCGACACAGACTGGGAAACAATTATACAGTATATAGCAACAAATTCTGAAGCTCACCAATAACGTCTCCAGCAGGTAGATATTACAATATTCTATTACAGCATTAATAGCGACTTGCATACCGGTATTATTTTTAAACCCAAGTGCTGTATTGCTTAAGATGTAATCTGTCATCTAAGCAAAGTTTCCATCAGATTTTTTTTTTTTTTTTAAAAAAGCACATTTTTGCGGTCAAAAAGCCAAGTAAAAAAGAATAACTTTCAAATTTAAATTTTCCTACTACACTGTATTTTCTCTGAATGCATGGAAATGTAATTTACCTGACTTAACTTCTAAAGATATATCTAAATTAAAACAGATATTAACATAAGCTAACTGTAATTACACAAACAGATAACCTAAGTATTTCCCAATCAATGGGGTCTTCAAATGACATTTTTAAACAGTTTATGTGCTGGTGTTTGTTACTGAAATGTTTTCAATGACCGACTGTGCTAAATACAAGAAAAATTGAGTGCAGATTAAATTAAGGCACACATATAAAGGGATCCTGAAATTATAGAGGAGCAAACAAATGAGACACTCAGCTTTTTAATTGTGACTCAGTGCACACTTGAAAAGGAAAGGTGAAGCATGTCAGTAACAGTCACGCGGCATAATTATGCTTTTTAGAGCAGTAAGAGCAGCTCCATCAATAATGAGTGAAGGAACAGAAGCAGGCTTATTGCTTTGGTTCCCTGTCTAATTCCAGGAGAGTCCTTTGGGAGGAATGGACTGCAGTAATATATTTCTGCTAAGCTGCTTACTGCGGCCGCGTATGAAGCAGTCAAGCAGCAGTGGCAGGCAGGGAACGGATTTGACACTATCTCCTCCATCGCGCTTGTATTAATAGGATAATCACAGCACCCTTTGAAGATGGAGAAGCCCTGAGATTTAAAAAAGGAAAAAAAAAAAAAGAAAACAGCAGTGGCTTATGGGAATAGAAAGAGTTCCCACATGTGCAAAGAGGTTGTGAAATTTTTTTCCCAGCCCAGTACATCCTAGACCTCTACTTGACATTATTTTACTGGTCAGTAGAATGCGGCGAGCCGTTTGCAGAGAGTTGGTGAAGTGGAAATATGACACCTGACACAGTGGCGTATGACGTTTTGTGTTGATGTTCGCAATAATATACGCACAAAAAAAAAAAAAAAAAGTTAAATGCAGATCACAGATCTCCCAGCCGCAAGCGTCTCACAACAACGTGCAGCAATTGTGGTGCAAAATCTTGTATCATCTCTCCGTCACTGGACAACATAATGGAGAATAACAAAAGAAGTTGAAGAAGTTGTTCTCTTGCTCTATGAAGCTCCATGTATCAATTTTTCTTTGTTTTTTTTTTTTTAAAAAAAAAAACTAAATTCTTGACAGGTTCTGCTTCTAAATGCAAGCAGCATAGGCCAACCACGGATTCAGACCTGCAACCTTGTGATCACAAACCGTGTATAGTTTCTTAACCACATTTATACCCATTTCCTATATATATGTGTCAACAAATAGTTCTTTGTTTACCTTTAATTTTCACAAAACCCTGAATTATTCCCAGTAACAATGTCACAGACAACTTGCAGGCAGGGGCCTGACAAATAAAGAGAGGGTGCAATATCTCATTAAGAATAAAGCCTCTGGGATATCAAAGCAATTTGTCTTGCCCTCTGTTCCCAAGAAGCAATTAAAATATTAGTTCAAGACATAAGAGTATTCACATATATTGACATACAGAAAAAGAACTTACTGAAAAAAACTTTGCTAAAATAGCACAAAAAAACTCAAGGGTAGAAAATACCAATAAAACTTAAATATCAACCCCCGCTGAAAGGGTCACTTTTTCTTCACCTTTGAAATTAAGCCACACTTTCTAATTCACTGGCTGTAACCAATCCGTAAATATCAAGGTATTATGAAAAAACTGTCAACGGATGCGTCCGTGACAAACGAGATGCGGTTCGTATGTGGTTTAGAAGTAGAAATATGCTACCGTTCATGTCGTGAAGGCAACAAACCGCCTCTTTTCTGGATCGAGAGGGAAAATGATTCTGTCATTTGTCTCACTGAAGACTCGGAGAGCTTTCGATTACTGCAGGAGCAACAGACAACATGTGAATATTCTTAAGGAGCTGCCCTGATGTCGGTATTACGGTGATAAATGTTTTCCCGCTAAATGCCTTTATGTTTCAAGTGTTGCCCACGGAAAAGATGAAATGCCTGCCATGTTTATTACAGTCGCTTTATGTAAGTGAGGGAGTGGAGGGCATTGTCTGGATGAACACGCAAAGGCAGATATGAGAAGAATAATGAATAACAACATAGGTGGCGGCTGGGTGAAGGAATACGCAGTAGCATGACCTGTGCCGACATGAACGCATCTATTTGCTTAGCAAATGACTGTACTTGCGTAGCTTCTACGCTGAGTGCTTTATTATAACTGTTTTCTTGCTTACCCAACAGTTTTGTCTAAAACAGTTTTTTACTTATTTAGGCAGTAAAATATTTCTTCTGCATTGATTCTGCTTAAGCACCGTGCTCATGGGTACCTCCACAGGGCCTCTTCTGGAATTTAACCTTATGCTACCTTTCCATCTTCTCCTCTTAGGAACGTTTCGGCCGCAAGTCCACTGCTTTGAGGCATAATGTCAGGTACATAATATGTGCATCTACAAGGTATTCATTCAAACTTATTTACGAGCTGTCCAGATCTAAGCCCCAGGGTATTATTAAATGAGTATTTTTCCGTTTTACACATATCTTGAGTGGCACAATAAGTCACATTAAATACGTCTGTCAGTGGGAAACAGCAGAAGAGTGATGGCCATCATCATTCTACAAGGAAAAAACCTTTGCTATGTTGTATAGAAACCATACAGCCAGGACACAGCTATCACAACTATGCAATGCATCATGGGAGTTATATAATAGCCACGCCCGCACGAAGATGATATGCTCAGGAAAAAGCAACTCAACCCCAGATAAAAGACAGCGTACTCAGGAAATTTAGAAGCAATCCTGGTCAGCCCATAGCTTTCAGGTATCATCCTGATATTATCACAATGCACGATAAAAAAAAAAAAACAGTGACGGAATAGAAGGTTAAATAGTGTTTTATAATCCTGGAAGAAATAATAATGTTTTGTGCCACTGCCATGGAACAACAAAGATAACTGCACTATTGTATAATCATATATATTTGAATCTCAGATAGATACCATATTGAGGACATACGGGTGCAACATTTCATGTGATTGATAAACATATACATTCATGTATGGAATTAGAAGAAAGCAAAAAATTGTTTCGAATTTAATTTGTGTCATCTTTACAGCAGAACACGATGTGAGTGTGTCCAGCTTGACACCAAAACTCATTTCCACTATTTCTCTATAACTTGGTACCCAGATTCTGTGTGTAGACTGCATCCAGCACTGGTCCTACTGTAGCTGAACACGTTCTCTCGGACACACAGGCTGACCAGAGGCGCTGCCCGCTGCCCTTTCCAGAATCAGGCTGAGTACCGTATCACCCCTCCATGTGTGACCTCACGAGCCCTGGCTGATACTGCACAGGGTTGGAATAGTCAAGATCCACCTGTGGGTGGAAGTGACCTTAGCAGAGGAGTAATGTGAGGGTCTATATATCTGAGAAGTTTGTTCACAGAAAGTAAAGGATTCTGTGTCATGGTTAATATAGAGAGGCAAAGGCACATGGTGCTGCTTACACTGGTAAGTGTGAAAGTACATGGACGGACTACCTTTCATCTGCACAGAGGCAGCAGGTAGCACACTGGTTAAGGACACAGCCTTGTGAGATGAAGGTTGGCTCTTCAACCTGCACTCCGTGCTACTGCTAATATACCCTTGTAACATGTAGTAATGTTCTAGTAAAATAGTCAGTTGTCAAAGTCAACTTTATTGTCATTTCCACAATATGTTTAGAACATACATCGGAGTGAAATAACGTTTATCCTGGACCATGGTGTGACATAGAGGACAACATATACAACATACACTGTTACTACTAGAGTACGGCTCACAATAACTAACCACTAAATTAAAAATACTGGAATAAAGTCTAGCGGTGTGGTCGGTACAATAAATAGAAATGTCAACAGATTTAAGAGTGGTAAAGAAAAAATATGTGTAAATGGGTCAAGAAGTATAAATTGGCTTAACGCGTAAAATAAGAAACAAATCAGTCAGATGTTTCTATGTTAATTTTCGCAGTTAATTGTTTATATTTTTTTTTTTTTGTTTAATTTTGCAGCCAAAATTTCTGCAAATAAAACAAAGAATGCAGTTGGTAAAACTGTAATGGCACTCTTCTTCTGGACCACCATATAAGAGTAACTCCTGCATGAAATCCTCTCCTGCTGTGGTATAATTTATAAAGCTTTCCACGGAAGGCATTAAGGCAATCGCTCAAGAAGCTTCTCGGTATTTTAGGGGGGAGAAAAAAAACAAAAACACACTTATTGCTTAAGAGTGTATGTTTTTCTGCGTCGGGGGTCACGAGCTTTGTTTTATCTCTGCAGACACATCATTATTTTTTCGTCATAAATATTTATAGGCTGTCCAAGTTGCAGATTCCCAGCAATTGTATACTTTTATATAAACGAAAGCACTTTCAGTCTCCTTCGATAACCTCTGCCTATTCGTTGTAACGTCTGCATTACGGGGCTTCTGTCCAGCTACGGTCCGAGCAGCTGGTTGCCTTGTCTCCTGGAACCGGTTCTGACCCGTGCGATTGGCCGTCATGTCATCTGGGAAGCCGTGTCGCTGCTAGGTGTCACCTCTTCACACCTGTGTCCATGACAAGCCCTTCATTGCCACCCACAGCCCCCTCCGCAGGGTTGACCAGGTGTCTGGTTGTGGCAGATCGTCCGTTAGTGTCAGCGAGAGAGCTTGGTTCGAGGTACGTACTGCGAGCTCCTTGCAGTACAAAGTGAGCCAAAATAAGTACCTTGAGTGGCTTATTTTGCATCTTGGTTCGAGTCCGTGCAAAGGCCGTCGCCATTTGATGAACTGTCCGAGGAAACGGTCATCGAGACCCAACGTTGGGGAACATAAAACGTTACATTTGTTGTTGTTTTTCTCGGTTCTGTTTATCAGCCTGGACCTGGAACAGCCTTCGCACCATTCAAACTGCTCCCATCCCTCATATATTAGCTTTCTGCACAAATTAAAACTGCTACAAGAACTTATGGAAATATATATCTTTTTTTTATAAAGTGGGCTTATTATTTGGCATGATAGATTTCTTTTTCCCTGCTATTGAAGTAATATTACATCCACAACAGGCTTTTTTATTTATTGCCTATAATGTTCTGCAAAGCATACTATGCTTCTTTATCATTTTGCCCATCGCAGTGCAATGCTTCTTCCGTAGCAAAATCATCTACTGTATATACTGTACTTCTAACTTCTGTCAACCAGTCACAATTATTATGATAAATCTAACTTAAAAACAGCAAATTCAATACTAATTTTAGAAATAAACAATATAAATGTATAACAGTTAAATCATATACAGTACACCACTTTTATAATATGAACACCTTTACACTATAGTGTAGTAAAGTGCTTATCTGATTGTTTACAATGTGTAAATGAGGGTCAAAAAATTGTCCTCTCCTGCAAAATTTTTGATACAAGTTTTAATCATTTCTGTGTTATGTGTCAATAATTTCTATAAAAATACAAAATATGTTAATTTTACCGCTCACAAAAATGCCATGTATTTTTGCAATTTTTTTTTTCATTTTAGGGGTCATATTTTTAATTCACAAACAGATTATACTTTTTCCCCTTAAGCTATAACAGTAAATTGATCCTCTCACAACAAGACTTCTCCTAAAGGGGTGATTTCGCAGAACAGATTAACCCAGTTGAGTGAGGGATGGGTTCACATTAACAGGTCCGGTTGTTACACAGAACACACAGCACAGAAAGACTCAATAAGGAATTTTGAAGGTTTAATAAGTTCAATGAAAACACAACTTGCTGGTATTGCCAAAAATCTCCATGGGTTCGAGTCTGACACGGCTGGGGCGGCAAGGCGTTAAGTCGCGGACCGTGTGGCGGCTGAGTAGCTGTTAGCGAGGGGAATGAGATCAGGCCACTTTAGTCTCTCAGATCTAAATGAAAGTGTTCCGCTTCTGCTTTTTCAATTACTGAGTCATTCTTTGAGCCTAAGGTCCCATCGGTCACTCCCTGCGATTGCTCTCAAATCGAAAGGTCAACTCTAAGTGCCGAAGCCTTTCTTCCTGACGGATTTCAGCATCTCCTAGGAAGAGAATACACCGTTTCACGCATTAAGACCGGAAACCTTTTGTAGCTGGACAGATGGAGCAGTTCAAAGGCAGTAGGGCAGGGCAGGCAGTCACTTTGCACTTCATTAAGTCCTGCAGGGCTGTAAATGAAGTTCTGCAAAAATGGGAATAGCTTTCTGATCTTTTCAAGTGTTTCATGATTTATTTCTAGATAAAAATGTAGCTACACATCATTCTTTCCTGCAAAAGCTGTAAAATATTAAAATTTTGGTATGGGGAGGGAAAAAAAAACATTCTGATTACTTTGCATTAGAATTTTGTAAAAGTGAATTTGTATGGAATGATTACTAGCTCTGCAAAATGGAAAATGCCTAGAGGAAAATTTGCTAAAACTGTGGGTCACTCACTCAACTGGTTTGCATTTCATTAAATTGGTGCAAGAAAGAAAAGTTGGCCACCAAAAAAAAATAAGTTTTGTGTACAGTGGGGCTAAAATCAGGTTCAAAATATAATATGAAGAGCCAGCTATCTGGAACGCCTCCATCAAACAAAACATGTTTGCCGCTGTTTGGGCTGAATAGTGACAATGCAGGCTGGTGCTGTACCTGTCTCTGGTTTGGAGTTGCTAATCTCTGTGCTTTATTGGCATTGATGAATGAGGTAGCCCCAGCCTGTGGAAATCTATTAAGCGCTGAGCTTAAAAGCTCCAGTGCAAAGAACGGAAGGTGGCAGATTCATGATTAACTAAAGCTGAGTGAACACTCACCTAATATTGATAATTTAAAGAAATTATATATGTTAAATTCATTATTGGATGGACGTTGTCATGGTAAAATTATTAAGCCACCTCGATCAATGAATTCTTGGAGCTGAAACTACAAAGAAAAAAATGTACTAGGAATGCATCTGATATTTTTTTTAGAATTTATAACATTTTTAAACAATGTATGTTAGACTTTTAAAAAATTGCTATTGTAACACGAGATCTACGAGTTCAGTTGCAATAACTGTCTAGATCGGTAATTAACAGTATAGTAGTGCTACAATAGTGCAAATAGTGTTAAAATGTAGTAGTATGAGCTCTCAGTTTTAAAAAATATGTATCTTCTAATTTCTTCCTCCATAATTCCTTCCTTGTTTTATAGCTACGCTCACAATATAGAATGCTATTCAGCATCTCATTTCCACAAGGATGGGTGGGAGGAATTGCTTCAAACTAAAAATGCTTTTCTGAATTTCTTGGCAGCTTGGTAGGAAAAAAGCTCCTCAATAATTCAGACAACATGCTTTGTGAACAGAAAGCTGAACTTTCTTTGATGACCTGTTTAGTCTTTTACGTCTATCAATAATTCAATGCGTCAAGACGAGGTTCGACTATCATATGTTAAACCTAGTTCTGTTGTCAGTTGTTATGCAACGTACCTTTTAGGGATAATATTTGCACAGCAATCATGGCTGCAGGGTCAGACGGCAATGCAGTCATTTTTAATTGATTACTGGGACACAGCTCAGCATTCCAGTGGGCAAAGGTTCAACACTATGGACAGCTCGAGAGCTTTTAGGCTCGGACCAGCAGCTGCCAGCAGTTTCCTTGTTAACTGCTTTTATAAGTGTGAACAGGGAGATCAGTCGGCAGTCGTTCGGGAGTCAAGCAGCTGAAGGAATTGGTCTCGATATCTCCATTAGAAAACTAGCACGAAGCCTCCAGCGGTAGCTTCCGGGCCAAGGAACGCAAACGTGTGGTGAGGGGATGGGAAACGCTGCCGGTGGCAACTCACCGTGGCGAGGGGGAAAACCAGCTTCGCTGGAACAGAATGAGAAACCTTCAGAACAGAGACAGTAAAAGTACACAAATTCAAGTTGGAGAAAACTCAAATCCATAGTCAGGATGGTTTTAAAAGGAGCAAGTTCTTCTTCCTTGCACTCTTAACACTGTGTTACAACAAGAAATTAAAAGACGATGATCCTGATTTTAGTGTAATACTCTAGGGTGCTGCACCTTGGGTTCGGATGGGGTGTACAAGGACGCCGAACCTACGAACGTTTGTTGGAACACCGGCACACAGCGAGAGGTATCAGCGCAAACAGAAGGAAATAATTCTCTCGGTCCGAGAACCGCTTTTCCTCAGGGACCTGCACCTCAAACCAGAGTTCCCAGCTTGCTTAGCATCTCTCAGGTTTTCCTTTCCCCTACTGACTAGCAGATACTCACCCCTTTATAATCCCCATGAGCCCCTGCGGCGGTTGACAACTAATTCATATATTACCCACAATTTTCAGCTATTTACAATGAACCCATTTTCCCGCTCAAACATAACACTCCCCAATTACACAGGTTGTTACAAAACTGTTGCAGTTTAGTCCTATTCAGCTTTATTCCTGTTCCTCCTTACTTCACACCTATATCTCCTATTGGAAGGAGCAGTCTTGTTACTTATAGGTTATCAAACCTAGAATGTGAAAAAGGATATATTGATAACAGATTGAGCTACAGGTGCGCTGTCATTTTTGACTGCCAAAGGATATTAGTTTTAGTATTCCACAAGTACGTGAAATCCACATTGTATATGAATTAACATCACATTAGTATGTGCTTATACCGTCTATCCTCACAGGATGTTCCCAGTAACACCCCAAGCATGTTTCAAATGTGAGGCCATTCCTGATGCTTTGATACATTTATTCTGGAAAATTGATAGGATTCAAGTTTACTGGAATGGGGTTCACACAACTACAAAAAACCTTTTACAAAAGATTTTGATTCATCCCCACTATATTCCCATTAAACCATAATTCACATTCTTCTTTGATTAAGTATAGACAAACTCATCAAGGATCTGTATTTAAATGTTATGATCTATACCAAATATGACTTCTGTAAATATGAGAATGACTTTCTTCCAGGGGGGCGCAGTGGCCCAGTGGGTTGGACTGGGTCCTGCTCTCCGGTGGGTCTGGGGTTTGAGTCCCGCTTGGGGTGCCTTGCGGCGGACT
The DNA here is from genome assembly GCF_900964775.1 of Scleropages formosus. Classification (NCBI taxonomy): domain Eukaryota; kingdom Metazoa; phylum Chordata; class Actinopteri; order Osteoglossiformes; family Osteoglossidae; genus Scleropages; species Scleropages formosus. Next base: position 22,231,670 of record NC_041806.1, on the reverse strand, counting down.
GGCGTCCCGTCCTGGGTGTGTCCCCTCCCCCTCCGGCCTTACGCCCTGTGTTACCGGGTTAAGCTCTGGCTCCCTGCGACCCCGTATGGGACAAGCGGTAGAAAAATTAATATTTCAGCTGCATTGTAGTTCTCTGTGACAACACCTTTGAAATATTGCAACCTTTTGCCCTTGTTTTATGTACATGGCTGTATTTGTCATTTTTTGGTGTTCTTTTTCTGTCTCTGTGTTGCTGTGACCATGTGCTGTTCTCTTGCTTTAAAAATATAACTGCTTGATCTCCTGTTGCCAGATTGCTAAGTAATGCACTCTAATCAAAATGATCTCTGTGTCAACATTAGCAATGGAATATTATTTAAATAGTTTGGTCAGACAGAATTTAGCGAACTTGTCATGTGGTCGTTTATAAGATGGCCATTATTGGCTCTGCAATACCAGTTTTGAGTGAGGACAATTGACAAGCTTTAGCATGTCTCATTCTAAGGACGACAAGAACGAGAGCACTCTCTCAGAAAATGAAAAGAACTAAAATAGAGCCCGCAGAGGAAGAACCAACGTAGAGCATGTAATCAAACAGGGTTGTCTAGGACGCACATCTGTTCTGTAGCCAGTCATATCAGTCCACCTTCAGATTTAGATTTGCTCGCACCAATTTGAAAACTGTGGGATTACCACAGTACACTGATGGAAACAACAATGTGGAAGTGTGGAACAGACAGCCGTTTTTCCTTAGAATGAGCTTGATTTTATCTCCCAACTCCCTTGCTGCACACCCAACCTGAACACCCATCCAAGGAAAATTCTGGTCCAATTTCTATAACGGTCTGAGAAGGAAGACATTGAGAAAGGGGAGCTGAAGAAATGGAATATTTTTAAAGATTCCTTTGTGTGATTTTACCCCAATCTGTCAGCTGAAATCATACAAACACACATTCTCAGAGACTGCTAGAGCTGTTATAAGGTAACTGATCTACCATGGTTTCTCTTTCTCAGTTCAATTCATATGTCGGCACAGAAGAAAGATCATCCAGATTGACGACTTGGAATCCATTGCTTCCTATCTAGCTACTCAAAGACTGAGGCTGTTTCACGCAAGTATTTGAACTCAGTTCCTTTCTGCTTGATTCTTATTCTGGTTCTATTCTGGTTCATTCTTTTTTCTTCCTGGTTTCTTGTTCTATATTGTACTGCTTACTGGTTTGGAGAGTTTACTCTTTATATTTTGCCTATGGTGAGCTCAGGGGGAACATGTAGTTTGGGATGTTCAGATAGGAGTAGCTGCACTGCTCTGCTAGAACCTTCTCAAACACTCTTAAATGTAAGAAAGTTTTTCAAAAATATCTGAGTCTTAGAGGCTTTTGTTATCCTTATTTCCATTTGCTTTATTAATTCAGTAATAATGTTCTGTCGTTGTGGTCTATATTTGAATGTTCTCCTATAAAAACAGTATATGCATGACCCAAGGTATGAATTTCCATTGCAAGGAAATTAATAATTAATCTGTATAATAATTTATGTGAATATTGGACTCCTCTTTGGATAGTGCAATTTTTTTTCCTTCTTTTCTGTATGTGGAAGTACTCATAATATTTTGCCATTTCAGGTTTTATGTTGCTTTGACCCAGTGTTGCTGTTACGGAAAAAAAAAAAAAAAGCCGTAAAGCTAGACACAATGAGCTATCTATATAACTTATATTTAAGTCAGTGACACTGACTAATTGCAATGTCTTAATGAACCATTGCTAGGATAATTATCAAATCAGCTACGCTGACTGGGTAAAAAAGTTTGTAGAATGTTAATATCTCTGTAGGGTTTTACCTTTCTTTCGAGCATCTTAACTGACTGGTGTTTCTCCACACACACATTTTCAGAACCACTCGTCCCTTACGGGGAACCGGAGCCTACCCGGCAACACAGGGTGTAAGGCCAGAGGGGGAAGGGGACACACCCAGGACGGGACGCCAGTCCGCCACAAGGCACCCCAAGCGGGACTCGAACCCCAGACCCACCGGAGAGCAGGACTGCAGTCCAACCCACTGCGCCACCGCACCCTCTCGATGTTTCTCCATTTATTTGTAATTTCAGTAGTGTTGCTTTATGCCATGGTTTTATTGTTATGGGGAAAGTCAATAGTGTAATAATTAAGCGTAAACACTTGTAACCCAAAGGTTTTTCATCTGAGTCCTGCTCCTACTAGCTTTGAATAATTTTGAATAGAGGCATAAGAAACGAATGGCACAGCTGTTTGTTTGAGGTAGCAGGTAGTGTAGTGGTTCTACCCACTACCTTGAAATCAAAAGACATTTTATCAAATATTAGGTCCTGCTGTAGTACTCCTGATCAGACTCCTTATCCTGAATTGATGCAGAAAAAATACCCCATGTGGGTAAATAATTGTAAGTAGCGTAGAAATCTGGAATTGTATGTTCCTTTGGACAAAGAAGTCAAATAAATAATGGTTAATAACACCTAGAGTGTGGTCTTCCACATGTTTGATATTTGATTAGTTTAATTGGAAGTATCTAATGTTTTTAAGCAGGGAAGATTAGAATCATCGACAAGATACATAGCATAACTATATTTTTCTATGAGTTAAAAATGTAAATTGAAGCATTGCTAGTGGTTTAAAACATGAAAAGCATAAGTTGGAATCAAAGTAACTTAACACAGTAGCTTTTTGACCTAATGCCTTTTTAAAAAAAAAAAAAATTAACCAAGGTAATTTTTCAGAAATGTATTTTTACTTGAATATTTTAACAATAAATCTTTGCCGAGGCCTGGGTCTTGACTGTAAACAATGTTAATTATAAAGATACACGTGTAAAACATTTCAGAGTGCACAGAGAACATCATTTTTTTTTAAAAAAAAAAGGGAATTAGTAGTTTCAGGACTATTTTAAAATAGAAACCAAAAATAAAAAGCGAAGCAAGAATAGAGAAATGGCATCTCTTCTTTTCAGTAAAAATGGCCTAATAAATGGTTGTCAGATGCTAATGCGGGCCCATTTCCGTGTCTGGCTTGCAGTCCGTCCTTGAATCCTGCTCCACAGCAACAATGTTCCTGTAATTAGTAGAAAGTTAACTCTTATTACCGGGGCCTCTTCTGTGGGTGTGAAATAATTCTATGTCTCCAGCCAGAACAAGAGCCTAACAATCAAAGACATTCAAACGAACAAGCCAGCATATACCATCTCCAACATCACGGCTGCCTGGTGTGTTTGGCCCTCATGGTGACGAATGCTGCAGTTAATAAGCAGCGTGGACATCGTCGCTTGTGTTTGTGAGGCACAGCAGAGTTCACTGCTTTGTTGTTTCACATGCTGCATCATACTCCTTACCACATAGTTATTTTAAGGTTATTAAATCACTCACGTGTTTTATTAATTGAGAGCCTGACTGAGAGATGATGATGATGGAAGGCTATTCTTAGATTGCCTCTTTCATGTCCTCCCCAGCCGCTAACACAGCAGTAAATGCAGTCCACTAAATTCATAATGAGGCCCTTTTGGTGCCGTCCCTGAGCTGCTGCCATACAAAACAATACGAAAACAATGTTTGGCTGAATGGGAGCAGTGCTGTCCCGCATTTAGACGCTGACGAGATCTCTTACGTTACGACTTATGAAAGAGAACAATGAAATTTTGCATAGGCTGGACACGCCATTTCAGAAAATGCATTTAAATTCTGTATGTGGATTTCAAAGCCCAGAATACAATGGTAAGAAAAATTTGTAAATGGTCTTTGAAGGTAAGTGGAATGGAAGGGCTTTTGCACGGCGTTATAATTTACTGAATTAAGTGGAAGTCCCTGGTTTCACATCTCGACAGCAATCATCCCTTCACCCTCCTATCATTCCCACTTCTCCTACCGCTATTCCCAGACAGCTAGAGCCTGTTGCCAAAGCCCTCAGCACCAGAGGTCGTAGAGGTCAACAAGCTACTCTCTTAGAAATGCTCTTACCCCTTCTTCACTGTTAGGGCCCAGCTGGGGCCCTGTTGGGACGCAGCCACGACAACCACCACTTGGCTAGAGTTGACATTGTGATTAGCCAGATGGGGGCATAGTGAGTGGAGGCATATTTAGTGTGGTGGGGTTGGGTGTTCTGGTTAAATGCAATTGCCTTCTGGCTTGTGGCCAGTGACTAGCTGTGTTTGCGTCTCACTTCCAAGGTAGCCCTTCACTCACATCACCTCCCCCTACCAAATCCCAGTCCAACATCCACCACTTTCCAGTCTATCAAACCTCATGGACCCCAACAGTGCACCTCCTGATTACCAAAACTGGTCACTCACAGGCCCAGACAGTAGCTGCCAAGTCCTGCCACCTTCATATCCCCCCTTCTTTCTGGTACATTGACACTCCCACCCGCATCTAGCCTCATCTGTTATGGGCTGGCCTCCAGGATCCCATCCACCCTGAACTCCATCCAGCCATAAGGGAGCAGTGGCAGTTTATCAATTACTCCTAATTTTACTAACCGTCAAGTATCATATCAGGAGTTACTCCTGTTCTTTCCCTCCCACATGTATGCTCACTGCTCCCGTAATCAACAGCTTGCGATACACTACTTTAGATTGACCTCTTTTTGTCTCGTCTCCCTCTACCTTCTCATTTGGTTCCTTTAATCTCTTACCCCAGTAATTTCGCTACTGCAGGAGACAGACGCCATTGTGCCGATATCCTCGACATCCAGGCAATGCCAAATTCTCATCCGGCTGCAGTCAACAAGTTGCAGGTTTAGAGTGTTAACGCAGTATGCAAGTCTGCACGTTTAATTACAGATCCCACACACAGGTGTGCATATGGAGCAGAGGCGGAAGAAAGCGGAGAGTAGCGGAAGCAACTTGCATCCTATCAGGGCACCCATGTTATTAATAGTTCAGCTTTCATAAATGAGCATTAGAGTGCATTATCTTTTCATTACTCCAGCACACGCAGGATTTGAAATTATTATGATGAGTATTCTTCCAGCATTCTATTCTCGGGATGTGTTTGACTGATCATCTCAGGGAGAGGAGCTTCAAAGGAGATAATGAGACGATTGCTTACCACCCACCGGGGTGAAACCCATGCCAACGTACTGTATCATTATGACAGACAATCATGCCAAAAAAATGAAGGACTGTACTTCCTGTGTGAATGTTTTGGCCAGGTTGTATTCAGAAAGTTTTATATGAAAAAGATGATTTTGGGGGTGAAAAATGTTTTTTTTTTTTATTATTACAAAAAAAAAAAACTCCTTCAGCAGTACATTGTTACAGCAGCTTGATACGTTTCAACGTGATGAACCGAATTCTCGGAGGCCCTGTCTCATGCCAGCTACTATTGCATTTATCGTTGCCTCTGACTAATACATTTGCCTCAATCTGGCACTCGAGGAAATGAATAATAAATGCCATGTAAGTAACAAAGACAAAGTGACACTCGCATACATCTGTTAGCGAAACCTAAAAACACACGCCTTGGCAGTGATCAGGCCTCAAGTTTTAATCTTGAACCCACAGGAGACTTCTCGTTCAGGTTCTTGGAATATTCAACTCCAGTCCTTGAGAGCCACAGGGTGTGATGCTCTGGATGGCTTTGTCAAAATTATCATTTGGCGAGACAATCATTTCACCTAGTGTTACAGGCATAAATGAGGCACTGACTCATTTCAGTTAAAAACCTGTAGGACTCAAGGACCTCAAGTTCTTGACACTGGCACATTAGGAAAGAAATGTGTTTGTTCAAAGTGTAATACATAAAACCAACTAGCCCCTGCCAGTCTGATTTGTTAGATCCACCACGAGAGGTTCCCATGTTAAAATTCGACCTAAGGCGCTAGAGGTGCTAAAGTCATGCTGAGTGATCATGGCACGTAACCTGATTTTTCTCATTATGAGGCATGAATCACTTCTGAAATGTGAAAGGCCCCAGTGCCATCAACTGTCCTGGAGGACTGAGCACTTGATGCAAAGGAATAACACTACATAGTACTCCCACACATGAGGCGGGTCATCCGGAACGATCCCCCACAGGCCCCCTTGCGCAGGCTGGTTATGAATAAGAGCCAGCTATGAGGAATTGCTGAATGCTATATGTGTCAGTGCTCGCAAAAGTTGAGATGAAAGCACTCACAGGAAGGCATGACTCACAGCCACACAATGACAGGCCAGGGGGATTGTGGGATTGCGCCTCTGCGCGTCACCATGGCAATGGAGTCTGAGAATCTGAACCGGGCCTGAGAAATGTGTAGAATAACACAGAGCAAATTCTGCTCTTTGTTCCCTTTCATACACACACGTGTTCGGCCGCACCGACTTTGATCACAGGCCTCAGCTGAGGGTAATCTACTTCTGCGAGTATCTATTTTTAATCTGCACAGAAGTGGGTCAGAGGTAGTTCTGGTGCCAGTCAGACACAAACCCAAAGTACTGTTTATTATACAGTGCCTGTTACGGCTACTGCTATCTGAAGACACAACGCCACTACTGAGTGCTGTACATAGGTAACGTTTACCGTACCTAACTGCGTTTGCAAGTTTTCGGTGTTTGTCATATTTGCAATCGGTGGTCAATACTTCAAAAAAGATGGTAATAAAATCATCAGAACATTTCTAACAAAATCTTTCATCACCCATAGTAACTATGTCTCTATATTGATATAATTTTCCCCAGTTTTAGCTGTTCATCTCTAAAGTATCAGTCTTCATTTCTCCATTATGTTGTACAAATAAGCAGTCTAAAATGTGGCAACTAGATGCTTAGAGACCGTGATGCAGCACATTTTTCAAGGCTGGAAACACTGGGCTCTGTGACAAGAGGTGGAAGCTGAGAGGTTGAATGAAGTGGGATAATGTGTGGTGCAGGAAACTAAAGACATGCATATGAGTCCAAATGTATTTTTGCAGATGCACAAATGTTTGCTGTGGATCATTCAAATGCACAGCCAGGAAACAAGATTATCTTCTGCTGTCATTTTTTTGAAAGATTATATTTTTCCTATTGACTTGACAGAAAGATTCCTACATCAAAATACTGAAGTCAATCTGTTCTATACCAGATTGATGTTGGAAATTAATTAGGTTAATAAAAATGAAAGAGAGCTGTGTTAATAGACAATTTTCTTCTCGTCAGTTTCATGCTATGCATCCCAGACCAGCAGGGCTTATGGAACATTCCAGATGGTGATGTGCTCAGAGATGTGTAAACAACGCATGGTCTCTGGTTCCTCATGTGTTTCCTCTTTACCTGGAAGTCTTGTGTTTTTAAATCAGCACATAACACAAAATGGAAATGCATGCTTAAATTTCTATATTTACATTAACATTAATTCTTCTCCAAAGCAATATAGAACTGTATTCATTAATACGCAAATAGCTTTTGATGGAGATATAGAATTAATAAAGAACAACTTATATGACAATGCCATATTACTGGTACACATTACTAAAGGACACTGTCTAGATGGCTATTGCAGTTTGCATTTAAATTTAGAATTAAAAATATGGTTTTTCCATGTATTTTGTAATTAGCATTTTTTTAAATTATATTTTTTTTTACTTTTGTATGACTTCTGTGTGTGTATTTGGAATGACCAGCTAATCGTGATCGTAGCAGGTAAAACAGCAAGCCTTTGTAACATATATTGGCATTTTACATTTCTCTAGTTTAATACAGCCTACTTTTATACATTTTTAGAGCTTTTTCGTCGAGCGATATGGAGATGAATGTGTTGTCAAGGTCTAGAGAATAAACCAATTGTGCAAACTAGGTCACAGGAAACATGAAATAGACTCTGTAGCCTGAGCAAATATTTCCTGTGTGCAAGAATGTTGGCGTGTGGAGCGACAATGAATAATACGTGATAATGAACGTTCATTCATACGATCCTCAGAGATGCGTAAACCCTTGTTGCGAGTGCTCTATAGCAGCCACTTCACCTGCTTTTCGTTAGACAATATTGCTGTCTTTGTGGCATTCAGACATCATTTCATGTTCCCGTTTTTAATTAATCTCATTTGAAGGCACATTGTGCATTTGCTTTATAAGCCTGTGAATCATGGCTAAAAGACCGCAGTTAGCAGCCCTAACAAAAATAATTACAAAGTATGTTAAGATATTAGTTCAGAGTCATCGGATTGATCTATTGCTGATGTAGAAATGTTTCCGTAAAGAGTTAACAGAATGTACTGAATTAAGCTTATTATTTAGCTTTGAATCTCAGTTAGTACAGGTAGCAGAAAATTATATTGCCTGTCAGATGAGAACGGCAGTTCTTCGAAGGTTTGCATTAAGAATGTGAAATTGCCGGGTCTAATAATAATGAAGCACAATTTATGATCAGGGGAAATAAAATGTATTAGGTAGGCTATAGGCTCTGAAGCAAAGAATTCTGATTATTTCCCTGGTTGATGTTCTATTTATGGATTTTAATTACCAAAGGCACACAGACCTTTAATAAAGAAGGCACTGCAGTCAAATCTAGGTTCATGAGACCAAATCTAGGAGGTCTATTTGTGGATCTCTCAGCACCAAGTCGCCTCCGTTTTTGTTCATGTTAAGAGTACCTGGATTCCCTGTTGAGATAGAGGAGAATATTCAGAACTCCCAAGTTCTAGCACTTCTAGGGTTGTACAATGAAAGCATTGGTCTGCTCCACAATTAAAATCCATTACGACTACCGTTCAGTTTGAGCTGCTGGCTATCATTCAGGTAAATTTTACATATTCATTCCAGCACCACAGGGAACCATACCACCACCAGGAAAAATAAGCCAAATGAAAAACAAGCACATGCTTTCAGAAGCTGATCATTTCAGTTGATTTTTTCCTGCCTTTTTAAGTTTTGGATGAAAATCACATCAATTACAATGAATGGACTGTATATTTATAGGCAGATACTTATTTTATGTTTATCTTCTACCGATCTTCTTCATCTTGTGGTGCATAACTTTTAGATAAATCATGAATTTAAACAGTATATATTAATAGTGTGAGAAGGTTGTCACTGCATTTACTCTGTCATCAGGTGTCTGTTTACTTTTTGCTTTTATTACTACTATAATCCAGAATGTTATCTCAGTGTAATCTGTGCAGAACTAGACCTTCATTTTTGTGCAATATGCAAAATTTATACAACTTTTCAAGTTTATTCAGAAATCTGGATGTCACAATGTCAAGATGCAAGCATCTAAAAGCCAACCCTTAATCTTCGTTGTTGAGCAGGAAATAGTTCAGGTTATCATCTGATAGAGCAGTATACTTCTCATTGCAGCAGTTAACACCCAGCATGTCTTGCACCAGCCTTGTGATGCGAAGACTAAAGAGTCTACCCACAAGAGTCCTCTGAGGGAGGCCAGTGGTGCTACTCAAGTACCACTGACTGGATCCTTTTCCACATTGTAACACAACGTTTGACAGCGAAGAAGGTTGTAGTAACTGGACTACGCATCATCACAGTGATCGGACTCAGATGTTTCCACTACGGCGATAACCTGGTATGTCCTCATATCAATTTGGGCTGCCAGTCTAGTGCAAAGACAACTGTCTTCACCCTGGTCTATACTTCCAACCACTTACTAAAACTTCTGGCAATTACACAACCTTGGATCACCCTCGAAAATAGAGCCACACCTGCAAACATCTCCATTAACTCTCCCTTCATATCACCTCCCAGCTCATCTCCCCCTACTGGGAATGTTCATTCCCTTTTCATCATCTTTGTCCTCATTTTGAGTTCCACATTGTCTCTATTACATTGACAGCTGCATTCTCAGTGGTTATCCTCTACTGCCCTCCAGGCTCCCTTGGCTGCTTCTTGGATGAATTTGACAATTTGTTGAGTTCCCAGCAGATAACTCGCCACCCATTCTTCTGATAGTGTAACTTAGAGCATTCAATCAGTCATTTTTTTGTCACTTCAACAGTCCTTGGACCTCACCAGGAATTCTGGCTTTCCAGTCCTCTCTGTTACACCACTTTTTTGTTTTTGATTGTTTTCTTCCACCCATCTATCACAGCTCATACCCCACATTCTTCCTATGACTTCAAATCCTTCCCATCTTTTTCCTTCCGCCTACCAAATGCAAAATTTTCAGATATGTCCACAGATGGTGCCACCTTGCTCAGCTGTCTGTGTTCTCTAACCAATCCAGCACATGCCATCTGCAGCCGAGAGTTATAGGATATGCGTTTTGCTAACAGACCCAAACTCTGAATGTAAATGGTGGAAAACAAAAGGTCTCACAAGCTTAAAAGCTTGTAAAGTGCTCCTTGGATCCTTTCACTATGCTGTTTCCTCAGCAAAAGCTACTTTCTTCCATAATAAACCAAGTCAGGGTCAATACCAATCTCCTCAAACTTTTTGCTACCTTTTCTTACCTCTTTACTTTGCTTTCCTCACTTCCTTCTCTGACCATCACTGTGGATAGTTCTGCCTCATTCTTTAGAGACAAAGTTCAGACCATCAGTAATATGTGCTTGACATTCACCCTTCCCAGTCGTGTCAGGATTCATATAAAACCTTCTGTCCTCCATTTCAACTCCTTTTGGAAAGTGAAATCTCTGACCATCTGCTCCCTTGATCCAATCCCTTCTCTCCTATTACAGTCCATTTCTCCACAAGTAATTGCTTTTGTTTCTTTCATCTTTAATTCCATACTGTAGTTCTTTTCCCTTTGGCTTTTAAATCTGCCTAAATGTCACCACTGTTCAAGAAACCTTCTTTTGACCTACATTCATTCCAGAATTACAGTCCAGGCTCGCTTCTCCCTTTTCCCTCAAAAAGTCTGAAGTATACAGCGTAGAACCAGTCACCTGTTTTTCCTGCCAAGAATGACCTCCTTGATGGATGTCAGTCTGGATCCAAGATTGGCCATTTCCCCACGACTGCCCTCCTTGCAGTGCCAGAAGCTCTGTTGGGTAGAGTTGCCTCACTCCCACCTGACCATGTATACCAATCTTTCCAAGACTGATCCTCCATCTGCCAGCAGACCCATTCACCTGTCAGGAACTCTATCACGCTGAAGAGTTTGCTCAATTCATCCACTTTATCAGTCAAGACTGTGGGAATAACAATCTACTCAATGCTGCCTCTCCCAGCATAGTGAAGCCATAACATGATCCTGCAGATACCTTTTCTATAATATACACAAGCCCTGTCCATTTCTCACAACACACCATACAGAACTCCTGCTCCTCCAGGCCATGGAGATATTCTGCTCGACTTCTGCATTTCCCTCTATCTGATCGCCTGCTGTCCACCATCAAGAGTCTCCAGATGATAAAAAAATTCTGCTTTACAAGTTGTATTCAACTTTCCAGAAGTTTCCCATGTATATCCTTGTCTCTCTCCATTGGTTTCCTGTATCTCATTGTATAATGTTCAGGACTGTGGTTGCGGAGTTGCATCTACAAGATGGTCTAAAGATCTGTAGTCCAATGAATACGGGTCCTATTTCATTAATACACCTCAGCAAAGTGCTGCACTCCTCCACCTCTGGCCACATTGTGGTCCAATTCAAAAGAAGTCAAAAATCAAAAGCTTGTGTGTTATCTATGTAGTGAGATGAGTGCCCTCTGTTCCTCAGAACTGCTAAATCCATTTCAGCATTCAAGAAGGGTCTCAAAAACACATGATTTTTGGACCTACTTCTCTTCTCCTAACTTGCTACACAGGTGGTCCCCGATTTACTGGAGGGTTATGTTCCCCAAAACCCATCATAAGTCAAAAAATATTGTGAGTCAAAAATGCATTTAATACACACCTCTGCATAATAGACTGGGAGACATGGATCACTGTTGCTGCCCAGCATTGCGAGAGAGGATCGCTCCACATATGGCTTGCCCAGGAAAAAGTCAAAACTCAAAGTACGGTTTCTACTGAATGTCTATTGCCAGCTCACCATCCAAGTCAAGTCAAAGTCAAAAAAGATCACAAGTCAAGCCATCGGAAATCATGGACCACCTGTAAACGTATTACATCATGTGTCAGCTTTGTGTCCCTTATCAGACTCATGTAATGTGCACCATCAAAAATGGTACTATCAGACTGTGCTTTGAGAATCGCATATCTGTATCTAAAGTTCTTTGCTTGTTGTGAAATGCCCTTAACACTGAGCGCTTTCTTTGAAGAAAAATGTCAGCTAATGTAATAAATATAACATAAAATATTACAGCCCATTTAAAAAGAAAATGTTAGAATACTGTAGACCAATTTTTGAGAGAGTATGTCTGAACATGCACAGTAGTTTGCTAAAATTCACATCTCGTTTTTGTAAAAAAAAAAGTTAAATTCTCATTTTAAACTAATTTCTGTATGACGATATCAGAAACTAAACATCTCCAAAGCATTTTCCATGAAAGTAAAAAAAAAACAAAAGTTGAAAATGCAACAAAGTGCAGAGCTCTCTTGTAGCCTATTTTCTGTGCACCCTGTGGCAGGGTCTCTGGTTAGAGTGCCCCATTAACCATCTGTGACAAATTGACTCATATCCCTGTGGTGAGTGACAAGGCTGGTACTGCCTCCCTCCCCCTCAACCATAGCAAAACCTACAGGGTAATGGGTGGAATCCAGCAAACATTTACACTGTTTTCCCCCAAGAAACCTGCAACCCATCAAGTGAAAATCAGAAAATGGTGAAAGAAGTATGTCATTCAGTTCACCCATGACTAGTTGGCTTTGCAATCCTACTTTGAGGCAGAGACATTAATTTGGTAATTGTCCATGGCTAAATTAGGAATAAAAAGAGGGTAAAACACAAAAAAGCCCCACTGGCTTTTTACACAACCTATGTACTGATAAGGTTTTTCTAGCACAAGGAACTTGATTAAAGCGCAACAAGAACATTCTCCACTGATTTTATACTAGCTTTGCAGGGTCTCCTGAGTGGGAATGTGAATGAGAAACAAAACGTCTCTGTTCTACCATAACCTATAATCCATGCTCACCAAGTTATCATTAATCTTTATTTTTGATGGGTTATAATTAACCTTTACCTCACATCTTTGTCCTTGACTTACAATGTTAAATGATTAGCGTACAATGAATCACCCAGTTACAGAGCAGGGTATTCTTAGTGTATCAATTCAGAGTAAGCGCCTTGATGAAGGGTACAACAGGAGGAAGACTCGGAACAAGAACCTTCAGACTGCAAGATAGGAGGTTTAAACTTCCCAGTACCTTGTACAACAAACTAAGTCTAAGAAGCAATGTCAAACGTGGTAGATATTTAAATGTGCTTCATTCGTTCAAGGGTCACAGTAACTGCTGAGCTTCAGCTCTTCTGTGCCAATAAATACACAGGCAATGATGGCAGTTTGTGTGGAGACATTCAGTGCTGTGGTAAAAATTCCTGCTTACGTTTATTTATTTAGCAGATGTTTTTCTCCAAAGCAACTTCCAATGAACTCTATGTAGTGTTATCAGTAATACACACCTTCTTCACCAAGATCATTTACACTGCTAGACACACCACTTACAATGGGTCACTCATCCATACATCAGTGGAACACACTCTCTCTGTCACTCACACACTATGGGTGAACCTGAACAGCATGTTTTTGGACTGTGGGAGGAAACCAGAGCACCCGGAGGAAACCCACACAGACACGGGGACAACATGCAAACTCCATACAGACTGAGGGGGGATCCACTCTAAGTCCTCTCGCATGACCCAGGTGCTGTGAGACAGCAGCACTACTCGCTGTGCCGCCCCTGCTTTATCTTCTTGTTCTTTTCCAGTAACACAAAGCTGCAACGCTCGATTTCGGTAAATATCGCTTAATGAAATAATTATGTATTGGCATGGAAAGCCTTCACTGAAATGTTTTAATGGATGAAGACCACAGCTGTCCTTCTTTGACCACTGAGTGTATAGTCTAACAGGTTTACCATCTCTCTTCAAAACACCTGGAACTCAGAAAAGGAGAAGAATGGGTTCTATAAAGGCAGTAAGTTGAATATGTTGGGTCACCCCAGGCCTTCATGACCATAGTTAAATATCTCTGAAGGCATTTTGTTCTGCTTTTCACATTTGCAATGGAGCAAAAGAAAACTGCACACATGGATGAAAATGAAAAACATATAATGCATTTTTTTATTTTAGAAAAATTATGAATATGCATGTATAAAGAAGATAAATTTGACTGAAATTAATATGTTTGCTAATTATTTCAAAAAAGTTTTCAGAAATACCCAAGCTGTCATCAGGATTCATTGAACAACATTGAACTATGCTTTAACATTAGAGTGAATTGGCATTTGCAAACTGGCAAGCATTGAAAACCTGAAATAAAAAGTTCATTGCTTGCAGTTTGGGGGTGCGGTGGCGCAGTGGGTTGGACCACTGTCCTGCTTTCCAGTGGGTCTGGGGTTCAAGTCCCGCTTGGGGTGCCTTGCGATGGACTGGTGTCCCGTCCTGGGTGTGTCCCCTCCCCCTCTGGCCTTACGCCCTGTGTTGCCGGGTTAGGCTCCGGTTCCCCGTGACCCTGTATGGGACAAGCGGTTCTGAAAATGTGTGTGTGTGTGCTTGCAGTTCATGCATTTATTACTGAGGGAATGTTGTTAACCCAATAAGGAAAAATCATGAATCATTCATCATGTCAGGAACCAATAGTGCTGTACATTGATCTCACATTGTAGCTTTGCAAAGAATAAAATGCTATTCATGGTTGTGTAAAGACCCCTTTTTAGTTCTGGAATTTGTTTCCTTTTTAAAATTTGTCTATATTTTCTCTTTGTTGTTTTTTTTTTTAATGAAAAAATAAAAACCTCTCGGGCCTTTGTGTGTTCTCTCCTTTCTGACCTTGTGTTCCACGTAGAGTCAGAACTGACTCAAAAGTAGGTTAGGTCAGGCAAAAAGCTGGAATGCGGAGGTGATCTCAGTAAAGGAAACTTACATTTCTTTTCCGTATACACAAAATCTTTCAAAGTGGACTTCAGAGTCGAAGCTGTAACATATGCGCAGTTCACATAACAGCCTGCCCAGAAAATAAGTGCTCTCAAAACCAGTGTGGCCATGAAATCTGTACAGGCTAAGAGCAAGTTCCTATTTCAGACAACAGAACATTCAGCTGGCAGCTAATATGAAGTAAAGCTCATTTGTCTATGGAATAAATATGGTCAGAAGCCTAGTCAGCAGATGGTATTTTATAAACCTCGAGTTTTTTCCCCCCTCATTGGGGCATTAGGTGCTGGCAAGAAAGAAAGAAAATTTTTTCTTTTTTTTTGCTCAAGAGAGGTAGAAAAATCTGTTCAGGATTTTTGAAGTGAATGTTGCTTCAGTTTACATCTGAGGAAGGTAGGAAAGTGCAAGGGAGGGGGGAAGAAAACTATTTTAAATTTATCAGCCCGTCCCGTAACTTCAGGAGATATTAGTTTTAAGCAAAAATATGTAATATAAATGTTATATGAAAGAAACAGCAAAAGAATGGAAGGATTGATGTTTTGTCATATGTCAGAGTTGATACAAATTTGAAAGCAATATTCTGCTTCATTTTAAACGAAATGTTTAATATCGACCTTCCTCAACAAGAGAGGTCATGCACTGTCAATTAACTGTTCACTTTGGAATTTATGAGATAGAACAAGCGGTCATGTCATTTCCATATCGCTGATCCCTAGGCCTTATCTTGCGATTTCAAAAAGCTGCATTACGCCATATCAACCCGGCACTCCACATGGAGTGGAAATGCAAGAAGCCTTAAAATGAAGCCATGCTGAAACCTCCACCATGTGCTGCTGCACTACATAGCAGCTGGGTGATCTGCTGACTCAAAGACTCTACAGAGGGACTGGCTATTCTTTAGGAACCTGTCACTCATCTGCATTCTTTTTTATTTCATAGTTATACTTACTGTATGTGTGTTTTTTTTCCTGGACAATGAAGATGGTACATTCTCTAACATGTCATTACTGGAAGGAATCTGCTTGGGTAAATTCACCCAAAAACTACTGCTGCTTAATCACCACAAATTTGTCATAACAGTCATCATGACCATGTCAAACAACCTTTTAACAATGGCCACATCCAACAATACAATTATTCTGATCACGTAAAATCAAATATTTTCTCCCTTAGCTGAGTTATATACACATTTTATCTTCTCTGCGTCCACACCATGAACATACACATGGAACAGAATGTGATCAGGAGGACGAATTTGTGTGTGGGAGTGAGAAAAAGAGAACGAAAAACAACATATGTACATCAAAATTATATATTTAATATCTTAAGTCATTTTGTATTTTCCATTGCTTATGAAATAGCTGCTTTTTAATAGTTATCTGAAGCTACAATGCAACTAAAACCATGTGCGTTAAACGGTATGTCAAGAAAACCAGCAAAGATGAAAAAAAAAAAGCTGAAGAAATGTATTTAAAGAAACCCAGAAGTTTGCTAAATTTGTGTTGCACATTCTGTAAGTTGAGAATATGTCAGCGTGATTCTCTGTTCCAAAATGAGCAGGTGGTACTTTCCCCAGTTAGTCATTTCCTGCTATTTCAAATAGAAGGAGAAGCCAAAGAAAAGGGTCCAAAAAGAGACAAAATGTTTTCCTAGATTAGTCTTTCTTGCTCACAAAAAAATAGAATTTTACAAGATCTCTGCTGGCACATCTGAAATCCTTCAGGGCAAAAGATTGCCAAACTGTCGCAGAAACTGCTGAGAGAAAGGGCTACTGCGAAACATGCGCTGCTTTCAAAACCCTTCTTTATTCAGCCTTTAAAATGCTTCTAATGATCAAGCTTGCGCAAAGACTCTCATCGCTCTCTTCAATGACACCCTTCAGCAGCGTGTCCCACAGTTCCCACATCTTCTCCGCAGATCTTCCGACAAAGGGCCAGGCCAAAGTAGCGGATACGATCACCTTTAAAAAAAAAAAAACTCAAAAACTAACCTAAGATCTAAAGACGACTAAAGAATCGGTGTACGGAAAAGGAAAATACATCTCGCCTTTTC
Organism: Scleropages formosus; assembly: GCF_900964775.1. Lineage (NCBI taxonomy): Eukaryota > Metazoa > Chordata > Actinopteri > Osteoglossiformes > Osteoglossidae > Scleropages > Scleropages formosus. The sequence goes on along the minus strand of NC_041806.1, from coordinate 22,214,731 downwards.
ATTCACGGAAAGATCTCAACTTGCATAATGCCCCCCGGTGATACACAGTAAGTGCCAGCGGTCACTGTGAGCCAAGCTCCAGCTTGGCAGAAGAACGAACCAGACTTAATTGTGCGTTTCTGACGTTTTATTCGCCTGTCTTGGGAAAGAAGAGAGTTCAAGAATTAAATGGTTTTGTTGAAGCCAGGCGGAAGACCGATACTTGTAGGCTGAATAAGGGCCCTTCTCACCGAGCCTGGGGAAGCACCCAGCAAGACAGACGCTAGACAAATTGTGGGCCATTTTCTGACCCTCAGGCAGAGGGCGAGTGGCTGCATGTGGATGTCAACAAGCCAGCGGTCATGTGATCATCATATTTACAATTCCTGTTATTGCCGCTATTACTTGTGTAAAATGCGAGTAATACAGTAAAATGTTACTTGGATATTTATGACTGAAATGCGAAGAGATTCACTTACCAATCCTCCCACCCCACCCATGCATTTTCCCTCTTTATTCAATTCCTTTTATTTTTAAGTGCCTGTTTATGTTTCATCGTGTTGAATCAAGTGAAACCGAGGATCTGCAAGCTACTGAAAGACCGTGTAGCGACAGCTCATCTCCGTATATGCTTCTTCTGTCACTGTCCCATGAATCAAATATCTTTGCCCCGAAATACCCTGCATTTCTCTCCATCTCTCAAATGATTTTTGCTCCTTCCATTGTGTTTCTGTGTATGAAGTTGAGCTGAAATGGGGCTACTGTCTAGTTGCATTGAATGTGTGGCTGAAGGCAAAGAGGCACAGAGGTCACTTTTGTTTTTCTAAATTGAAGATTCATGTAATAATGTGAACCCACACACACACACACACACACAGTCTGAAACCACTTGCCCCAAGTGGGGTCACAGCAAACCGGAGCCTAACCCGGCAACAGAGGGTGCAAGGCTGGAAGGGGAGAGGACACAGCCAAGCTGTCGCAAGACACCCCAAGCAGGACTCGAACCCCAGACCCACCAGAAAGCAAGACACGGCCAAATCGGCTGCGCCACCGCACCCATAATGTGAACCCCCCCTCCCCCGCCAAAAGAAGCATTGAAACCTGTCCTCATGAATTTACTATGAACAAACCTGAGAAGTTATAAACCTCACATGAAGGACTTAAAGAAAAATCTTAATATTCAAAAAAAAAGTGTTATATTTTAAACAATTTCTTAGGTCATATTAGGTAAAAACAGTCATAATAAATGTGTTAATCTGGCAACATAACTGACAAAACTGAATATTATTTGTAGCCAACTTATCCTAGAAGAACAGGGCATGAGACAGTACACCATGGATGGGATACCACGCCACTGCAGGGCAAACACACACATTGATGCACTCGCTCCCTTTCTTTCTCTCTCTCTTTCTCTCACACACACACACACACACACACACACACACACACACACACACACCAGTTCACCTGAAACACATGCCTTTGGGCTGTTGGAAGAAACTAGAGCACCTGTCCTTAATCACTGTTCACAACGATCTCGATTTCTATCAATTACTGCTGGTCTTACTATATGAGGGCCCTACTGTAGTTACTCTCTGTGGGCTATGTTTTTAAATGTGTTTAAATTAGAAGTACTGTACTTCTAAACCATCTGACTCACGGTCCCATATAGATGGGTGCCTGTGTTTCACTTGGGTCGATGATTTCTCCGCGCTTGATCTCATGGGGGTGATTTTGTGTTGCACTCTGATGGTTGACCTATTTTCCTGCCGTGGATCTCTGAGTACCAGACAGGCTGGCCTTGGGAAAACTGCTTGTATTATATAATGTTATTGTATGTCACAGTTCATGGACACTGAATAAGTAATGTGCAGATGGTGCAGTGAAATAGACCAACACTCCGCCAAAGTAACCAGGAAGCTACCTTTGATTCTCTAAACACATCCATGATCAGACAATGTGATACTGTAATGCAAGTGTACAGCACTGCTTAACCTGCTTTCAAGTTTGCAGTGGATGAGCGGTGTGGGATTTAAGACCACCAAACAATATAACTCTTCCTAGGAACACAGTAACACTGAAAGCAAGATGATTCACTTGTCCCAAGCAGGACCACAGCGAGCCGGAGCCTAACCCGGAAACACATGGCGTAAGGCTGGAGGGGGAGGGGACACACCCGGGAGGGGACGCCAGTCCATCACAAGATACCCCAAGCGGGACTACAACCCCAAACCCACCAGAGAGCAGGCAGAGGCGAAGCCCACTGCAAGAAGATTCAACTATTAATTCATGTACAAATTGTATGCTCTTGTTCAAGAGCTGTGCTACATCACTCCTTGCCGTTTAATCGCCCCTTGCTGCAATTTAATCCAAACCAGCCAATCAGAATTTGACACCAGAAGGAGTTGCATATTCAGCTTACGTATACCTTTTCAAATGTTCCCTCCAAAAATTTACTTCCTTCCATATAAATGCAGTTCCTGTTTCAGACAGCTGATCCCAAAACAGCAAACAACTGTGGGTCCAAGACCTGAGGCCAAATCTCCAGAGACATCAGGATGTTCAAGTGTTTCACCATAACAAATTTTTTCTATTATTCTCAGACATGTTGCTTTGGAGAAGTATCTGCTAAATGAATAAATATAAATGTAAGCATGCCTATCCTGTTTTTTTTTTTTATTGGTGAACATCCTCACCAATAGATGGCATATAGATAGAGTAACATTGACCCCTAGATCTGCTGACAGATGGTCTTGCCCGCTTTGAGGCAACCCATGGACCATGCTCCAGGAAGCATATGCGAGGCGCCTTGAAGGAAGTAGAGAGGCAGAGGAATGGAGCCAGCTTGGGCTGGCAGCATCAGAGGAGCCATCCATTGTAGCCAATGGCCTTCTGCCACCTTCTTCTGCTGAGCTCTACTGTTTCAAGGAATCTCGGAATAAAAGTCCTCCCCTCGGACATCAGGTACCCACCATGAGAAGCTGGATGGCAGGAAAGAGGACTTGGCGTTCGTCTTTTTCTTCAATAAACGATGAGCACAAAAGCAATAGGCATGATTACAGATATTACTACAGTTATTTATAGGGCATTTCAAGGACAATTTCTCTGAGATCTTATTAGCTGCACTCAACCCTGATGACTATTTACTTTGCTCACTGGTCACTGATAATAGTTATGGTCCTTGTACTCAAATGCTTCCACCGATTGAATAAACCATCCTGTTAAACAGAAACCCCTCTATTTGCTTGGCTATAGATAACTAACAGGTCTGCAAGAAGCACATAAAGGGCGCCGCCACGAGACGTGCAGCACTGAGGCACTCCGCGATTTTGCCCGCCATTAAAAGCTAATTAGTAAATTTCAATATCCCTCTGTTCCATTGCAGTTGAGGGTAATTATATGCAATTTTCACCTAGCTATAATAGCACTGGTGGATCATGCCAGGTCTTCTGTCTCAGTTCTAAATTGTGTTAGAAGAAACAAAAAGGTAGACAGCTCAAGTGATTAGAGTGAAACTCTGAATGATAATTAACAGTTACCTTTCCAAGATATTTAAGGAACACATTTATGTTTTTTTTTTTTTTTTTTTTTAGCCCCTGGAAGTAAACTACGTTTAGAGTGTCTGAGTTCTGCAAAAACACAAATAGAAAGAGATAAAATGTTTCATTGATTCTGACAGTTGATCCACAGGAGCCTGTAAAAAACTGACAGATTTTTTTGAGTATTGTCAATAACCAAACCATCGCTGCTGAAGACAAATATTTTAACTTTAAAAAAAAAAAATGGAAAAATCAACGTTTGCCTATTGCTATTAACCCACACATTCCTTGAACATTTAGACAAACCGGCCACAGGGAATGGATGTCAAGGGAGTTGGTAGATATATCAGATTGAATTGCAGATCAAATGGGGGTTTAGTTTTTACCATAGCCTGTCTAATATGGATTACGGTAAATATCTACATTCGAGTGTAGCCCTAGAAAGATAAAATTGACTATGGTCAGACTTAGGTGAAGTAGGAAAATTGCTCATCCGCTCCATCACTTCCAGGTGTACATTCTCTCCACTATAGACTGTTTTAGATCGTCTCGGTATATGTTCTTTGTACTTTGACTTGTGCTTTGAGGTCAGTTCTTTGTTTTCTACAGTTTTTCCGAGTTTGAGAACAGAATTTCACATTCGGTCTTACTCCAGCATGTCTCCACTGAATGTTCCCAGGGTTGTCGCAGCTGTACTTTAACTGTGAGGCAGCTCCAGGTACTGCGGTATATTTATTCTGGGAGTGCATTAGGAGCCAGGCTTCCTGGAATGGGGCTCATGCAAAAGTAAGATTTTTCCCACTTTATTCATGCAAAACCACAACTCTGATTTTTGCTTTTCAAGCAGAATGGGTGATTGTTTTTACATATTAGGCAAGGAAATGTATTTTACTGCTGTGCTCCACATCAGAAGCTCAATTACAAGCATGTGCCTAACTGAACTGTGCAACCTTCTTCCACTAGAAAAGAAAACATTTGGATGCATGATATTAATTATCCATAATTCTGGAATGTCGTCTCACCTTTTCCAAACTTCAGTGCTTCATGACCTATCCTGCCAGGTATTCTGCTTTTTGCTTTAGTGTATTATGTATGTGTATTTGCAGTGTCTCTGTGTGCAGCTCCTGTGACCCAGTGCTGTTGTGTTCTTAATACAAATGTAAACAGTAAATATTTGATGGATTCGTCATGAGTGTTGTTAGTATAAGTGGGTTACATTTACAAAAATTATTTTCAAGGATCAAATGAGGAAACATTTTGAAAAGTGTTAACAGCAATTGCACATCCGGTTTTAGGCCCAAGCTGTCAATATGTTGTTCACACAGAGTCTTACCCCAAATCTAGGTGCAACAAATACAAGTGTAGTGTGCAGAGTGAAACATTTTATTGCATTCATTGAAGGACTCCACACATGGTCAACAGCGTTGCCATAATTAACAGCATCATAGTGACTGTTAGATGTGGATACACAATCCTCCAGCATTCTTTAAACTAGAAACCAGTAGTCAATAATCCAATTCTGCTTGATAAATAGAGTGACGCTTCCTTACTGTTAACACCAGACGTTACTCCTAAGGCTATGAGGAGCATTTGTCAGCACAGAATAACATTGTGTTTGAGATTCATCATAATTAAATTTAAATTGGATTAAGGAGACCCACATGAGGAAGCGAGGTTTCAGGGGCTCGGGCTGCTCTTATTGACAAGGCGGCCTCTTATTTCATGATGCTGGGTGACAAAATGTTTTTCCGCTCAGGACAATACGGGGGGAGGACTGGTGAGAGAACAATCTCTCGGAAATGAGCATGGCATTTTACATGATGCTTACTACAAATACACACACACGCTTTCAGAACCGCTTGTCCCACACGGGGAACCGGAGCCTACCCGGCAACACAGGGCGTAAGGCCGGAGGGGGAGGGGACACACCCAGGACGGGACGCCAGTCCGTCGCAAGGCACCCCAAGCGGGACTCGAACCCCAGACCCACTGGAGAGCAGGATGCAGTCCAACCCACTGCGCCACCGCACCCCCCGCCTACTACAAATAGTCACTAAATAATGCATTTGTCAGTCTACATATGCATAATACCAACTTCAGCAGATTTAAATATTTGTGTGATTTTGCACATTTTCCACAACACAATGGTTTTATGATTTCTCGTGAAAATACAAAAAGAGCAAAGAAAATGTTTGACGGCTGATTGTCATATGGAAGTAATTTTATTTCTTCCAAGCTTTCTGATATTTACTTTACGGCGAGCGTCTAAAGATTTCTCAAGTTTATTTTATTCATTTCAAATTCTTGCTGATTCAGAGGTGAGACCCACAGTACATTTACTGCACCGGGCTATGTTGGGTAAACGAGCGTTCCCCGATTTCTTTCTTTCATTCTTATATTTCTATTTCCTCACATTTTATCCCGGGAATGTGTTTGTACCTAGTATTTGTTGACATGCAAGGCATAATTTGTCCCTTGCAGAGTGCTTATTTATCATAAATACTTTCTATTCTAGCAGACCTTTTAGTTCATTGGTGCAATTATCATTCGGAGTATTTGCTCATACCCAAATCACTTCAATTTTATGGTCCAGCAAGCTATCATCCTTGCCTATTTTATCGTGTTTACACCGATATGTTCCTCCGATTCCCTGAAAAAAAAAGAAAAAAAAAATCTTATCTTGTTCTTTTTAATGGAACTTTAGGACAATTGAGAAGAAATGCTGCTAACTGTCCTGGAGGATCACTGCAAAGCATACAGCAGGAAGGCAACATTCCTGTTAAAAAGAGCCAGAGAGGCCACCGTCTGGACAGAAAATCCGCTCAGAAACACTGAAGGAAAAAGACATGACGGGTCCTTATCTCACGCCACCAACTATTGGTTGTGGGAGGGGATTAAACTTGGCCCAAAAGTCCTCAAAGGTCACTCGGTAGGGAACAAAGGCACAGGCCCACAGCAGGCGCGCACACATTGTGTGAACGAAATGGCAACCGGACACTTTATAGCACTCGGTGAAAAAGACGTTAAAGGAACAAAGGCCTAGAAATCAGCCAAGGCCTAAAAATGAGGAGGCCTCAATTTGTATGAGGTGAAGAGATAACACTGTGGACCAAACTGAATGTTAAAAGGGAGGAGACGCGGGGTGGGATGGGCTCTTTCCCACGGTCGCCAAGGCGAGACTCCTCCGGCGGCACGTAACCGGAGAGCGTTCGCAACGTGCGGTCGCGCGCCATCTGGGACGCGGCACTCGGCCGTCGACCATCAGCCCCCCGCAGGAAACCCAGATGAGCACATTAGACTGGCTGCGCCCGCAGAGAGTCTACCTGAGCGCGCCTTCGCTCCTCTGTCATCACAGCCGCAGCTGCCGCTAAAAACATGATTGTGTATTCCGCACGGGCACCAAATGAAATGAATAAGCTGAGAATTACCTTAGAGCCTAGAAGTGAAATAAAGTTTGAAATTTCCTCTGCTGGAAAGTGTTTTCTTTGCCACAACACTTACCAGCGAGCTTCGACACCAGTGACCTTCGTAACGGACGCGAGCTACAGAACGCGGCTCTTGCACTGTACAATTTACCCACCGTAGAGAGGAAACTGCAGCATATGACCTGGAGTTCTGAAATGATAGGTGTTTGTGATTATATTTTGGGATGATGAGTGCAAAAAAAAAAAAAAAAGACATAATGAAGGCAATGTTTATACCAAAATAACTTCATTCCGCAGTTTGTTATTTATTACTGTTAAATTGTGTCTCACATTTTCATCATTCCGGTTTAGTCATTTCCAATTTTAAAGCTTCATTGTTTCCCTGCCAATGCTTCCTGTGATGCATCAAATCAATAGACTTCATAAATTATGTATATATTATTATGATACATTATGTATTTGTAATAAATGTCTTTGATTACTTATTAGTGACTGTTTCATGTTATAAAGTATTAAATATGCATTGTAAATGTATTATAACCATATGCATTATACATTACACAGTGGGTTTTGATAAGAAACTTGAACTTTCTTTTTGCTAATTAAAAAGCTTTGCATGTTTTTAGCAGAATTCTTTATGATATTTCATGTATTTAATACTATATTTACGGCCAAACATTGACATTGCACTGTTTCACCGAAAGGTACATCATCTTAACATACTGACGAGTTAGGATAAAGCTTAAATGCTTCTACGATGGCCTGTTGGAAATGATTTGCAAGGATGTTCACAAATCACAAATAAAGCTTAAGCAATATTAGGTAGTATTTGTGCGCGTGTATGGTCTTCCTGCATTAGTGCAAGATTTTTTTCTCCAGTTATTACTAAGGGACAGAATCCTCTTCTATAATTTCACTTCCATGCAGAGAATGGAGGTGGGACTTCACAGCTGTAACTGAGGAACAGTTGGGGTTCTATTCCGGAACACTGTCGCCGTGATGGGAAAAGGTGCCAAGAGATAATTTATGGGAACGAGCGCAGCCGTAGCTCCTGTGCATGTTAGCGTGGATGGGAAAGGGAAGAAGGGGAAAGAGTGTAAACAAAAGAAGATGAGCTCAGAGACATAAATAAACAGGGACCGCTTTAAAACGTGACACGCCAGCGTGGAGGTTAAGGGGGAACGTGGAAGGGAAACGATTACATACCGAATTAACTCGCCTGGGCGTGATTAAAAATTTTTGGGAAACTAATTTGCACTTACTGTAGCATAAAATTAAGTTTGATTTGGAACACTTGGTTCCATTTTCAGACGACCATCAGGACCCCTTTAAAAATATGTATTAATAAAGATCCACAATTTTTCCCCCTTTTTTACCTGCATTATACACAGTTTTCTCTGAAACATTTACTCACTTTCTTAGCTCACGCCCTAACCTAAGTAAATTTGTTTAGCTCATATAAACAGCCAGATATTATTTGCCAAGGGCATTCGAGGTTAAGTACCATGATAAAGGGTACTGAAGAAAAGTGCTTCTGGGACTTGAACTAGCAACCTTCGGGTCACAGTTTCACGCGGATGATCACGACCTGACTTGCTGTGGACGATAATGCAATGACAGATTTTTTCGTGATTTAAATATTTATTGCTTGTTATAGCAGTCATACTGATGTAAACATACAGTGTTTACATCACTTTTGATCAGAGATTTTGCATCATTCTTAGTACTCCTTTGCACTGTTTAATGGTGCTTAGAGACATTTTTGTTTGTAGGAAAACAGAACGCTGGCGATAAATAAAACATGGTTGCTTTCCACATCAGTTATAAACTCAAATATTAAGTTATAGTAATATTATAAATTCATTATATTATAATGCTGCAAATTGCTTTCATATTTTGCTACACCGCCAAAACTGAATGAGCCAATAAATCCCGGAGCATAATAGCTTTGCCTGAGATTCAACATAATCATTAGAGATTTATTTTTTTTCGTTATCTCGGGAAACCATTTCTTTAGCCTGCTTTCTCTAAACTATAATGTTCGGAGTTTCAAAGACTATTTTACTGAGAAATAAACCCAATTCGAAACCCAGCTCAGTAACTTTAGGTGTTATTGCAAGAGGATGCGGCCATATTTTAAAATTTTGTTTGCGCTGCTGCCAGCCACAACTTATATGATGCCGAAATCTCCCCGTGAAAAACCTTTGAGAAAAAAATGCGTTTTCTTGGTCAGGTAATTATCATACAGTAATATGTCCAGCAGTCATGTGCAGAAACAGACTCCATATAGTAATTCACCGCTGGACCAATTTGCCATAAGGCCCTGCCACGCTGCTTGCACATTTCAGAGACTTTATTACCCCATCATGACGACACGGGGAGCCGTAAAGCTGACAAGTGTGATAACCTGTCCACCCCTCGTCTCCGCGGGGAGAGCGATGTGACAAAGGTGTGACAGAGACAGCTGACAGCCATCATGTCCCCTGTTCCTGCCTGGCTTTCCTACAACCTCGGGCTGTCGGAAAGTATGCAGCAGGGTCTCAACCCCTGACAGACATGCATGTTCGGTGGAAAGGCCATGGATGCTGGGGGTCTCCACCAGGCTGCCTCCTAGTGGCTTGTGGAACTGCAGACTGCAGGCTGCATCATGCACCGCAGTTTGAACGAGCTGCTCACCACACCGAGCAATAAAACACTGGATGGCTCACATTGCCTAGATTCCCACCCATTCTCCACCACAGGACCTGCATATAGGGGTGATGCTTCTCCTATGGCATGTAATTTGGCCAGTTGCCCTTGACAACCCTGATGACGGAGCGAAGACACGTCCACCAAGTTCATTTCCAGGGACGTGCTTGGTCACACAACCCCACAGAGAAGCCTTTTTACCCGTCTCCAATAAGGCTTTGCAACCATCTGGCCCCAGAGGAAGACTTCATTAAAAAAGTCTTTGAAGTCCAAATTCTCGTCATTAACCACAGAGTTTATGATGGCCTGTCTATTTCTGTATTTACATTTATGTTTATGTGTGTGTATTTTTACCCCCCAACGAAGGACAGAGGAGAAAGTTATTGTGACTCATCGTACGTCTCCATTTTTAAAGATCTTCTACCCAGCAAGGAGTTAGCATACGAGCAATTAAAGTCCGAATAAGACTTTTAGAGCATACAAACTGTGCCTACAGGTTAAAAATCCAACCCTGTTCAAAAATCAAAAAACTAACCCCAGAACACTTTTGTTGGAAGACTTTGGGAGTGACGTCAAGGCATAGCGTGGGCATGGCGTGTCACAGCATAAGTTATTACAGCCACCAACCAGACCCCCAGACAGTACCTTTAATTAAACAATTAAGAGGAGAGATAGTGCAGAGACCAGAGAAATCTAAGCTAATAAGGATTACTTTCACTCCTCTCCAAGCCAAAGTACCATTTATCAGTGGCTAAACATTATTCATCGTAACCGACATAACAGAATCTGGAGAAGTAAAATACAATAAAAGCAACGACAGGACATACTAATGAAGTTTTACAGCGATCAATAGTTTGACCTTGAAGCGCAACATGTTGAGATTCCATAATCGCTCGGTACCTGGTGAACGTGACGCTGGCCTAGTTCCTGCCGTGCTTGATCAGTCAATAAAATAATCACACCGAAATAGTTATCATCCGATTTCCACTCTCGGTGCTTACAGGAGTGGGCACTCAAGTGTCCTTAGCAAGTCATTATCATAAGAAGGTCATGGGTTTGCATCACTTTTATGGTGGGTGGGTAACAAGCAGGGAAGTTTACTCATGAAATCAGGCATTTGTACCATATTTTGTTTCACTATAGTGAAGAGGATCAACGCTGGGTTCAGGGAGGGTTGGTGGAGGGTTGCACAATACACCTATCACACTGGACCGGTCCTAACGGCCAGCTTCCACATTGATACCCAGCAATCATTGACAGATGGACAAAAGTGCACCCTAGTAAAATTACATTTACTCATTCAGCCAATGCTTTTCTCCATAATAATGTACGATGTTAAGCTTACAATTATTTACCCATTTATACAGCTGGGTAATTTTACTGGAGCAAATTAATGTAAGTACCTTGCTCAAGGGTACTACAGCCAGAGGTTGGGATCGAACCTGCTGCCTTTTGATCTAGAGGCAATAGTGCTAATCACAACGCTACCAGCTGTAAAATGTAACTCTCAGTCACCACTTCCACAGATTTCTAGGTAACAGGTAGAACGGAAGTGCTTCCTCACTCCCTTTTTTTGTGCATGTCTGCGGGGTCCAAACACAGGGAGGACCTGTGAATTCCATACACTCTGAAGCAGATTCAAACCCAGGCCATTGAGCAGCTCGCAAGCTTTGAGACACCAATTTTACCTGCTGCACCACTGTGCCCTTTTGCAATCATTGCTATTGCCTTGCTTGCTGGTTGTCAACTTTTTTCCAGTCATGGCACCTTCAAGTCATGTCATATACTGTGGCACCACTAGACAGTTCTCCACTGGAGTGGTTTCACCAACACCATTCGCTCAACACCATATTAATGAGTAACTGTTGAACGTCCAGCCCCTACATACAAAGATAGAGTGAACATTATATTCATGTACTTATTCATGTACCAGTGTAAAAGGACATCTATGAGACAGTTCTCCGCTGTATAGGTTAAATACTTATGTAAAACCAATTTTTGACAATACGACGATCAAGGCAAAGCAAAAATCAGGCAGACTGTGATGACTTTGCAGCACCCCTGGGGCTTGCCTATAGAAACCTGGTTAAAAAAAACCCCAGCCTAGTTCGTCCTACCACTGAACCATTATCCGAATCTAAACTATCGCTCGACATCGCGTCTGCTCTCAATACGCATTCTTCGAAACTCATATTAAAATGTCTGTCCCTGACTGCGCTGAGGAGCAAGGAGCCGCAATACCTGCTTGCGAAGGAGCTTTCGGAGGTGTGTTTTCAAAGCGCTTTCGCCTGCTCCACTTAACAAGGACAAGTGGTTCACACTCCGACTTTTATCCACCCTTTCAGTGCAGTTTCGCCCCGCTGACTTTTCACAGCCTACGATAAATATTACGGCAATATATTTCTGTCCACCTGCTTTAGCTTTGGAACAAGCTGTGTCTTTTTTTTTCGGAAAGCCAGAGGTGGAAACACAATGGCGCATGGGGCCGTTGCGTTTCGGCACTCATCTAAGGTACTGCTGGTCCATGGTTCTCATTTTGTCACATTTCTCTGCCAAATCTGTGGTGAATCAACAAATTTCTTTTAACCGCTGCATTCTTCATCTCCAATGGTGGGGTCCTTGTGCTGCCAGGACCTGGTTTGTGGAGCAGAGACTTCAGATTTTGACGTCTCGACTTCACCACGGGCTGCTGGCATTGGCAGCAACCTCTCCATGAGCAGCGTTTAATGTCCCAACGAGACACGTTTGTCTAGCTTTCAATCCAAGAAATCATAGCTAACAGCATACAGGTGTGTAGTTGTCTGCCAAGAGCACCCTGGTTCAAATGCCACCCATTACGACTGTAGCTTTAATTATAGTACTTACCCCAGATTCTTTTTACTCTTTCACTCAACTGAATAAATGAGTAAATCACTCAAACTTAACATACGTTGCTATGAAGAGCGAGTACTACTGCTGTTTCACAGCACCTGGGAGGTGCAAGAGGACATGGGTTCGATCCCTGCTCAGTCGGTGTGGAGGTTGCATGTTGACCCGTGTCTGCGTGGATTTCCTCCGGGTGCTCTGGTTTCCTCCTACAGTCCAAAGACATGCTGTTCAGGTTCACCCATAGTGTGTGAGTAACAGAGAGAGAGAGTGTGTTCCACTGATGTATGGATGAGTGACTCATAGTAAGTAGTGTATCTAGCAGTGTAAATGAACTTGGTGAATAAGGTGTGTATTACTGATAACACTACATAGAGTTCATTGGAAATCGCTTTGGAGAAAAGCATCTGCTAAATAAATGTAATGAAAAGCATCAGCTAAATCAATAGGATCATTTAAATGTGCAGACAGTACAAAAGACCTCTATTGAAAGTATGTATATATATATATATATAAACACACACACACTTTCTGGACCGCTTGTCCCATACAGGGTTGCGGGGAGCCAGAGCCTAACCTGGCAACTTGTGGCGTAAGGCTGGAGGGGGAGGGGACACATCCAGGACAGGACACCAATCCATCGCAAGGCACCCCAAGCGGGACTTGAACCCCAGACCCACTGGAGAGCAGGACCCGGTCCAACCCACTGCACCACCACACCCCTATATATAAACGTGTCTGTATAAATATATGCAGTTTCAATTTTTAAAACTTTGCAGTAAACACACTTTTGGCCCAACTACTGGATATCAGCAGTGAAGGAGGTTTATCTTGGCTTGTTACTCAACATCCGCAAGGGCATGAATAAAAGGAGGAGGCGTTTCCATGGAGATTATTATGGATTTATGGGTCACTGTGTATAAAAGTGCAAAGGCCAAGTATCGCACACGTCAGCGCAACGAGTTTGCGTGAGCGATCTGATGCGTCTGATGTACGAGGATACAGCCGGAAGGCACCATTCACCAGTCTTTTGACCTATCGTGATGTTACAGCCAACCCGACACACACCCTTCGCACAGATATGAATATTTAATATTCCATTTATGCAGCTACACACTCACTTCCGTAGACAAGTTATTAGCAACCCCCCTTGCCACCCCCCCCAAACATCTAATTTATGCTTCTACAAATCTTTTCAGACATCCGTACTGAAGTTTGCATTTTCTCAGCTGGTACCGAAACACCACAATAGACACGTAAAACACTGGAGCGCGTTGCAGATTACAGGTAAACGATGTGAGATGTCAAATCGATAAGTTCTTAAATGCACTTCTGCTGCTGTGGGATATTTTACAAGGAGCAGGAAAGAAACAGGAGGATTATTCCTGCTGGACAATCCTGACTTTTGTCAGCACGCTTGTGTAATATATCTGGGCAGAATTATCCTGCTCGGTGAAATGCCTTGTATGATCTCAGAGCCCTAGACAAACCTCAGCTGCGAGCGTTTCTCCACACAGGTCTCAAAGTATCTCAGAATTAACATTCTGTCTTCAAAAATAAACCAGAATGATTTCCAAATTGGTGGGGGTTGCGGTGGCGCAGTGGGTTGGACCGGGTCCTGCTCTCCGGTGGGTCTGGGGTTTGAGTCCTGCTTGGGGTGCCTTGCAATGGACTGGCGTCCCGTCCTGGGTGTATCCCCTCCTCCTCTAGCCTTACGCCCTGTGTTGCCAGGTTAGGCTCTGGCTCCCCGTGACCCCGTATGGGACAAGCGGTTCTGAAAATGTGTGTGTGTGTGTGTGTGTGATTTCCAAATTCTACTTCAGTGTTTCTTTTAGTCCTTAGATACCCATTTTCGTGGCAGTACGTCAGAATATGTCCCTCGCAGGTCTTGCTTCACATAGTTTCAAGTTCCCCTTCTTCCCTGCACGATTGACAGGACTCAAAAAAATAGCTCATAGTGTAGTGGTTGAATCCCCATATCTGGCTGTAGTACCCTTGAGCAAGGTACTTACCCTAAATTACTCCAGTAAAATTACCAAGCTGTAAAAATGGGTAAATAATTGTAAGCTTGTAGTAACTGTAACCTTAACATTGTAAGCTGCTTTGGAGAAAAGTGTCCACTAAATGAATAAATGTAGAAACAATACCTCAGTCAATTGTTTGACTGCATTGTGAATTTGTATTTAGATATAAATCCGATACAGCAAGCTGCAGTACAAGGGAACGGGGGTGCGACCCTCCCGCTCGGTCTGTGTGGACTGCGGGAGAACGTGAAGATCTGAGAATGTGAAAACTCCGAAGGTATCCAGTTAATGGGGTTTGGTGTTGCTAAGTTGCTCCTAGTGTGAGAATGTGAGTTTGTGTGTGTGTGTGCGTGTGTGTGTGTGCGCACGTACCTGTGGCTACCCTGCGATAGGCTTGCGTCGTGTCCAGGGGGTAGCCCCCACCATCATCCGCCAATGTGTCCAGGATGGGTTCTAGTTCACCGTAACCCTGCTCAGGACAAGCAGTTGTTCAAATTAGATGGATGTGTAGGAACTTACTGAGCGAAGGACAATGTAACGTGGCAATACTCCCTTCCCTCCTGCTCTGGATTCTTCTGAGGAGGAGGAAAACAATTCAACAGACACTAAATGGACACCATGACCAAATACAATTTTGTGAAAGGCTGCTGATCTTGCAGCACAAAAAGGATATAAGGACAAATAAGATTTCAGCCAATCCACCCTTTTTTCGGCACTGTTATTAAAAGTGACATCAGTTGGTCTGTCTGGCCTTTCAAGCCACTTGGCCCCCAGTGCTGCTCCAGCCTCATCCACCTTTTACGCAGCTTCCCAGAGCTTGCAGGATGAAAAATGCAAGGGCTCTGAATTTTAGTGGGCAACTGCACTCACCAAGCACATAAATCCTCATTTGACCCACACCAGCCTGAGTGTTTTGTCAACCCCGGTGCCCCACCTTTCCACCCCACAAACCGCTGAAGGAGACCTCGCTTTTTCTCCGCTCTTGACTGTCCCTGGGACGTCGGGCCCTCGCAGCAACCTCGGAATTGAGCAACACGTGGGAGATCGCCCTTTGCTGTGGCTTCCGCTGAAGAAAACTGAATAAAACACAAAATCATTTTAATTCGGCCAGGGTGCTCTGAAAGACCGCCAATCTCAGAAATATGAACGCGGTCCATCTCTTGGCCTAGAGATGGACGGGTAGTAATAGCTTTGATGTGCAACTCTGGCTTAATGCAGGTGCACAGCTGTGGCTACGAACCCTCCATGATGGTTTTACATTAGGAGGGCATGTCATTGAATAAATTACGCCAATACTTGCCGTTTCCTCTGTTCTGTCTTTAAAAAAAAAAAATGACCAGTAAAAACAGTCTTTCCATCAGTATTGTCACCGAATTCCATTTTGCTTTGTAGAAAAACATCTGCAAAAATTATTAAATGTAATATAAATGGGTAACATATTAGTACACACTGGTGCAGAATTTCCGTTAAGAATGCAGATCGGAACGCTTCAGGTTCAGATCCCTGATATCTCAACTCCCTGTTGTAGCCTTGAGCGCGGTACTGAATATTATTAACCCTCGGGGTGTGTTCCACTCAAATTTGACCTATTTACAATTTTTCTTCATCATCAACATGGTTTCTTGCATCTCATTGCCATAAGGCTTCATGATGTTCTCCACACTAGGCATCCGAACACATAAAATAAATAATCAGTTGCACTGAATTTGACTGTTTTTTTCCACGTTACATGTTGTATGTCTGGTCAGACCTAGATAGCTACAGGTAATGAATGGGTGAGACTATAAATAGCAAAGAGTATCAAGTGCAGAATTCAGGAATGAAAGTGGTTAACACACATTAGGTGACAGTCCATTTACATGTTTTGCAGACACTTTTCCCCAAAGCAACTTCCAATGAACTCCATGGAGTGTTATCAGCCCACACACCTTATTCACCGCAGTGACTTACACTGCTAGATACACTACTTACACTGGGTCACTCCTCCATACATCAGTGAAACACACTCTCTCTGTCACTCACACACTATGGGGGAACCTGCATGGCATGTCTTTGGACTGTGGGAGGAAACCAGAGCACCCAGAGGAAACCCACACAGACACAGGGAGAACATGCAACCTCCACACAGACTGAGCAAGGATCAAACCCACATCCTCTCGCATCACCCAGGCACATGAGACTCCAGCACTACTCACTGTGCCACTGTACCGCCCACGTTTTGCAATTACTTTATGAACAGTTACAATGGGCTGCCAGTTTTGGAAGCAAATGCCAAAGATGGAAAGCTGACAGACATGGCACATGGATTAATCTCTGCGCAAACATGTGAAAGTGTCGACGAAGCATAAAAACAACAAGATATTCCAACTCCTGCACTGGAAACACACACACATTTCCTGAACCGCTTGTCCCATACGGGGTCACGGGGAACCGGAGCCTACCCGGCAACACAGGGCGTAAGGCTGGAGGGGGAGGGGACACACCCAGGACGGGACACCAATCCGTCGCAAGGCACCCCAAATGGGACTCGAACCCCAGACCAACTGAAGAGCAGGACCCGGTCCACGCCACCACGTCACCACACTGGAAACATTTCTAGAAAATATCTCAATGCTCAAGAGAGCTTTTTAACAATATTTAGTTTCAAGTTTTACATTGCCAATATCATGATCATCATCCTCTTCCTCTGACCCACAAAGATAAGGAGGAGGGCAAAGAGGCAGTCAGTGTGCCCCGGCCTTGGACTTAGAAACACGGAGCTCCACTGAGCTGATTGCAGAAAGTGATAAAGCAATTTAACATTCATCATCTCCCACCCAACTCGCATCTCCATGCAAAAATAATTACAGGGAAAAAAAAAGACAAGGAAATAACATTGACATTTTCGCTTCTGACATTTGCCTTGCTGACAAGAGCTAATGTGAGAATGGGACAAGATTTTACATACTGCAGTAGAGTTAACCCTTTGTGTACTGTTGCCAGGTGACTGAATTGTCCCCGACACCCACACATGACCAACTATAGCATACTTTTTTGGCATGTTGTCAGAGTTCTGTGCCTAAGGTGGATTGAATCTTGGGTAATTTTATATCGAAAAGAAAGTATTCTTACATGTAGAACTGGGCGGTGATTGACAACGTGATGCCATGAGGTGTAGCAGAAGCAGCAGGTAACAAAGCAGAGCTGCTGCCTCTATTGTGAAGCCAGGATTATACGATACATTAAAAATTATGCAGCTGTATAAGTGGATAAATCATTTAAAGTAACTTTGCACATCAAGTTGTTTTGGGGAAAAGCATAAGCTAAATATGAATATATTTGAGGTAAGGACCTCAAAGGTCTGGGCTGGACCGGAAACTCTGCGGCTACAAAGAGGCTAATTCCACTTTCTCCTGTTAGTCATCTACACCACACAATGTTTCTAAAACATAAGAAATGAAAATAATTTTCAAAAGATGGTGATTCGCACGCTAGAAGAAGCGAACAACACATCAGGTTATATCGCGAATGCAGATCTCCATTAGCTGTGGGGCTGCAGAGCAACTGGCCGAGTTCCCTCAGCGCATTTGATGGGATTTTACACGGTTCTTCAGAAGGAGAGGAGTTAATTGCCGCCATCTCTATGTCTCAAATGCGCCATGCCTGAAAGCGTGGACAATCGGCCAGCCGCCAAACCTGCGCTGCACCCCCAGCCCCCGCCCAGCCCCGCCACTAATTCGATTTGCTCACTCACAGAGGTCACGCTTGTTAGCTCTGGGCCATAACGTCATAAAAGGTAGGGTTGTCTCAGCTTCGCGTCCCGGAGGCTTCGCTCCGAACCCGGATGCTCTCGTTCGGTAAGCACATTGTGTTTGTCACCTGAGCCGCAGCAGCAGAAGTGGCACGTCACAGTTCGCTAGACCCTCAGAGAGCCATGGCTCACGTTGTGTCTTTCTTCTCTCCCTTCCAGGTGAAACAGAGCTCCAAGCTTGTGAAAACTTAAACGTTGTAATTGCTTCAGTCTGTTCAATATAGTGTGGTTTCAAGAAGTACCTTTGCCTTTACATTCATTTACTTACATGCTTTTGTCCCTCCAGCACCCCTTAAACCTCTAACTTAATAAAAGGTACACATATATGTACCTTATAGACACACAGGGTTGTTTGAAAGTATGTGAAGCCCTTTTGTCTCTTGGTTTAACCACAAAATAGTTATTTCATAAGCAGCAGTTTTTCTCATCTCACACAATAGGCATGCAACAAATTTCATATGTTGCTTTAGAGGAAACCGTGTGTGTAGAAGAAAAAAGTAACGAGTGCTGGTGTAAAAATAAGTGAACCCCCCCAAGCTGCATTGGTTAAACCAAGTAGGTAAGTAGAGTCAGGTTTGTAAATCAGTTTAACTGTAAGTTTAAGATTTTAACATTTCAATATTTTATACAGTAATAATGACCATCATTAAGGAGTTCACATGCTTTGAAGAGCTCTGTATACGACCAGTCGATACACCCCTACAAGACTGTTGCTCTCCTCCACATCTGCCCACTTGGTGGTCTCACCCACACAACAGGTTCAAAATCCAAAGGTTTTCAGTTCTGCCTCCAAAGTGGTAGAATGAGCTTCTCCTCACTCTGAACTGTTGAATTGCTCTCAACATTCAAGTATTGTCTCTAACTCATCCCTTCCAGACTCACTTCTCCCATTATCTCCTATGTGCTCATTAAACATGTGTTCTGTTTAATAATTTTAAAAAATAACCCTAGATAGATGCACTGGTGTAATTTACACTGGTTTATATAGTATGTGACAAATTGACTGTACTCAGCAATCACATTTGCATCCAGATCTTTCCTCCTGTTGTTGTGACACTTGCATTGTCCTTTGAGAAGTACCTCACTTCGGAGAAAAGTGTCTGCTAAACAAATAAATGTAAAGTCTGCCAAAAAAATATGCAGTTATGACTTGTGTGTGAGCACTATATACAGACCACAAATTGTACAGTGACTGAAAATGAACCAAAAGCTAATTTTCAGGACTATTTGTTCCCATAAACTTTACATTTGCAGTATTTACTGCGTTGACCAACACCTTGCTTCCTAGAAAACTTACCTGAAGAACTACAACTCTTGCAGAAAGGGCAGCAATGTGTCATATAATGTCTGCAATGTGTCATATAATGTCTGCATAACATATAAAGGCGGCAGATCTTCAGTTTTCTGTTAAGCAATGTTCTTATTTTTTCTCAAGATTACAATGTTTGATTTTCGTAGAAAAATTTAACAGCCCCAAATTTCAGCACCATAGGTAATTGCTTAGGTTCACTTAACTAACACCAGCGCTGTTCTAACTGCAAGTTTTGAAATAATAACTCTGTGATCTGGTCTGGTATTTACCATGTCCCCATACCCTAGGCAGCCACAGAGTCGACAATAACTGCTCGACAACAATAACAGACATATACTGACCGTCCTATATAATTACAGTGTGATCAAAGTCTCTGTATTGGTTTGTGTTATGAAGTGAATGTAATCTTCTAAAAGACTGAGATTTTCCAGATTTGCTTTTTCATTTTCCTCACTTCTCTATGTAATAGAATTTCTGTTGAACAAACATGACCTGTGTTCACCTGTCCAGTCAATAGGTAACAGTAAAATGCACCAACACCAAACAGGAGTGTTTAATTTGCTTCCATAGTGACTGCAGCACATATTTGGTGCTTTTGAGTGTTGTTACTTATGACCAGCGTGACAAACATCGCACATGTTTATGGGACGAACTGTCCAACAAATTATTTGGAGTTGGAGCAGAGCCGAGGCAACGTGGTATTTTTATACTCAGTCATTTTAAATCAGTTTTAATTTTATTTGCCGTGGCTTTCGCCTGAAGCAAGATGGCGGACACAAGATGCAGAGCACGGGTCTTTATTTCCAAGGGAAATCCAAAGCCGTAGTCGTTATTCGAGCCGGGTCAATCGAGGCGCAAACAGGGTTTGAAGGACAACCCGAGACCAAGGTTGATCAAGCAGTGGTCAGAACCGAAGACAAGGCAGCAGGGATCAAAGGAGTGCGGAGGGAAGGGAAGGGAAGGGAAGGGAAGGGAAGGGAAGGGAAGGGAAGGGAACGAGGACGGGACAACAAGGGAAGGTAAGTTAGGGTTTGAGAGCGAGGGTTTGCTGAACTAGGTTCCGCGCCTGGTGTTGTCCGTCTGCTCCTTTTATGCCCCTCCCCGGGCTGAGTGTCAGGTGTCCCTCGTTGCAACGATGGCACAGGCGTGGCAACATTAAAATTCTTACAGAATGTTAATTATAGATAAAAACTTTACAGCTTTACTGAGGGATATCTATTGTGAAGCTTTTACTGACTGTAACAAGTTTACAGGTTTTACATGTTTACAAAGGGAGTGAAAGTGAATTGTGTTTTTTTTAAAAAAAAAAGCTTTCCAATCCCAAAAGTGTAAGATGAGCAGGATGTGTACAAACCCCAACAATAAACCCATTTAAGAAATCTAATAATTAAGTAGGTTTTCAGAGGCACCTCTTTTGTGGTTTTCCATCAACCACTTGCCCAGGCCATGGTGACATCCCGTCTGGACTACTGCAGCTCTCTCCTACCTTTACCCTTTTCTCTGCACTGGCTTCCTATAGCTGCCTGGATCAAATTCAAGACCCTAGTTATTGTCTACAAATGCATCAATCGAACTGCTCCTAGCTATTGACTTGATCAACCGCTACACTCCAGCTAGACCCCTTCGCTTCTCTACTTCTGCTCGCTTGGTGGTCCCGCGCACGAAAGGTAAAGCACGGCGGTTCTCAGTTCTGGCTCCGTTGTGGTGGAATGACCTCCCCCTCTCACTCAGAACTGCTGAAACTCTGTCTACATTCAAGAAAGGTCTGAAACCTCACCTTTTCTGGACCCATTTCTCCCTTTATCCGTCAAGCTCATGTACGGTGTAAATGTTCATGCACCGTAACTTCATGAGCATCCTCAGAAAAGCCTTTACACAGCCAATACTCCTGTATTGTATGTAAACGTTTGTGTACCTTTAAAAAAAATTTGTATGAAGGTGATCAGGATTCATCTATCCTGAGTTTTATCCACCTCCTTGTGCGATGAACATCGGTGCATGAAGTGGAAAGAAAAATTAAATTTACTTAAGAATCACACGTCTGCAGCTATGTCTCTTTCCCTAATGTAATGCACAAACTGCATTTCTCTGAGATGTACGTCACTTTGGAGAAAAGCGTCTGCTAAATGAATAAATGTAATGTAAATGTTTTACACACACCATGCCAAAATGCATAGCTTCTGATCCACACAATCATACACTCTTCAGCTTCCTCAATTTATTAGATTTCCCAATGAATGTTTATAATTAAAATCACTTAGCAGACGGTTTTACCCAAATTGACCGAACAGCTGTGCTTTACATAATTATACATGGATGTTTTTACCAAATCAGCTCAGATTAACTATCTCCCTCAAGGGCCCATCAGCAAAGCCCAAGACCTATGTCTAAATCCACTTCCTTTACCACAACGAGCGATTTCACCTGTCCCGTTACCAGCAGTGTTTAACCATGCCAAGCAGGTCTCTGGCAGAGCATATGCTGGGAGTAGGTGTGTTTATAAACACTCATTGTCACTTGTGCATTATTTGTAGTAGTGCTTTCTATTGTACAAAATAACGTAGCAGAAAGAAAACACCACGCCCAAATTTTTAAAGGGCATGCCCTCCTCCACCCCCCAACTAAATGATTCAGCGTCCCATTCTTGACGCTGCCTTCAAGCATCAGCACACGGTCAAGAGAAGAGCGGCTTATCGCATCCTCGGAAAAAAAAAAAAGGAGGCAAAAGAGCCCTTTGTCTTGACAGCGTTGTTTGTCCCTGGCTCGTTCTCCGCTTTGGTGCCTTTGCTGGGAATGTGCTGCCGTCGTCCTTAAATGACAAAAACCTGCTGATGAAGTTGTTCCTAAATAAAGAGAGACTCCCATAATGAATTCCTCACCCCTTTTGCCAAAAGCTGCATTACTGGCCGTAATAGTCTCCCCTGTCCGAATCAGACCATCAGCTAAGCTGCCCCTAGCACCCAGTGAATTAAAACACTCCGGGGGGTTATGGAGGGAACTCGGGGAGGTAGGAGGGGCAGGAACCCAGAGCTTGGTGTTGGTTCAGGCCATGCAGGTCACAACTTCAGCCAAGAGCAGCTCTGGCCAAAGCTCTCTGGAGGCCACAGCTCACCAACACCTCACAGGTGAACCTCAGGCACTCCGTCCACATCGAACGCACTCCTCTTTCACGTTCTTCAAATCAGCGGGAGGAAACGCCGTGTAGAAAACAGTTCTCTAAAATTCAATGGAAAAGCAGCATTGTTTGCCTACTTTGGATCTGAAGGTCAGAGGTTTGAACTTTGACCAAGGTACTGAGCCTAAATCGTTGCAGTGAAGAACACCCTGCTGTACAAACAGGCAAATCATACGTCACTTTGAAGAAAAGGGTCAGCTAAATGAGTAAAATATTATTTCTCTCTTATCCTTTGAGAGGCTCGAATGACCCTGATGACAAGAAAAGTAAAAAAGAACGAAAGTTCAGAAAGGTGCTGGACCAAACAGGGAGTTCAGCACTTAGCTAGCTGGGAATCTCCGAAACCAGGTTGATCTGATGGAAAAAAGTGAAACGCTGGATTGTTAATTCATGTCCACCATGAATAAGTGATTCACCGAGGCTGAAAGGCATGCGACATATGGATAATAAGGGTGCACAGATGCTCCCACGGCCATGGGGCTGGTGGGTCTGCCTCGCCAGCCACCCCCCCCCCACACAGCCCACAATGGAGAACCAGCCTCCATTGCAAAAGCAGAGGAGCATTCGTGGTCACGGAGAGAAGAGCTTCTACCCAGGCTCACCATCAGCTATTTATGTAGCACAAAGAGCTGGATTACCCACAATGCAAAGAGTTTATTCTGGAGAACCGCACCACACAAACTAGTTAAACACTGAAAGTCCCCGAACTCGAAAGGCGCCACACACGCCGTTTCCACGTAGCCTCTAAAGACTGTTCTCCACAGACAGCTGTAAATACCCACAAACAAAGGATCCTTCGTTCTCCAGACCCCCGCCCCACTTTCAGCACTTTACCACTTTGACAAACCAGGTACATGAATAGAGCTGCATGTAAGAAATTTTGTGAATAGTAATACCAATAAAACATTAAAAATAGTAATAAATGATGAAAAGAGGGTCTAACAAGCAAATACTCCGTTAAAGGTTTTGCTTTGTGATTGGGTGTACAGTCACTCCACCCCCCCCCCACCCCCCCCAGTACTGTAGCAAGTCTCTTTTTTCTCTCCTAATAAAAGGTACCGGTTCACAGTCTCCTAGATTCTGGAAATACGGAGCAGTATTTATAAATGCAAGGGAACATTTGAAGATGTTTGTCTGATTTCTTAACTCGCCCACATGTCTTTCTGCTTTTTTTGTGCCGGGGGCCACGTCCCTGAAAATCAACACTGGGCAGAATGGATTTCACACCCACGGATACTCAAGTATTTGGAACTGCTGCTGTAAATCCACCATGGCTGACTTTTAGGGACACTGAATATAGACAGTTTTGAGTGAACTCACATCTACAGAATCACTTGTTTCAGCAAGAGCATTATTTTTTTTTTTACTCTTGATGCTCCGACTAAGGCTTTAAGGTGGCATTGACATTTGCAGTGTATTTTCACAGTTCAAGAATAGGTTTTACTGTAGACCCTCAAAGGGGAGTAATAGTTATGTTACTGAGAATGTCCTATGAAATATCATAACGAAGGATTTTTTACAATGACATTTTCCAAATGATGTTTACAAAAGTGGCACCGGGATTTTGAAAAATTAAAACTGGCATAACTTGCTTTCATTAAACATCCATGCATTATTAAAAGTACACTTCCCCTATAATGCATACGCTGAAGAACAGAGTTTGGCAGTGTCTGTAAATATAACCATCGCAGATACCCTAATGATTCCCTCCGAGTCCTATTTTTTTTAACCAAACGAAAACTGGAATGCACTTCAGAGTCCACAAGCTGCTGTGATCTGCAGAAGAGTTGAAGGTCCTCAGAAGCGGTGCTTCCTGCCCTCTAGTGGAACCTGCACCAGAACAGTGCTGAGGTGACATGCTGGGGTGGGGGGTTTGGGACCAGCAGCTGGCATCAAAACACCGTTGCAGGAATTTGTGGGACTGTCAGTGAGGCGTGGAGATGCTCAAACCAACTATCATAATACACACACACACACACACACACACACACACACACAGCATTTAAACTGACGTAGCAGCTATTCCAAGAATCAAGTCTCATTTAAATACGACACACAAAGAACCATCCAAGACCGGGGTCGTTACAAACAATCACGTGTGTTTGTGTAGGAGTTTATTTCAACGCACAAGCAAGGACTCCTTTGCTCCCAGGGTGACCATCAAAGAATTTGCTCGTCGGGATCTTATGCAACCAAAGTACCAGTCTTCTTGTGCGAGCTGTTAAAAAATTGAAACGGTCTCTCACGCAATTCCGCCAGCGGTCTATCGCAGCTTCTCAAGGACGAAGCGCATTTCTCGTACCGCGTTTCTCGCGCCGCACTCCTCTGCCTTCGCCCTTTCTGCGGCTGCCTTACTGTGTATCACCGCATTTCACACTGAATTTTAGATAACACACGACGAAGTCCATATACAGAGCAGCATCATGAAGATAAAATAAAATGTGCTTTACACACATATATACCAGGCCGGTGGAGTTATTGCCCCCCCCCATAGAGCAAGGAGAAGGTTTATATTTTCGTCTTACCCAGAAGGATTATCTGGAGAGGCCACAAAGAACGCTCTCTGGATTCATTTCCTGGAACAACAATATTGGGCACCCTATCTTCTGACAGACAATAATGCCCAGGGAGAGGGGAAAAGGGGACCAGACAGCAGGAAGGAAAAAAAAAAAAAATAAAAATAATAAAAGCGCTTACTTCTGCCTTCTGCTATCAATATGTACAGCTGGTCAAAAAAATGAAATCAAATCACTTTAAACAAAAAAAAAGGAAAAAAAAAAACACCCAGGACAACAGGCCAAGTGCAGTGCTTCCGGCGATAGGGAGCTGCTGCTCCTGCAAGGCCCCTTTATCTATCGATCGATCATCATTCAGTCCCCCACAGGAAGAGTGAGATGAGATGTGGACTGTTCCTCTACACTCTTTTTGGTTTATAAAAACAGCGCTTCGCCCAAGAATAATTATTAACAACGTGAATGCTAGAAATTACACCTGACCTGCATCTTTTGCAGAGGTACCTTAACCCCATACGATTGGAAAAAAGGAACCCACAGGTGCCATCTGGGCCTCCTGGTTTTTTCTCTCTATCTCACACACATTTTCTGAACCGCTTGTCCCATATGGGGTCGCGAGGAGCCGTAGCCTAACCCGGCAACACAGGGCGCGAGGCCGGAGGGGGAGGGGACACACCCGGTACGGGACGCCAGTCCGTCGCAAGGCACCCCAGGCGGGACTCGAACCCCAGACCCACTGGAGAACAGGACCCGGTCCAACCCACTGCACCACCGCGCCCCCCACACAGCCACACACACGCAAAAAAAGGTAACATAACATTAACAAGGATCATTTCAAGTCTAACACAATCCGTACTACCTGTTTGATGCCACACCACTTTTTGCATTTCAGCCATTGTGTCAAAGGACAGATGTGTACATCTCTAAACTAAGCAATAACATGGAGAGAAATGAAGAAATAAAAGCCGATTGCGTTGAATGGGCACACGTAATTCCGTTAAGTTAGTAGACGGTGCACGTGGAGAACCCAGGAGATCACGGAGCGTCGTTTTATGTTCCGTTGCCGCTTCCCCCGCAGTTTCAAGCAGCCATTGAGTCCATGACAGTGTCGGTGGGTGTGTGATCATGTGGCCTAAGCTACGGGGGGATTAAGATCTGCTGGTAAACACACCCCACGGCTGGCACCGATGGCAACGTTTCACACACTCTGCCGACAGTCTGCGGGAGATTAGCGAGCCCGGCTAGGGAAGGTCTGAGCGCACGGTGACGGCCGCTTCCTTCGCCGTCATATTGACACGCGGCTTTACGCCGATATCCAATGGTCTTGGTGGGAAGAGGAGAGTAAAGCGAGGGAAAGGGGGCGGCTTTCGGAGATGTACAAAGACACCAAAACATATGGGCGACACGTGTACATTCAAAGGTCCAGATACATGACCTGAGAAGTTCTTTTAAGGACATTTCCATCAACAGAATAACCATTTGCTTTGGGGATATTTTTACAGACTTGTATGATTAGTGACTGGAGATTCATTGTTTATTCATCTAGCTGGCAAGTGTGTAGCATGTTCCCCAGAACTGAAATAAAAATAAAACGTGTTTTCTTTAAAATAATCCAAAGGAGGAATAAAAGGAGAGGAAAAGGCACTCAGTAGTGGGGGATAGGGACCGTGCTTTGCTTTGAAGATGAAATTTGCAGTGCTCCAAATCCCCCCTTGGAAATTGGTCCGTGAGCTTGTGAAGGGCACAGGGAAGGAGCCGTGCTGATGATGAGCAGTACCCGTGTGCGTCTGTGTGTGTGTGTGTGTGTGTGTGTGTGTGAGAGAGAGAGAGAGAGAGCGAGACACATAGAACCAGACGGAAGGTGCGTCGCAGCGCAGTCTTGCTCGGTGCTTGACCTCAGGAGGTCACCATCTGCCAGCTGACTAACCCTCCCTGCCAGGTAGCTCATGACCAGTACTGGGTGGCCCAACAGAGCAAAGTTAAAACCTGCAACCTGTACTTCTCCATCCACTCTCACGCCGTTCACAGAATACTACAGTACCAACCAACAGCAACAACCGCTTGCCCTGAGCAGAATCGAAGCAAGCCAGAGCCTAACCTGGCAACACAGGGCGCAAGGCTGGGGGGGGGGGACACACACCCAGGACGGGAAACCAGTCTGTCACAAGCGACCCCACGCAGAGCTCAAACCCCAGACCCACCACACAGCGAACACCCGGCCAAACCCGTCGCGCCACCACGGTACAAATCACGATTACTCCCGCAGATTACTTCCATTATCTTTCAGCCAGACTGTGGTTTTTAAAGGCCTTCCCTACAAGTGTGCATAAGCAGCGCTCCTTAAACACCCCACCCCACCCCACAGCACCGTATCACTTCCCCTCCCGCAAAAGCGGTAAAGGAACGTCGGCGCACCGTGTTACAGCCCGCAGTGCTGCTTCCTCATGTAAACGCCAGACCTCTGTCTTTAGTGCGAGTCCAGGCATCTGATATAAACTACTAGGGCCCGAGGCACATAAACCTGTCCCCTGACTTATTATTTCAATATACCCCTTCCTACACGGAGTGCATCTGCAGTGGGAGTGGAGGGGGCTCTGTTGTTCCTCTGCCGTTTGTTGCCGCCGAGGTGCCCTATTTTTATAATCAGATGCCTGGCCCGGTTGTAAATCTCTGGTGTTTATCGTTGCGAAGGCCTGCTCAGAGCCCGCGGCTCGTGCAGCAGGAACACAGCGAGTGTCTTCTGGAAGCTTCCGAAGAGCCGCTACGAAATACACGGGCTCTCCACTGCAGACCACATTTAATGTACAGCAGCAGTAATGGAGTGACTGGTGGAGGGAAACATTTAATAGTACGTTTCCTAAAGTGGATTTACGAAATGTTATGAAAATGGAGTATCTTTTATCCACGAGGACTTCAGGGGATGAAAGTAGAATCAGAGGAGAGTATAGTACAGTACTCCCCTTGATCTCGAAACTCCCTCCATGCCAGAGAAGAAAAGTAAGATATTTCTTCACCGGGCCCTTTCAAAGGTCTGATCAAACTGTCACTATAACGATCTTTTACTTGGAGACGTAAGAGTGACTGGCGGATCACACATGGAACAAGAGAGAAGGTGCAAACCGTTGAGAATAAATGACAAAAGGCTGAGCGGCACTGTGGGTTTAATGACGTCCCGCTGTGCCGCTGATTGAATTTATCACGTGACACACAATGCGTTTAACAAACACCTTTTCTGTTGATCCAATACCGTTTTTAATTATGTTAACTCAGATTTGTCATGTACCAGCTATACTTTAAACAATGCTATGTAGTAATTCCAACTCTTGAAATTAAAAATGTAAAGGTGATCATTTCAATTTAACAGCTTTTACAATGATTTCTAAGGACTGTTTAACCGGTGATTTAATTTTATTTTTTAAATTAATGATTTGCTGTTGGGGGCGCAGTGGGTTGGAGCGGGTCCTGCTCTCTGGTGGGTCTGGGGTTCGAGTCCTGCTTGGGGTGCTTGTGATGAACTGGCATCCCGTCCTGGGTGTGTCCCCTCCCCCTTCAGCCTTTCGCCCTGTGTTGCTAGGTTGGGATCCGGCTCCCCGCAACCCTGTATGTGACAAGCGATTCAGAGAAAGTGTGTATGTGTGAGATTTGCTGTTATGCATTTAAGCTTCCATCAATTAAGTTAGTTGGAATGATTAATTCAAATTAAAATTCTGATCAATACATTTAATTCATCTTAATTTGAGAAAAAAAAAAGGAATGTAACTGGTCAGATTTTCTTAGACCAACACAAATATGCTGTTGCATGACTGAAAAATTATACACACACACATCATCTGAAACCACTTGTCCCATAGAGGGTCACGGGGAGCCGGAGGGGACACACCCAGGACGGGAAGCCAGTCCATCACAAGGCACCCCAAGCAGGACTCGAACCCCAGACCCACCGGAGAACAGGACCTCGTTGAACCCACTGCACCCCCTACTGAAAAATTAGTTTTTTAAAATGCTTTCAATCATAGTATTCAACAAGTCAACAGCTCAGTTATGTGTAATTATTTAAGAGCCCAGTTGTGGTAAAAACTAACATAAAGAGGGGTAAGCAAGGATCAGGGTATAGAACTGTTTGTTCAGACAAGGTTTTAGGGTTAGATGATGAGTGTTTATACACAATCTATTTATTTTGAAATAAAATACTGTGTGACATTTGCATGCTGTATTAAGTACATTTTAAGAGTCTTAACAATGGGGTTGTTTTGACAAATAGAATGTGAAAGTGCAACAAACATGGTGCAACACAAATTGGACAATTTTTCACTATTTGTATTAAAAATAATAGTTGTATTAAATTGCTAAGCGATGTTTGTAGAAACGGATCTCTGTAAAATTTTTGTTTTGAAGTTGTTGTCTTGTTTTTGTACTTAGCAAGACACAGAGGAAGACCAAAAGAGAAGACTACCCTGGTATTCCACTGATCAGAGTGACCACATGGCTGTGAAAATCCATACCAGATAATATACGCTATCAGAGAAACGCAATGGTAGATGTTTCAGTAAAACTTGTTCATCTGGGATTTTTTTTTAACTGTCATTTCAAACATCACAAGAAATACTGAACAGCACATTTAGAAAAAGCGCAACAGAAAAGAGGCAGCTAGCAGTACAGTGGCTACCTTTAGACCCAAAGGTTGCAGGTTTGAATCCCACCTCCAGCCTTGAGTAAGGTACTTACCCTAAATTTCTCCAGTAAAATTACCCAGCTGCACAAATGGGTCAAAAAATTATCTTAACATTGTAAGCTGCTTTCGAGAAAAGCGTCAACTAAATGAATAAATGGTGATGTAGTGAAATCACACTGAACTGTCCACACAACCTCTGCTATGCCATTAAGTTGCAGTGATCATTCTAGCGTTCCAACCGTGTACCAAGCACCTCTAGCAAGGCTCCCCCCTGTGGAGGTGAACCAGCTACGCCCCCAGCTTACAAGCAGTCCCCTGACCCTGTGTGTGTCTCCAGAGCCCATGGAGTATCTCTAAATGCAGCATCCATCAGACTGCAGTGCGTTGCCATGGTCCAGGTGCATATTTTGAGCGACCAGGTTCCTCGGCACAGTGATAACCCCACGACCTGGGAGTCCTTGTCCTTCGCTAGGTGGTCCTTCTGTGTCACAGGCCTGTGTGGTATCAAAGTGGCAGCATTTCCAGTGCAGTTAAGGCTATAAATTTCATATTTCCAAAGGATGTGTCAACACTCACACACACACACACACACACACACACATTTTCGGAACCGCTCGTCCCATACGGGGTCACGGGGAACCGGAGCCTAACCCGGCAACACAGGGCGTAAGGCTGGAGGGGGAGGGGACACACCCAGGACGGGACGCCAGTCCGCCACAAGGCACCCCTAGTGGGACTCGAACCCCAGACCCACCCGAGAGCAGGACTGCGGTCCAACCCACTGCGCCACCGCACCCCCTACTGTCAACACTCAACCTGTAATAATAAGAGAACCTTTGCAGGAAAAAGAAACCACTTCCCTTTATACTGCAGGCTGTACCAAGAGGAAACGATAGAAGTGATTTATTTTGTAAATCAAAATATTTAACAGAATATATATGATCCGGAGTCATCTACAAGCTGTTCTCCCCAAGATCCGTAATGTAATTTCGCTAACACTAATCCAACAAATTAAAGTAATGTGAACAAAAATGTATCATTCAGTGATTCATTTATTACCTCTGGGATCTGAAATACAAGCATCAAATTTGGGTTAATTCGCAAATGCTAAAAAGAACTGAAATGAGAAAAAAGGAGGATATTCTTTGAAAATCAGTCAAAAGACAAAACGGTTTAACGCTCTGGCAATTCTTACCACCAAGACAAAAATTCCCGATCAAGACCCTCAGTATTTATAATCACAATATTTCCTTGTCTCTAGCTATCCAGAAGCTGTGTTGCCATGGAATTACTTTGCAAATTTGCATGTGTCACTCACAATTTCACTGCACTCGGTTTAACTCGAGGATTCTGAAATGTCAATACCGGAGGCAACGTTCCCGTAGTGAGAGATCATTTGTCAAGATATGTGAAAATACTGTATTAGCCTCAGGGGTCTCTGTCTGACCCCACTAAAAAGATTGGACTGGGAAGATTATACAGATTTTGAATTTCTGTTTAGAGATTAAAAAAGGGAGCCCCTCTGTTTTAAGTCTCTCGGTTCAACTTCAATACAAGAGCATGATTTCAGCCCGAAAAAAGACACCCTTCAAGTAATTACTTCACATCAAATAGATCCACAGCGTTTTTACAGTGCAGCCAGGTGTAACGTGCAAATCGTTATTTTAGGCCATGAGGCACTTGAGACTGTTTAAAAAGTATTGAGTTCTTTTAGTTTTTCGCACAGCTGCTCATATAGGTCAGATTATGGCAACATAACAGGGGGCCTGACATTTAAATCGTAAACTAAATTTCTGAGTTTGAGTGAGTGGTTTGTACTTCATATATAATACATGAAATGTGCTCAGTTTCCACATTTGCGTTACTGTGAAACGATGAATTCTCTCAGGTGCTGGAAGTGCCCTGAGTGAATTTAAATGAAAGCCAAAGGTACGTAAATGAAAAGCGCCTATGTGGTAGCACATGAGAACCATGGGAACATGACAGAGAAGCTCCACATCATGGTCACACATGAGAGCCACATGAATGTGAACAACCATCGCTCTGGATTGTGTTCGCACCTGAGATCCACTCCACACTTGTGGACCTGACCTCTCTAAACACACTCAAGGAAAGAATCAAGCCTCATCTTTATTATGTTTAGTGGAGAGCTTTTCTTCTTCTGCAGGACCAGGTTCTTCCACTGACTTCTGCAGGCCATCATCGCAAAGAGGAGCTCTTCACCAAAGAGCTTTAGAGACGTTAAGGCACAGCTACTCAACCACAGCCACAGAGAAGCAGATCCAGGTGGTTTCTTTTTCTCTAGCCAGCCAATTAATCACCTTATTCAGCTTACTACCTTCACTGAATCCACTTAGCTCACTTTCTGCACTGGTAGTGGTGTGAGGAGAGTTGGAGAATCTGCTGCAATGAGCTGAACAGCCCAGCTCTGAGGCCTCTTCTCAGAGGTTCTTCCAGTGAAATCTCAGCTTTTCATTTATTCACATCACCAAGTCTATTCAAATCAGCTTCAAAAAAAAAAAAGAAGAAATATTAAAATATATATTTTATACAGACACCCCATCTACTTACATAAATTTGACTTACGTAAATCCAGATTTACATAGAAAAAATCCTGGCATACACATTATTTACGGATAGCAATTTTATTTTACACAAAACATCTGAAATACGTTAAGTGCAAGTCGGCGTAGCTAGACAAGGCAGGAAGCCGCATATTCCCAGTTGCCGCGTGTTTTGAGCCGTGAACGCATCTCCTCTTGTTAGCGTAGTGCTTTTTTCACATACTTTCTACCCATTTCATTATTCACAATGCCTGGTGGTAAACGTGCACTTGAAGGAGAACGAGACCCAAGCGCACAGCAATCGATTTGGAGATGAAATTGAAAATAATAAGGAGGTATGAGGGTGGACAAAGATTATTGTCTATAGCACGGGAATCAGGTTTAGCCGTATTGACTATAAATACGATAGCGAAGGATGCTGTAAGTATAAAGGAGAACGTGAAAGGAACAGCTAACATGGAAACAACAATACTAACGAAGAAACTTCAAGGTGCAATAACAGATGGAAAAATTATTAATGTGAATTGTGGGGGAGGAGGAATCTGAGAAACGAAAATTTTGACCTGCGTAAGGATTTGAAGAATGCTCTATTTGCGTAAGTCGAGGGGTGTCTGTATATATAGATAAACGATATGGAAAAGTTCACATTGGTTATTCTTGTGTCTTTGCTTATTTGGCACTGCCTCTGTGGGACTTGGAGTACCCACTTATGCCTCCCTACTCCCATTAAAACATTCAGTGAATAAACAATTCAACAGATTTTAGCGTTTATTAGTTTTCTCTATATGTGCAGTGATAATGTGATATTTGGAAATGTGGAAAGTGACAGTTTTCGGTTTAGACCGTTTTTTGCTGGTAGAGTTTCAAGTAACCATCTGTTTCTTAGTAACCTCTCGTCCTGTTGGATCCATGTGGATTCAGAATCAGTCCCATGGTGTGGTATTCTTTGGATGGCAAATACCACACCATGGAGAATGTGCTGTTGCTGAGTCCAAAGGACGAGATGCTATTTATTGTGGGATGAAACAGAAATACCTAGAAGAAACCCACATGGAACTGGAGGAGAACACAAGAACTGCACATAGACAGAGCGGAGGCCACACTGAGACACACAATGCTGGAGTGAAGACGGTAGAGTTACACATCAATGCCTAATTCTCTTAGCCTGCTTTGAAAGTGAAAAAAAAAAATTTATTTTAAATGTGAGCTTATAATAAGAAAATTTAATAAAAATAAAACATTAAATATTTTTACATCACTGACTAGAACGGAAGCAGCAACAGTTGATTAGCATATACCAGAAAAACAAAATAAAAAAACCTCCACATGCCTATAAGCATAGTACAAGCCTTTGGTTATATAAATCATATTTTCATGTTTTCATCAAACACTCTGGTTGGATTAAAAGCGCAGGCATTCTTT
The DNA here is from genome assembly GCF_900964775.1 of Scleropages formosus. Classification (NCBI taxonomy): domain Eukaryota; kingdom Metazoa; phylum Chordata; class Actinopteri; order Osteoglossiformes; family Osteoglossidae; genus Scleropages; species Scleropages formosus. The sequence continues at coordinate 22,180,763 of NC_041806.1, read as the reverse complement.
CTCACAATCTGCTGGGCACCTAATGGCTTTGATAAAAGTAACATGGTAAAAGGATTACGAGTGTATATTCGCAAGTGAACATAAGCCACACAATGGGCCTTTTGGACTAAGACATTTGCGTGTGACAGTTTTACGGTCCGCAACTGCACTCAGTCGAGAATTAGTTCGCTCTGCTTTATGACAAAGCTGTATTTTTGTCTGGCCTGAAAATGTGGGCAGTGCAGTGGTTAGAGCTGCTGCCCCGCAGTCCAAGGACCCAGGTTTGAGTCTCTGCTCTTACTCTCATACTTGCCATCAGGGTACATACCCTGACTTTCTCCACTGAGAGTTGTCCACCTGTATAAATGGGTAAAACGCTGTAAGGAGCATAACACTGTAAGTCAACTGAGATAAACACATCAGCTAAATGAGTAAATGTGCAGCAACTTACATAGAGTGCTGCAAAAAGTAAATGAACCCTATAGGGATGGTCTTTCTTCTTGCACAAAATATTAAAATAAACTTATAAAATCTAAATGTTCAGCCTTAAAATAAGCTTATAAAATCAATAAATGTTTATGATTTACACACCTGTGTGCCTACTTGGTTTAACCAATGCAACCTGGGGTTCACTTATTTTTACACCTCTGCTACTTCCTTTATTCTGCTACACACATGATTTCCTGTAAAGAAACATATGGAATTGATCATTATGCACTTGTTCACATGAGAAAAACTGATTCTTATTAAATAACCATTTTGTGGTAAAACTGAGGGACACAATGGCTTCACATACTTTCAAGCAACACTACATGATCTTTGCTGGAGGTTCCTGCTTAGGCCCAGTACACTTAAGTTCTACAGCTGATCTGTAAATCTGTGTAGCATGGTACTTCCACAATCAGATGCAGTGAGAACTTTATTTCTGAGAAATTTGGTCGCAGTTGAGTAAAGAGACCAACGATGGCATTTCAGACTCTTTTGGTGGAGATCGATGTTGAGGTGGAGGACAACCTATAGTTTACAGACACTAAGGTGAGAATATAATTGAGAAAGCCAGTAAAAATGATAATATGGGGGAAAGTATTCAAATTGTGCTCATGTACTGTACCTCAAAGGCTAGGATCAAACCCAGTACTCCACTCATGTAAAGTGCTAAAGTGGTGGCACCGACTACAGCGACACTTAGTTTTTTCTTTGTCATGATAAAAAAAACATTTTCTTGTCCGCTGGTATCCTCAAGGGAACTATAAAGCAGGCACTTTATCGGGGAGGCAATTAATTATAATCCTGATGCGATTGGCTCTGACAAGGCCAGCACGGAGGCATCGGCGAGGACTGAATCGGGTATCGCCTTTGCCTGCGCGCTGCCCCCACCGAACTGACCGCTCTTGGCCTCTGACTCAACGTGGGTCTCATTCATCACTGTCAGGCACATCTGTCTGCTAAAGTTCTATTTATTTCCTCTTTTCTTTTTCCTCCCTCGAATGTGGTGCTGCGTACCTTCAATCCTGTATGTGGACAAGGTCTCCTCTTGCAGGGGCTCCAGCTAATGCCTCATTAACCGATAGCTGCCTCCTGCTCTCTAATTCCCTGGTCGTTTGAACAGCGGAGCCCCTCTGTGTGTGTGTGTGTGTGTGTGTGTGTGTGTGTGTGTGAGACAGAGGGAGTCTAGATCAACAATCTTGAAAAGCTTGTCAGGGCCAAATACAGCACTCTCTGAAAGTATGTGAAGCCCTTGTGTCCCGTAGTTTTACCACAAAAGGGTAATTTTATGAAAATCAGTGTTTCTAATATGACATAATAGGTGTGTGATTATCAATTACATGTTTTTTTTAGAGGAAATCATGTGTGTAGTAGAAACACGGTAGTATTGCAGGTGTAAAAATAAGTGAGTCCCAAGTTACATTGGCTGAACCAAGTAGGTAAGTAGCATCAGGTGTGTAAATCATAATCATTTATTCATTTTATATGTTTATTTTATGACTTAACAACTAGATACGTTTATTTTAAATCAGTATAATGACCATCCCTATAGGGCTCACATACTTTCAAGAAGCACTCTATAAACCATTGACACAACTGGGAAGAGAGGCTTTAATTTTTCGCCCTTAATATTGACTCACATCCTCATGGGCATGTTATGCTTTACCGTTACATTTTTCTATTGCGACACACTGAATGTTTGATGGGAAGAGTGTGTTTCCTGTCAAAGACAATCTTCTGATTCAGGGTTGGAGTCAGGGTGGCTGTACCACTTCGTCTACGACGCAGCCAGGACTCTCGAATGACACTTAGACCTTTGTAGAGCTCTAACAATGTGTGTGTTCGCTAAAGATGCTTCATGTGTTGGGACACAAAATATCACCAAACAAACATAAGAAGGTTTTTAAAATTTACGCTGAGGCCTGGGCTGCGCTGGCAGCGAGGGATGCGAGTGGCTCTTCCTGCCCTACGGTGGATGTCCCACACATCTGCTAGAGGAAAGTGCCAGCACCAGAGTGCTGCGGCCCGTTAACAATCCAGTTTCAAAACAAACTCCCAGAATGCACCTCTTCCATAACCTCCGGCAGCCCCTGTCCAAAGGCATCTGCGTCCAGAGCCGTGTGTTTTACCTTTCATTTCCATTCACGCGGCCGTGAGGTGCGGGGGATCGGTCCCGAAGCCGACGGCGGACGGGGCTTGGCCAGACAAACAAAGGTTGGGGCTCGGCGCCAAACCCAAAACAAACACTTGCGTTCTTGACATGAAGCCCACGACCGCGGAGACGTGTGCCCGAGCATCCCCACTTTTGCAAGACAACAACACAAGTTTTAACTGCAAAGTGTTTAACATGCAGCATCGTCCCGCCAACTCCCCAGGTCAGAGGAAGCAGGTGCTCATGAATACGGAAGGAATTAAAGATGCGTGAAGTTGTTAATTACAAGTGTGAAATCCTTACAAGGTTATGGCGTGGTTGCTCGCATCGCTGTTGACAGGGCGGCGTCTGCATCGCTCGTACCCTTGCTCCAGGTGCTCCCGTGTCTCGGGCTCAGAGTCGCCCCGCGGGGGCGTGCGCCACCGAGCCACCTGGAGGGCAGGAGATCAGCTTGCTGCTCCCCGGAAACACCTCACAAAGACAACAGCGAAGGGCTGCGATCATAAGTGAAGCCCAAGCCGCACTGGCTCAACCAAGTGGATAAGTAGAATCAGGTGTGGGAATCACAATCATTTATTCATTTCATACGTTCATTTTAAGATTTAAAATTTGGATATGTTTCTTTCAATATTTTTATTTCATTTATATTTTATGTTTAGTTTATCTTTTATTTTACACTTATTTTGTAATAATAATATAAATAAATACATAAAATAAAATAAAGAAAGTAAAATAGCAATATTTTTTAATATAACATGGAGACAGATTTTTTTTTTTAACTACAACACTCGGACAAATATAATGATATTTTTTTGTATAACAGGGGCTGATAGTGTACTGGTCAGAGCTGATGCCTTTGGAACCAAACCAAAAGCTGCAGGTTCAAATGCGACCTCCAACCTACCTCCTAAGCAAGGTATTTACCCTAAATTACCCAGCTGTATAAATGGGTAAAAAACTGTGGATAGATCAATGTCATAAGTTGCTTTAGAGAGAAGTGTCAGATAAATGTGTTGTATGCAAGAAAAATGCCCATTCCTATAGGGTTTACATACTTTCAATCAGCTCTGTATATCTGAAACATGCATAAAATACAAAAAAACTTAGAGTCTGTCTATAGACAAAATCAAAACACTTAAAACTGCAGGAAGGTTTTGATCATGAGGGATTTGTGACATCAAGATGTGTTTTATATTTTTATTTTTGCTGTAGCTGTTATTGCTGTTACAGTATCGGTAGCCTGTCTTGTACAAACCGCAGCGAATACGAAACAAAATGTTCCCTCTGGTGAAGAATTAAAGATAAAACGTTATATTTGTGGAACCCAGGATATTGCACAGACTGATTGCGGAAGTGAAATTGCTTTTTCCCACCGAGTGTCTATCAGCTAATTAGGCAAAACAAAAGCTGAGGAAAATGAAATACTCTCTAAATAGTGTCCCCACGGTGTCGCTCGGGTTATAGTAGAGATAAGATGTAAATATTGAACTGTTATTGTGCCATTTCGGTTCTCGTCGGCATGGATATAATCTGCTCTGTTCTTTACCGTGGTAACAGGGCCAGGGCAAAGTTCCTCGTCCAGTGTTTTAATAGTACGCTTCTTATTATTAGTCTATTTATTATTTATCCTTTTATGTCCACGTGGTTAAATTCTTTATCAGAAGCTCTTTAGGACGAGCAGCTGAGATCATTTCCATTTTTATCTGCCCTGCAAATTATCATTTTCCCTTCAGATCTATTATCATTATTATTATTATTACTGTTGTTGTGAACCTTTACATTTGCACCTTTACTCATTTATGCATCTGGTTATTATTACTGCATAATGACAGGATAAAGTCCTTCATCAAGGGTACTGCAGCAGGAGTGGGATTCCTGCAGGGACCCTACTCACTCTAAGATCAGAGCCTTGACCAGTAAAGCGGCCGACGGGATTGTCGGCGAGAGCTGCTGTCGGTGTAAAGGCGCACGAAAGCCACGTCCAGCGACAGTCCCTCCCTCCCACCGACCCACCCGTGCTCGGATGTGGCCCCGAGTCACCGCGCCCCCAACTGTCCATCCTCAGCTATGGTAAAGACAGAAGTAATTATCAGTCGTGTTAGAAAACGCGCCAAACATGAAGGTTTGTTGGTAAATTCCACGTCTGGATTTGAACCGCAGTGAAGGGCAAAAAGCTCTCGGTGGCCATCTAGTGGTGGGGTGGAGAACACTTATTGCCGCTGAGGTTAGACTGTTCAGAATTGACACTAAACGAATAAACAAACTCTCCTGAATATAAACTATATGTCCGATTATATATGAGTTGATATATGACTCTGGATGATGATTATGATATGAACGCGCACTTCCAGCAGCGGCGGAACTTCCGGTCACTCCTAGGAAGCGCCGGGCAGCACTGCACCCGGTCTTCGGCGATACTTGCGTGTAAACAGTAAACATGATGATGTTTATTTATCCATGAAGGAACAGCTCGCGGGCGGAGTGACGCGAGGGAGATGCGAACGGACGCGCGCAACCCGGCGCTTGACTCTTCTCTGACCGTGTCCGAGCAACGCGTAAATTAAGGCAACTCGAATCCAAAGTCCGTCGCCGCGGCGCCACTGCTAGCAACTCTGTCCACGAAAGTGTCTCCGCACACGTTTAACTGTAAATAACTGTCTGTCACCCGCAGTGTCGCCGCTCGCGCTAGGGCCACGCGCCCGGCCCACCCCGAGTCCCGCTCGTGGGCGCGCGCAGGCACAGAGGACTCCGTCCACGGAAATGCGGCCTCTCCTCGAGCAGCGTTTGCGAGAAGCTGCCCGATTTCGTGTCCGAGGAGTAGAAACGATAAACCTCAAAACTGCACGCAAGCCACATACATAGATAGATTATTTCAGCAGATACTCGACGCCAGTCCGTCGCGAATCAGCTTTAAAGCATCCCTTCAAAACTTTGAACTGATTTCTTGCATTTATTTTAACACAATCTATCTCCCGGTGTCCCGCGGGCAACTCACTTAAAATCGTTAAATAGGATGGGGTTGACTTATCCAAACGGGTCAAACAGACGTGATTTTAAAGTTAAATGACAGCGCAACCTAGTCGCGATTCCGCCGCGCCTTCCAGTTTGAGTCGCGCGCTCACAGCTTCGCGCGGCCGACCGAAGGGGGCGGAGCAAAGCTACGGGCGCGCGAGCGGGGGCGTGGTGAGTAGATAAACTCCGAAGCTAATTTTTAACGAACGATCGCAAGGCAAAGAGGGAGGTGGACTCGGTCCTGCTTGCGCAGCGCTCTCTGATACCGAGTCCTGCGCAAGAGCGCGCTGCCAAACAAATGTTAATGTAATCAGGGAAGATGAAAGCAGAGTTGAGAGATTACGCATTAAGCCACTGTTCCACTGTTTGCTGCCCTGCAACAAATGTGCTCATTTTAGAACCTTTTTTGACAAACCCCAAATGCAATTATTGCAATCATCACTTTTCTCTATTCTTTCAGAGCGCAACTTTAATTAAAATTGTTAATTCTCAAAGCATAGGGGATAAGGGAAGCGTATTGTTTCTGAAATACATATATATATAAAACTGGATGCAATTATTCTCCTGAATTAATGTTGCTCTGTACAGCCCAGGGAGGAACAGTTTCTTTCCCTTTCAGCATAAACTAATGAGAATGTCCAAAAATGTGATAATGATGAAATTGCGCAACTGCTGTAATTTATATTGTGTGAAATGGCCCTTCAGTAAAGTGATGCCTCCTCACTGAGAAGAGTGACAGGTAATGACTAACAAGCAGCTTATTGTACCCTGCAGTAATGAGGGTTATTTTTATTATTTACAAAGTACACTTTATGCTTTTGTGTTCGCTTGATTGGCTGTGGGTGTTTGCTTATTAATTTCAGTGAGCAGAGGACTCTTGGAACCTCAGTTAAATTACCGTGAGGGTGACTGTCAGCTTTGTGGAAGTGAGCATTCCCTGCAGAAGCAGCTAGGGCACCGTTTTACCCCGTTACGATGAAGTACAATTGCTGCAGTGCGACTTTCCGGAAATCCCAGTGGCTCTTGCTTTGAGAAGATGGGAGTGATATAAGATTTTGCCATTTAAGAATACCCAGAATCGGCAGTGTAAGCACATAGCAAAACTAACTTCTTTCTTTTTCCCCACCAAAAGATTATTTGGACGGGAAAGTATACAGTGCTGCCATTTTTCAGGTGTGTTGAACTTCCAAGGAGGGGAGCAGGTGGCACAGTGGTTACAGCTGATATCTTGCATTTGAAAGATCCAGGTTTGAATCCTACATCCTTCCATAGTTCCCTTCAGCAAGGTACCTGCCCTGAAATGATACACTAAAAATTACCCAGCTGTATAAATGGGTATATCATTAAGTGGCTTATTTAGCAACACTTTTCTCAAAAATGTAAATGTGGTTTCATTGCTCTCCAGAGAGGCCCTGTTCCTGAACATTTTGTGTAACCCTTTAGACTTTTGCACAGCTTGATTAATCCATAAGAGAAACATATAGATCTGAAACAAAACACTAAGTTAGAGTAGCAGGGCTCTTAAAACACTTAAGTTTTTATAAATTCTACATTTTCCAAAATCCTGATTTACTCAGTTCATTCTCAATGGCAAGAGTCATCTTGACACATCCCGCTCTTTTCATGATGCGGCTGAACTTACATCATATTGGTATTACAAATTAAATACTGAACTATTGGCTTGGGTATGGCTCTCTGAAGGAGGGCCAACAGCTTCTGCAAAGTGACAAGTGCTGTCAGGGAACAGTCTTCCAGCCGACATCTCACTTTTAAGTACCGACTTCTTTTAAATAGCTTTAGGAAAGAACTACTTTGAATTTATCCCCACATTTGCACATGCTATAGGAGATACAGCAAGGACTCCCTACTTTCCATCCAACAAAAACTCAGCCAGTTAAACCTTGTAACATTTATTTGAAGTAAAAGAGTAAAGATTTTACAAATGGGGGAGGAAGAAAAAAAAAAAAAAAGATCAACGGTACTCTTGCGTTCTTTCACTATTCTTTCCAAAATCAACCGCAGGATATAACAATATGGCCCCTGTGATCATAGCTCCTGTAACAGTGGGTGCTTGGCAAACCCACTTTCACAAACACCTCCCACATTTCCAAACACCCTTGCAGGGCCAGACTTAAAATGAAGCCAAACCACCTACTATCTGGCATCAAAAGTATATTAATAGGTAAACTGACTAAGACTCTTAAAAGAATCATAACTTTGTTTTTACAGAGCTCCAGATACATCGATAAGTCATACAACACAGAGGTTTTCAATAATTTATTCAGAAATAAAGAGTTAAATTCAAGTTTTCAGCAGAACAAAACAGATGTGCAATTCTGCAAAGGTAAACACTGGAATCGGAAGCAAGAGAAAGGTCTAAATATTTATGTGGCGCACACTATAAGTTCCATCTTCACCAAAATCCATAAATTCTAAACATCAGGGAACTCTTATCCTAAAAGGCTTCTTGAATATTTTATAGAAATGAATTTGCTCAGACAGCTGACTTCCAAGTACTCACATTAGCGTTCTTAACACATTGTAAAGGAGTTCATGATCCATGTCTTGTTTAAAATTGGTCTTTCCCTTTCAGAAATTATGAAGTGTATAGTGTATAAAAAGCCAGTGCATTCAATTAAATAGGAAGAGATACAAAATCCCTCAACTCAAAAAAAATAATCCTATTAAATTGAATGTTTTCCTTTTCCCTCTCCTCATGCACCATATTGTATCAATTTTTAAAAATGCTTTTCCTTTTTAATTAGAATCATAGCCTTGAGGCAGAGTCTTCTCGTATTACAGTGATGTCAAATGAGTGACATCTTCCAAGTTCTTTCCTTAAAGAAGAGTGAGACCATCAACTCATTGATCCAACAATATCAACTCCAGACAGCTGCCATCCAGTATAGAACCACTGTAAACTGCAGCACTGTGGTAAATGGTTGGCATAACACTGGCTTTTAGAAGGTTTTTCACAGTGAAGCTGTTCGGCCTCAGCGATCCATTGATTGTACCACTGCATACATCGGTGGGGCAGACACTGGGAAGAGTTGTACCTGACCAACATCACTGCTGACTCTGGACAGATGAGGTCACATCAGTTGCCCTGCCCTGCTCCTCACCCTCACCCAAAATCCTCTCCAGTGTCTCAATGCAAGGGGAGATCAGGTTACTGTGCATCCTGGCCAGTTTAAACCTACAGGAGAAGGGGTAGTGTTTGAGATTTTGTGCTTTGACATTTTCCAAGGTGTTCTTTGCTAACTTTGAAAAACAGCTACAACACAACTGAGCCTATGCTAATTCTTAAAACTGAAACTGCTCTGGAGACACTGTACAATTAGTACATTGTCTTAAGACCCACTAAAAGACAGAACTTTGATGGGGCCGTGGGTAGTGTACCTCCTGAAGAGCTCGAGGGCTTGGCTGTAGTGGGGTCGATGGTGCCGCAGTGCAGTGGTGCACAGGTCTGCCAGCGTGCCGTAGCACTGCTCCCTCAGAACGTTGTGGCCGGCGACCTCCCACTGCGGCAGGGATGCTGTGCACCACCATGCTCCCAGGGTGAACTCCAGCGCTTCCTCCCACCGCTGGTCCTGGAGCAGCAATCGGCCTCCCTCTTGGCAGAAGCGCTGGAGGAGGGGTAGGGGGGTGGAGGGTCATACTAATGTTTAGTTGTGCCTTCATATAAACTTAAAACATCCATAGAACAGGGCCAGCCCTGCTAATGCATAACATGCAATAATGGCACCCAATACACCATTTGTTCCAAAATAAACCAGAAGTACCTTCCCATCAGGCTTCATGTAACCCACTTACAAAATCACCACATTAGTGCTGATTAAAGTCTCGCCAATTCTCATAAAACTTCAAAATGACAAGTTTTCAGACAGTGTCAGCTATCATTCACAAATGTTAAGAAATCACATCTTGTATTTCATTGTACATACAAATGATTTAATCGTGGCCGTTCCTTCGTGGATTAATTTCTGCCTGTTTCATACATGTATTGTTTCAAGTATAGTTACAGCATTTAACCAATTCAAGCAGTAGGATATTTATGCTGAAGTATTTTCATGTACCTCAATGAAGGGTTTTGTAGCATTGGTAGTGGTATTTGAACCCAGGAGCCTTTCAGACTGCAAAGTGACAGCACTGAGCACTAAAAAACCATCAACATACCTTGAATGCTAGAAGGTGGGGATAGGCCTTTCTGTAACAGTGTGCATCTCTGTTTGACCCGAGGCGTGAGTAGGGAATGGACCTGTACACAATAGTCTTCTTCAGGTGTAGCTCTTCCAGTAGAACCTTCACATCTGAGCAAGTGACAGTGGGTTCCTGCTGCTATATACACAAAAATAATAGCGTTGACCACAGGCATCACCACTACATACTTTATACGGCACTTTGGTCTGATAATATTCAGCGGTCCAATACAGACGGTAAGTCTCAAGTGGGTTTACCTTTTGGTGTAACATAATAGACTGAATAAACTGCACAACTTGTTGCTGGGAGAGAGATGCTTCCTTGACCTGAACATCCTCTGACTGGCTCATGGGTGTACTCCTATGATGGGTCTCCACTGAATCCAAGGGAGCCAGAGAAAGAGAGAGATTCAACATCTTGAGCTCCATATGCATCATACAGTCAGCCTTGGATCCCTTCGATTAGGCATAGGTAGAGAACCGGTACTAAAGTGGTACCGGTTCCTGACTGGTCAGTACCAAAATATTGATAAGCTCCTGGACAAACAATGCTGCTATCGGTATTTATTTAACATTAATTCATTACCTGCTAGATACGACCACACAGCAGGCGTTTTTAAATTCCTAACGGTCTCCTAATGATGACAAAGCTGCCGGCGTCAGGCGACTACGTTTAATGTTGCGTAACTGCGTGTTTACATTCTGTGCTCTCCAGTCATGGCTGACAAAGCAAAATGTTCAAGTGTGGGCTCACTTTACTAAATTTAATGAAAATGCAGCTAAATGCAACATATGTAAAAAGGTAGTTGTGTGTAAAGCCGGTAACACCAGCAATCATGAAACACAAATACAACAATGTATAAATCTGATGCAGTGCAGCATGTTTGACTGCTTTAGCAAAGTGGCTGCTGCACTTAAGTCCTCGGTGCAGCCTCCTGGCTCCAATGCTGATGGGATTTTCCAGACTAAAAATGTGACTGTCTCGACCTCGTCAAGTCAAGGTAAACATCGTTATCGTTAGAAAAGTATGCCTGTAGTTGTTATTAACTCAGTCAGGGTACAGCATCAGTTTTAAGCACTCTCTCTCTATATATATAAGCTCTATATCATCTCTATATTGTTTACATCTTTACTCTTTATGAATGGTTTCTTTTTTTTAAATTTCTGTTAGCTTCTGAGAAGCTCAAGGACTATAGTTCTTTGGTAATTGTAATATTGCTTAAGTTCAGCTTCTGGTAGAGAAGCCGTATTAAAGCACATCACCATCAGACAATTGTTGACCAGACATTTGTAGCAGTTGTTCCTCCCTCATATACAGGAAATTCAGGAAACAATTTAACTTTTTATTTCTGCATAAAGGTAAGTAACTGCTGAATCTTTTCAGATCTTTTTATGTCATCATGTCTTTATTTCTCACACCAAATTATGGAGAGTGGTATCAATAAGAGTATTGATAAGCAGTATCAGTATCGATAAAATCCTAACGATACCCATCCCTAACTTTGATTCCACCCCACATTTCCCTATCTAAACAAAGGGCTCTTGAACTTAATTCAATTTCAGGATAATGCTTATCAGAATCGCAAACAAAGCAAACTGAGCACAGGGAAGTTTAACAGGGTGTTGTCAATAAATATGGGTTTTGAGTGTTCCACAACAACAAAAAAAAAAAAAAAAAAAAGAGCAACACAGTGGTAAAGATATAGATACTTTCTGCTTTTTGAACAAGGTCTCATATACACTGTTACTAGCACTTAGAACTATTTTTGTGTGGCTGTTTTTGTATCCACATAACACATAGCCTACACAGTATCAACATCAGAACTCCGAGGCCCACAAGATATGTCTCATAATCCTTGTAAGGTTTTACTTAACATGAAACACAGCGACCCGCACGAGGGCACCGGCATGAATGATTTTTCAGAAATAGGCCTTTTGAATGAGCATACTTACATGCTCGGTTCCTCCGTGGGTTGGTGGACACGCCACTGTTTCTGGAGCTGTGGGAAGATGATCCAACACGGGAATTCAGAACATCCAAGTAAGACCTCCTCATATGAGCTGCAAAACAAAAGTTATGAATTTTAAGTATGCACTACAATATACAACAATTTGGGAAAGAGACCAGCATGTACAGCACCCTGTTTACAGCATTCACAACTTCAACTAAATCATATACATGTATGTCTGTACAATTTACTTAATTATTCAAAGCATTCAATGTCTTTATGATGATATCTGAAGCCAGGAAAGGATGACCAGTTACTACCCACACTGACTTAGCCAACTAGACTCCAGCTTTGTGCTGCTTGTTACACCAGTTTTTTAACCCCAGGTATAACTACACATTTCCACTGTAACCACACTGCAATTCCCAGGAGGGGTGGGATGGCACCGGCACTTGGACCCCTCCAGTTTCTTCTTCTCTCCTTCTCCATGGATTTAAGTTTTTTTTTTCTCCTCTCCTCAGTCACCAGCTGGCTTACTTGACCAACCCAGCCAACAATTACCACTGTTCTGTGACCATCCTGCTTGTGTCTGTTGTCCAGAACTGTGCCAAGAGTCCTCAATAAAAATAAAATTAAATTACTTGAGTTCAATAAGCAGTACTTTGACCTTCTCAAGAGTACACACACACAAAACTAGCATGTCCATTCTAGGGAACTCGAGGATTTCCAAAATTTTAACGTTCAAGGGGATAGATAGTGGAGGAAGCTGCGAAGGACAAACACGGTAACGAAGTTCGGCGCGCGGGAAGCCGCCGGGAGGCACGCGCCGTCCGGTGACGTCAGCCAGGCCTGCGCGAGCCTCTCTTCGCGCCAGTTTAAAGTTTATTTCAGGTTTTAAAAAAAAAATTGTGTGGCATTAAGATAAAGATGAAACTGAATGTATTTAAGGAAGAGCTAGACAGGGATAAGATACAGCCAAGGCTGTAGACTGCACACACAGTTGTAGTTTAAAAAAAAAAAAAAAAAAAACCCTTCGCTTAAAGAAAAAAGTACAAGTTGTGCATTGCAAGAGCTATTTACCTGCACTTTTGGGCTGAGGTGCTGGGATCTCCACCAGGACGCGCCTTTGCTGGAGAGCGGTTGCCATGATGTTGATTGTTGTTGGAGTGACACACAACCAACCTGCTGCTGAGGCGATCTCTGCTCCCACACTCTCACTTTAGAACAAGCGATTCTCTCTTTTTCGGACACGCCGCAAGCTAAAACAATAAAAATCATTCGACCAGCGCACTTCTCAATTTCCCCCCTCACTGTGGCTCACCGAAAAATTAAGATTAAACCTGAATTTTGCAAGAGACTGAGAGTGCAATTTTGAGAATTGAAATCACTCACTCCTTTCAGTTCCAATAAAAAACGTAGATTTTTGCGCGGCATAACCAAGCTAAATTTGGACAACGAAATATATTACTACTATCACTAATCAAATTCAAGGCATACTACTATTATTAATACTGATAGTACTATTAGACAGCAGGAAATGAACCACCCAACGCTTAAAAGGCAAACTAAATTACAACCAGTAGATGAGAAACCAGAATTTACCGCGCGGGCGGGGATTTCTTTTCTGACAACCTGATTGGTCCTTAACATAAACCCGCTCAAATTTTGATTGGAGAGCGCCACTTCTTTATGTTTCCCTCTCGCACTCCTCAATGATGACGACACATTAAAGAAAATTGCTACCTTTAATTTAGTTATAGCGCTTTCGACATATTGCTTCGTAAAAATTAGAAATTGCACTCTCTCTATTATAGTAACGTATCATATTTAATTTAACAAAGATAAAAAAGTAACTAACATTATCACACTCGTCGAGATGTAGCCCTTTAAGTTGCTATTTTATTATTGAATTCTTATCGAATACGCTGTTATGAAGTGAATGGTTTATTTGTGGAGTCACGTTTTGCAGCGGCCTTTTGAGTTTTAAAGATGGGAGACGACCTGGGAGATGAGTGGTGGAAACATACTGGTAGCTCAGGTAATTACTTTCTTTTCCCCCCCGCTTTTCTTTAACAGTTATAACGCAGTCCTTCTACAATACTGAAAATCAATGTCGTTCGGTTCTTCAGTTGCTCGGTGTGTGGCGACTTGCTGATTCATTAAGTCAGAGTCAGTCAGTAAATCTCAACACGTGACGTGACACGTGTGTATGAAATATCAAAACTGTATGTATGGATGAGTTTTGCCCCTTGTCAGCATCTAGTTTTCGGTTGATCACGTCGCTTGTGTCTCTGAGAGATTGATTTCCGTTGTCATGTCTTCTACACACGTGCTCACCTGACCTGAATGATTTTAAAAGTAGATTTGCCTTTGGTAAAAGTTTCTCAGTCAGATTAAGCATGTAAATTAAACGGAGTACAATGTGTAGCTATACGTGATAAGGATTACTTGACTATTGACTGGATAAATGTAATACAGCAGTAGGGAAAAATGTAATATGGTAATAGAGCGTGTCACAGTTATACGGGTAGTACTGCACGTGGCCACTAGGGGGTGCTGTTCACCACCAAATGATGTACATTTACAGTCTCATTAAGGCAGGGGTGTATTTTACTGCAGTGTAAACAAGTCACTGTCATTTTCTGCATACATCTTGTAACTGTATAATAAAAGCATGAAAGTTCAGTAAATACATAATTTATTCACGTACAATGTCTTGTAGCATTCTGTACAACTTTGGGGGATGATGAGGTTTCAGCATAGAGCCTGATTGTTAAATACAGAAACTGTAAATTATTTTAAAAATCTTTCCAACATATTCAGAGATACATAAAACAAAATAAATAAATGCACCAAATCATTGCGGAGTAATGAATTTAACACGTGTTATGAGTCCGAGGAATAATGATGCTTAACACTGGGGGAATTGTCCATGCTTTTTGTGTTTTTCATTTTTCAGAATTCAGCTTTGAGTTTTGTCAGTGTGATTCAGTTCCCATAGTCTGCTTTCTTTCTTGGGATGTGTCCATCATACCTGCCTGAGAGCAGGCGGCGCCTCGCTTAACAGGAGTAAAGCTCGAGCTGTGCTTGGAAACTATGGTGCGAGTGCGTCTTTAACAGAAGTGGCTGTGTGTGTGTGTGTGTGTGTGTGTGTGTGTGTGTGTGTGGGAGGAAATACAGTACCCTTCAACACCAGCATCACACACAAAACAATTGATCTCGCATGTGGGACGACTTGTCATGTCCAGGACACCGTGGGTCTCAGATTTTGGTGGGCCGGTTAACCATGTTGAGGTTGTTGGGCGCACACTTTGGCTCCTTCCCCAGTTGTACTGGGCCGGCTGGCTGCTGTCTGCACTGCCCAGGCCTGACCGCTGTGTTCATCCCTTTGAGTCCACTGTGACCTTTGGGTTTGGGGATCCTTGTGGGACCAGGGTGCCGGAATGCTTCCAGTGGGACCTGGAATAAGAAGGATCAACAAGAAGCATCGATCAGTGAAGGGTAGGTACACAGCATCAGCTCCCAGAACGTCTTTGGCCTTCATCTGGTAGGAATCACCTATGATAGCAGGTTTTTGGCAAGGACAGAAAATGAGAAGTTGAGAGTCCGATGTATTCTGGCTCAGAACAACGACGTGTCTTTGTGTTTGTTTGCCCTGGACCGGAGAATAATGGAGCGAAGAGGGAGAGAAGTGCAGCTGACCACAGTCTGCTCATTTGGAAACCAGACGTTTAGCTCTTCGAGGGTTTTGTGCCGACCAAGCCGGAAAGTTAGTGTTCAATGCGTTCTCCGTGGGTTGGGTCGGGTGGGGTCAGGTTGGGTCGGGTGGGGTTGGGGTGCCAATGAAACGCGCTGCTGGGTCGGTACCAGAAGAGGGTGCTGTCATCACATGCAAACCATTAATATCCATCACGTATAGTCTGTATTTGTGTGATGGGCTGTACGTTTCACCCCACGTGTTTTAAAGCACCTCGTTGTGTAGAAGACCGTATATATTTACACTACATTTACATGTATTCATTTAGCAGACGCTTTTCACCAAAGCGATGTATTTTCGCTGAGATGTACAATGTGTACATTACGTTACATTAGGAGAAAAAGAGACATAGTTGCAGACGTGATTAAGTACACCTAGTTTTTTATTTTCCACTTTATGCACTGATGGTCATCGCACGGGTAGGTGCATAAAGCGTAAACGTATACTGTCTCCATCTTTCTCACACACATGTGCGCAGTGCATGTTTTCCAGTGTTACAAATGCGTTCGTTTCTTTTAGCTTTAGGACTTCAGCTGGCCGAACAAGATGCATTTTTTTTTTTTTTTTGATTGGTTTGAGAGTTTGTAAGGATTTCTGCTGTGATAGCTGGGGAAAGCACTGCTGCTGTTAGTGGGACGTCTTCACTGGCTGTGACCGTAAATCATACCTGTGGAACTGGGGCATCTTCAGGATATGTGAACTGAAAAGTCTATGTTATTTCTTCCTAATTCACTTTTTACGTTATGGTCACCATTTCTTCATCTTGTACTTGACACAGGAGGCTGGGACACTTGCAGAGGGTGTGAAGGCAGGGTTTTAAACCACTTCACCACAACTCGTGAAGTCATGCATAACTTGTGTCCCTTATCACGCTGCTTGATGTTGCTTGATGCCTCTTCTCTGCCTCCCCTGATAGTGCCATTCCTGTTACATGTTTCTCCCCGCTCCTGTGCTCCCATGGTGAATTTATTTTGCAGAGAACTGGAGACTCTTACATCACTTTTATTTGGCGCTCTCTCCCTCCCCCAAACTCGTCATGCTTCTACATCTGGCATGAAAACAGTCCAAAGAAGTTGTTTTCAGTCTCATTGTGGCCTTAAGTATGTTTTAATGGATTACAAAAGCAATCTAAAAGAAAGTCTGCACACTGTTTTTAAATTATGCAAGATACTGAGCTCAAAGATGTATAAATGTAGGCTGTGGAATGTGTCTGCGATGCTTTGCAGAAATAAATTGCTATTTTACACACTGTCTTTAAAAGGAGCTTCTCAAAGCACTTTACAGTGAATGGAAAATATATAGGGTACAATAGTAAAACAAACTCATTTACCATAGGGGTCACTGTCAAAAAAGTGGAAAAAAGAAATATTAAGAGGTAAAAAGAGATTGGTGAGAGGACAGGTGGAGGAAGCACACATACATATCTGTTGAAAGCAGTTCTGAACATGTGGGTATTAAGCATGGATTTAAAGGTTTCTAGAGCAGGGGAGTCCCTGGAGAGCAAATTCTGAATTTTTGGGGCAAGCAGGAAAAGCGTTACCTCCTGTAGAGTGTAGGTGGACTCTGTGATGGAGTAGTTGTTATATGATCATTGAATTGTATCTCAGAATCCCAGTTCTAACATTTTTGCAGGGAATGGTAAGTCTGACTGAGATACAATGGTAATTTTGTCAGTCATCTGGAGGTATACTTGGGTTCTTGGGTGTGAGTGATACTGTTTTGATGGGTGTTGGTACAATACCACCGTTCAAGGAATTCTTTTATGACTTGTAGACCAAAGGGGCTAAGAGCTGGAAAGCAGGACTGAGATAATGATGAGGAATCGGGAGCCATGGTGGAGGAGGTGGGTTGTAGACACATTTCCAGTTTAAAAAGCTGCAGTGCGGAGGTGAGAAAAGAAAGTAAAGAGCCAATAAAAGAGGGAATATGGGGGTGGAATGAGGAATTTGCAGACATGGTGGACACTTCAAAGAGCAGATATGAGAGACTGGGAGAGAAGTAGTCTTCACCTAGAGATGTGCAAACATCGATGTTCTTTAACCGCAACCAAGTGAGAGAAGGAAAGCATTTTCATCCTATCCAGCTGAGGCAATTGCAGAGTACAAGAAAGAAGTGTGTGATCACCAGCTACTTCTGCGTTTGTGTTTTCAGTGCATGTGTGTCTGAGGACCAAGAGTGAACATCTATGAAAATCGCAGTCACCAAAGTAGTTTTCTTGCCTGAGCAGAGGTGAGAAGGTGGTGGAGAATATCGCCTTAGTCGGTGTGTTCCTTTACACCTTAGGCTGCGTGCGCCACTTAGACTTATATGAACCACTGAGCTCCACGAATCGCTGGGGCTCTCTGCTTTCCCAGGCATAATGGAGAAATAAAACAACTAATGAAGATACTGCCAGAGTTTGATTTCTCTCAGAATGTGCTGGACATTCTGGTGTCTTGCCAGCATCACAGTGAACTCCCTCTGGCTAGGACTGGCCTTCAGGGTGTTCTGAAGGACCCAAGGCAGCTGTTGCCGTGACAACCAAACATGGGGATTGTTTTGAGCCCAGATGGGCAGTCTCTGTTCTGGAGACTGTGGCTTGTTGATTCTCCTAATTAACCCCGCACTTTAGCCGTAAACCTCTCCAGTTACCTTTTTTGAAGCAGGTGTTTTCGTTATATTCTCCTGCTCATCAGGCTTCTGTTGGACTCTTGGCACAAAAATGCTAGTTGAATGCTGGAAATCAAAATCTGGGCCTCTCTGCACGCTGATTTGAGGTTAAAAGTACAAATTTTGTTTGCATCACTAATGGAGGAAGTACATGTAGAAGTTCCTTCAGCAAATGGTTGCACACAAGAGTCTGGGACAACGTTGTGCAGCTAACGATGCTTTTAAGGCAAAAATCCAGGTTTTATCACTCTTAATTTAAAGTAAATATTAATTTTTCCCTCCAGATTGAGATTTATGTCCCCACCCCAAATGTCATGTTCACTGTATTTGGCTGTGTCCTCCGGACGCCTACCTGACATTTCTTCGGACTCTAACCGTGGAGCTGGGTAAGGCTCTCGGAGGATAATTTTACAGCTCATGAAGAAGCGATGACACATGGTGGAAAGTGCAGTGCGAGGTAGACAGGTGGAATGTGCCTTATTACAGCCCTGCCGATACCCAGGACTGCTGGTGCCTTGTTTAGTCTACCACTTTTTCCTGGCTCTTCCCCATGGCCTATCAACAAGGAGGGCTCAGTTTCCAAACTGCGCAGATTCTCGCCGAATCAATTTAACGGCCAACTTTCTACAGAGGCGCTGTGTCAGAATACACCCCTCACACCTTCATAATTGTGTGTGTGTGTGTGGAGCGTATGGATCCAGAGCAGCTGTCTGCTTGCTTAGCTGGATGCACATGAAGTTCATACTTTGGGAAATTTTATCTACACCCCCTCCTTCTGTTCTTGACTGTTAGTGTCTCCCAGCTATCAAAGTAAAAGAGTGTTTGTCTCATGGTGGTGACCAGGCTTACATTCAAATCATGGATCAGCAGTCCTGGATGGAAAGTGGCGGACGCAACTTAAGAAGGTGCCCTTTAAAAGTAATGAGGAGGTTGAGGACATCTCTCTAGAGAAGGGAGTTCAGTGCAAATCCTCACTGCAGTCCACCCTGGCGACAGACATGTTTGTCCAGGAGAACCGTGGCTGTCTGGATTTCATGACACGCTTATTGCCACATTCCAGTGCCAGCTCCCATATGTGGACATTCATGTAGCTGTTTGCACCTCGTGTTATTCATGTAACTAAAATTCTTCATTCATGCACCAAAATTCCATTTGGTGAGAATACATCTTAGATATTTATAGTGCTTCACGTTGGGATGGGCTTTCCAAGCCAGAACTTCATCAGCGCTTTTCTATTTTGTTTAATTTTAAGAATTAACTTCCGATAGATACCCTGCAATGCAGTGGCATCCCGTCCAGGGTGTACCACCCCCCCAGCCTTGTACCCCGGGATGCCGGGTTAGGCTCTGAACCGCTCCAACCCTGACTGGGGCAAGTGCTTAGTGAAAGTGAGTGAACTTCTTGTACATGAGACTAAACAAGATTCCTTTGCCAAAGATTCAATTAGGGGGAAAATGCCAAGAATTGTGAAACTCTGAAAAGACCACCCGTGTGACCCATATGGTCCCCCTGCCAAGATGCAGAGTTTTTCTTCTTTTACAGACTTTTAAGTAATTAATTTTCATGTTTATGACCTCTGTGTGGTCTTCTGAACCCCCATTTTGCAAGTCTGAAAAATCACACCGAGTTAGCTCTGCTCTAGAGGGCTGTGATACAAATAGAGAGCATTATAAAGAAGTAATATAAAAAAGGAAGTCCAGAAAATGTACCCAGAAGCACAACGCTTGTTTGATTATTTTGTGAACTGCACTTTTCAGTACAATACAGAAATTGTTATATATGCACAGTGTGATCTTCTTATTGCGTTGTGGCTCTTAGCCAGACACACTCTCTCTTGATACCTTCCTGAATCTTCTCTGTGGTTTCTACATTTGGGGTTGTACCAAGAAAGCTACGCTGTTAATATGAAGAACGTGGTAATCGAGACGTAACTGATGAAGGATCAATAAACAGTTTAGAGGCATGGCGTGTAGCCTCTCCCAAGGGCGAGGGAAGATGAGAAAAATTTCCACACTATTTCACGTTTGGTTAATGTGGGCTTAATCACTGGTCCAAACTATATTCTTGCCATGTTTGAGCATATTTGGCATATTTGTAGACTAAGATGTTGGGGATTTCTGGCAGTACAGTTTCCCACAATTCTTGTTTTTCCTACTGGTGCAATGTACATTTTTCATATGAAAGCCGGTGCTGAGTTATGGATATCCTACTAGCCAGTGGGAGATTCTCGATACCATCCATTTCCTTTATGAAAATACCAGTGTACCCATATTCTAGTTTACAAGACTCTGATTTACAAGAATTCAGTTTTTACAACTCAGTTAAATTTTTACCTTAAATTAATGAGTTACTGCTTGCAGTTATGAGAAACGTTCTACATGGAGAAAATAGCTTCAAAACTGCACCGTTTCCTGGGGAAACGGAATATGCGAAAACATGTGAATGTCTCCCTCCAGCCTCATTTCTATAGTAATGTGATGGCACATCCTCCCCTGGGGGGGTGAGGTATATGCGGTATTCTTCATATCATCAATTTGCACGGGAGAGGAAAAAAAGATTCAATCTCGGAAAATATGAGGAAGGCAGGCCATGTCCAAAAAAATCTCCAGGAAAAATCAGAGTTGATTGTACCTTTTTGGATCAATACAGTTTCTCCACAGTGAGACTGAGACGTAGGGAAAAGAGTGAACTTGAGAAGGATGGACTGCTGATGAATATCTTTAATGCTGTTGATCTTTCTTGTTGGGGCTTTTCCTTTATACTTTTTGCATTTGTTTATGTTTCTATTCACCGTGACGGTTCCATTTTATTGCTTAGCTATGTTGCAAATCTCCGTTAACATTTGCTTGTACATGCAAGATAATAAAAGCCTTTTCCGTAACTAAACTTGTGCTCAGTGTCGATCATCCCACCCTGAGTCTTGCCAGGTACTTGAAGGTAACTGCCCCCTTTTACATGTGTTGTTATAACCTGAGAAAAGCACCGTATAAAAAGGTATTTGTTTAAATAGTTGGGATATAAACACACACAGTCTGAAACCGCTTGTCCCGAGCCGGCTCCTAACCCGGCAACACAGGGCGCAAGGCCGGAGGAGGAGGGGACACACCCAGGACGGGACGCCAGTCCATCGCAAGGCACTCCAAGCAGAGCTCGGGCCCCGTCCAAACCCACTGCACCACCACGCCCCCCTGGGATGGATAATAAGGTGCCATATTTGGATAAAAGGGGCAAATTCTCAGGACACTGGGTCACATTGCCTTTTTTCCCATTTAGAATGGCAGTGGTAATTTATGTCCTAGTTTAGGAAACTTTAATTTATGAGAATTTGATTTACAAGAAGTTCTCAGGAATGCATTATTCTCATAAAGCAGGATATGAGTGCACTTCTGAATGTGAAAGTTTTTTCTGAACAGCACAAACATAAAGTTCCCCCCCCCCCCCCCCCCCCCCCCCCCCCCAGTGATGCATACATTTGTTATTGTTAAATTATTTGATTGACTGGACATTTTTCTATAGTTTCTCGATTAAAAACGAAGGCACTCTGGTAATTCTAATGTCGCAGACAGATTATCGTGCTCTATACACGGATGTAATTTTCCAGCGTTTCTTCAGATTTATTCATGCCGTCCTATATATGTGTTGACCTGAATCCGTGTGTTTTGGGTAGACCGCGGAACATGACTTTCCTCCCTTGGCCAAACAACCATGGTGGAATTCTCAGGTTTTTCCCCTCTTAAAAATTCAGAATATTAGGACTTCTTGGCAGAGTCCTGCCTGCAGCAGTTTCAGTAAAACTGAATGGTGAGTATTCTCAGAAGTATTTACTTTATGGAGACTTGTGAAAATGTGAAACATAAGGTGCTTTGGAAAATAAATCAGTTTATGACAGCAGAAATCAAATGCTTTTTGTACAGACATTTTAGACGTAGGAAAATATAGATCGGGCACACTGCATTGTAACACATTTAAAACTAAAGATTCTAACAAAAAATGTCAGACAAGAGTAATGAAAATAATACATATTCCAACTTTTACTTATTTCAATCCATAGAAAAAGAAAATGCTTATTAACAAGATCCTACTTGTGTAACAAAAAAAACAGTACATCGGTGAATAATTTTGGTACATGGTTGCTTGAGCATATACAGTAAGTGCACATGTGAGTTTACCTGGGAGAGAACATAAAATTGATAGTGCTTTTATATGTTTGCCTTGTTTTTGTAATAGTTAAACTGCATGCACACATACATCACAAACAGTAACGGCAACAAAAAGGAAGTGCTTTTGCAGGATTCTTGAGGCATGGTCAGGGTGGATGGAGGAAGATGTTAGGGTGTTACTTAAAAACAAGGAGCAGGCTGGGTGGGATCGACTGGAAGTCGGGCACGGGATGGCGGAGGTTCAGTTTTGGGGGAGGGTTTTCAACTGGGGATGGGTCATTCATAAAGGTTACTTACGGTAATTTGTGATGGTCTCGGAATTGGGGAGGTGGTGGGCGTAATAGTGATGCTACTTTTAACTTTGTTTCCGCCTTTAGCAGGGACACCATTGGTTAATACTGGAGTTCTGTGCTCCTGGCTGGGGGAGAAGCTCGGACTTATGGGTCTGGATGTGCTGTTTATGGCCTGAATGTAGGGGCTTCCTAAATGGATGTGGATTTTATTGTCCTCTGTGGTGATGACGCTGGAGCCAGAACTGTTAGATCTCTGCAGCTGCCAGCTGTTCTGTCTCTCTGGCGTGACCCGGAAGACTGCGTGCCCTCCTACGATCTCCACTGGCTCTGCTGATAAGGACCGCTCCGGAGTGCCAGTTGTGACGGAAACTATCTGGATCGGCGACATGGCCCTGTCTGCTGATATGGACCCGGAAGAGTCTGGAGTGGTAGTTCTGGTGTAGGTGGTCATCGTGAGGGGGGAGATGGCACGGTCAGGAGAACAGAATCCATCTGATGAAGATGATCCTTTGGTTTTGGAAGGTGGGGAGATGGCTGCATTCTGGATGATGGTGATCCTTTGTTTCGGTGTGCCGCCACTGGTAGGAATGACTGCCGTGCTGGTATAAGAATGGGCATTTTCTGTTGTGGGGCTGGTAATCTCCAGCATGGCTGTATTTTGCCCATGGTCTGGGGTCACCTTGATGTGCAGGGGCTGCCCTGCTGAATGAGTCACTACCACATCTCCCTGCTGAATGTGATTCCCATTCTGTCTGGGTATCACTTTCCCGTTCACTTGTAGGCTCTCCTTGCACTTAGCGAAAGGGACTCTGGATCTCCGGATGTTGTTATTGATGTTATTTGCATTGCTGATGAGAGAAGGGCTGCGTTTACTGACGGGAAGCTCAGTATTGTAATTGGGGTCATCTTCTGGATCGCTTTCCTCATAAAGTTTCCCGTTCACCACTGCCCTTTCCAAGGGAGCCAGAGATTTGTAAGCAGGGGGCTGACTGTCCACTGGGTCTGTCTGAACCTCCTTCGTGGAGACGTGCAAGTCCGAAAAGCGCCTGCCGTTCATTCCCGGTCTGAGGCTTTTGCTGAAGCGACGGTATCTCTCCAGCTCTCTGGTCAGGTTTTCCATCTCCCTTGCTAGTTCTTTGTTCCTCACTTCTTGCTGTGTGAATTTTCTCTGCAGCAAGGCATGTTCTGATTTCATACGACAGATGGAGTCCTCTGTGGTCATGTATTCGTGGACCTTCTCTTTCAGAGCTTCCACCTCTCTGCTCAGATGGCTGGACTTAGCCTCTTCCTCTTTTAGTCGCTTATAAAGTATGTGCTCCTGGTTGGACTCTGCCTTTTCTGCCAGCTGGTATTTTGAGAGTTCCTTCTTTGATATCTCTAGTTCTTCCGTTAGAGCCTTTATGCGTTCTTGTTCGTTGGAATATCTTTTTTCCAGAGACTCAAATTCGTCCTCAGTTTTTAGCAGGTCGTCCTCAACCACCTTCATCTCTTTAAGTTTTCGCCTGAGTCTCTCTACTTCCTGTGTGAGGTCTTTCACTTTATTGTCTTCTTGGTGAAAGCGGTTTACAGCTGGCACTTTGCTGTTCTCCTCCTTTGCTTTGTTCTTGAGGAACTCCCTCTCCACAGCTTCCAGTGACTGCAGCCTCTTCTTCATCATGCTGACTTTGGATTGCAGGTCACTGTTCTGCTCCTCTTCGGCTTTCAGCTTGGCCTTAAGATCATCTCTCTCTTTGGTGGTGCTGTACATTTTCTCCTCAAGCTCTGCTTTGGACTTTAACGCTTTTTTGCTTTCCTCAATAAGTTTTTCAGTCACCGATGTCACTTTGTCCTGTTCGGCCTGCAGTTTACCTGTACTGTTGTGGAGCTTGTCCTCCATTTGCTTGAGCTTCTCAGCCATTGTTTTCCTCTCGTCCACCAGCATAACAGTCAGTGTCTTGAGCTTGGTGAGGTCCTCCTTCAGTGTGAGTTCTGTCTTCCCCAGCTGACCCTCAATGGCTTCCAGTTCTCTGATCCTTACTTTCAGGGAGTCTAGCTCGTTCGATAGGTGTTTTGTCACACTCCTCTCTTTCTCCAGGTTGCATTTGAGCAAGCAGCACTCCTGTTTGCTCTTGCTGAATGCGTCTTCTAGCTTCTCTAGCTCCATTATCCTGCGATTTAGCTTTTCAACTTCTGCTCTGAGGCTGCGAGCCTGGCTCGACTCCTTCTCCAGTTTTTTGTGGAGGTCCCGGCATTGGTCTTCCATCTTGATCAGCTCCTCATCCTTCCCCTCCATCTCTAGCACTCTTTTGCGCAGTTCCTCCACCTCTGACATCAGGCTAGAATTCCCACACTCGCCGCGGTTGATCTTGTCCCGGAGGTCCTGAAGCTCTTCCTCAGCTCTCCGAAGGGTCTTATTGGTCTCTTCCAGCTCATCTAGCTGTCGGCTCAAAGTAGCTAGTTTTTGTCGGAGCTGCCGGTTTTGGGCATCCTCGTTGGTCAGTTTTGCAGTCATGGCCTCCTGCTCCTGGTGGAAGCGGCAGGCTTGGTCACGCAGCTCCGCCTCCAGACGGAACACCTTGTGCTCCTCCTCCTGGCTCCTGGCAAGGGCAGAGCGTAGCTGTTCGTGTGCCTGTTCAGCAGTGGTGCTCAGCTCCTGGACCTTTGCGCTCTGTTGGCCCAACTGCTCCGTCAGACGCTGCTGTTCGTCCACGACAAGCAACGTGAAAGACTTCAGCTTCGTTAGCTCCTGTTTTAGGTTGCTGATTTTCTTGTTGTTCTCTTCTTCCTTCCTCTCCTGATATGCTTTCTCCTGATCAATCAGCAGTTTGAGTCTGCAAGGGAAAAATGGAAAAAGCAACTGAATTTATTGATCAAATGTAAAATGACACCTTCATTAGCTCTCAGGTTGTCAGATTTAACCAATTTACAGCATTTATCCAGCATAAATTTGGTTTCTTTCATCTCTTTTCCAAAATGCTTCATGACATCTACACTAGGCATCTGAACTCGTAAAACTGGTGATCACCAGTTTCATTACATTTTAGGGGGTTAATTCACATTTTCCACATCTGTAATGTCGTCAGATCTGGAAGGAATAGGAAATTAATGAGACGATAGTAAAGAACAAAGA
Source organism: Scleropages formosus (assembly GCF_900964775.1). Taxonomy (NCBI): domain Eukaryota; kingdom Metazoa; phylum Chordata; class Actinopteri; order Osteoglossiformes; family Osteoglossidae; genus Scleropages; species Scleropages formosus. Next base: position 22,155,018 of record NC_041806.1, on the reverse strand, counting down.
GAGTAAAAGGCAGAATTCAGGCGTTCTCACGCGCACACCTATAAAGATATAACTGATCCCATTTCTTCCCCCCTCATGAGCTAGCATTATTCTGACTGCGGTGAAGACCAGAGAGAAAACATACTGATTGATTATCTCAGAATGGTATGAGCAGAATTTTAGCCAAGATACTTTTGAAATCGCTGAACCGCTTGTATTCGTGCCACATAAATAATATCCGAGTTGTTGTTCTTTCACTCACAAATGAGTGGTACACTGTCATGTAAACAGGGTCTGTAGACCATAAAATCCAACAATCGTAGAACTTATGATATGACTAGGAATGAAGTTTAAAGGTGTTGCATAACTGTGGTTGATAAGCTGTGTTGTATAATTGTTTTATAAACAATAATACTAGCCTGTCCAGTTTTAGACAGAAACACCGAAATTTTGAACGCAATTTCCCAGACAGCACAATGAGTTAAAATGACAGCTATTAATTCATCCAGCTGCTAATTTTTAAAAATTGCATATAAATGAGTGCATTCATAAATAAATTTTAAAAAAGTGCGTAAATAATCCTGCACATTTTGAAATAAGGATGGCTGAAACCGGGTTTACTTTTCCCCAGTGGAAGCGAGTGTGTTTCCCTGTGTATTCAGAGCAAGCCGGGGACTCGGGTTCCAAAAAAATGATATAGCCCTCTGGAAGTATTGCCAAGCGGTATGATCATTGATCAACATGGCTTGTACACCACCCACTGATGGGGGAGTTCTCTGCTCTCATTAGCTCACTCTTCCTGATCAGATGTGTGCACTGTTGTGGACCCATGTCCCATTACGGAGAACCATGTAATATTTTGGGAGAGAAGCAAAAGCTACAGGAAGACGTTGTATTGAGGAGTACAAAAGTTATATGCAGACATGCAAATACATGTTATTTTACATTATTTTTTAACTGTCAAACATTTCTGGAATTTTTTTTTTTTTTTTAAAAAACCAAATTATTATGGCATAAAGAAATGTTTTTTGGCGGACTGTGGCCTGTACTCCACTTGGGGTGATTGGCAGAACTAACTTTTGCATGAACTCAGTGTTTTTTAATATTGCATAACACCATAATTAGGCAGCTATGAATTACGAGTATGGATGTTTGTCCTTTGGTTTATTGGCTGATTTTTAGACGGAGTACCAGAACAAACTCATCTGACATGAACTTTGCCAAGCAGGAATCTTTTTCATGCCAGCGGGTCCAAGATTTGATCATCTTGTCACACGCGCTGTCAGTATGTGCGAAGACATCGACTGACAAAATTCTGATTATTCTTCTCAGGTCTGCTGACGGCTGAGCTGAATGTGGTTAGCATCCCTGCCTGACTGATGACAATCCCCCGTAAATGTACTGCAGTGTATGCCACCCACAAATACGCACACGTACTTCATCGCTGTATTAAACGCTGTTGTATTTACTCAGCTATGCTTATCTAGCCAGGACAGTTGCATCCCCGTCTCTCTGGTTGTTTGCTTTTTGATGTCATGGAAACATGAATAGATTATAAACATGACTGTGAAAGTGCGCCTGCCAGTAGCCTAAAATATTCTGTAGCTATTTGTTCCCCTAATGCACACGAGTTCCCAAAATGCTGGGGAAACTTGACTCCGCTGCAAACTCTGGCTGATCTCGGAGAAGTGTTGAGCATATGAAGCTGTTTTTCAGTCTTTGTCATACTGTTTAAAAGTACAGGCGCAATTATAGTTTCTGGTTGCGTGATCAGTCTCATTTTGAAAAGTGGCACCAAAAGCAACACAAACATGCAAAGTTGTAATGGCTGAAAATATGTGTAGGGAAACAGTACAGAAAAGCCATTTGTTTTATTTTTTTTCTTCCCCCCCCCATCCTCGTGATTTAATAAATGAGCCCTTCCTTCCCCACACAGTGCTCAGTCAATGGGCTCTGTATCCACAGAGGAGGTGCACATCGGCGTTGTGCACAGCGACACCGATGTACTTTGCCGTTCCGGGTGGGTGAAGTTTATAAAGGGGTGGCTTTGTGTAGGTCCACGAAAAGTGCCCGAGGGCCAGATTCTGGTTACAATCTCAAAATTGCCTCCACACTGTGCAACACACGCCATCCCTATGTCAAGGACACGCTATACCCCTGTTGCAGCTCATGTTCGTGGCAATGAAAAGTATCTGTCCCAGGAGTTGTGTTTTTTTTTTTTTTTTTTTTTTTTCTTCTCTAGGTGTGTTCTTCAGCTGGTTTGCTCCATCATGCTTTGCGTTCCCCGCGCCCTTGCCTCGCTGGTATTCTTAACCCAGCAGAATCACTTTTATTCCTGGAACAGTCTGTCGTCAAAGACCTTTTTCGCTAGAGGAAACAGATTTATATTTTATTTTTAGCCATGGAACGTTAGTTCGATCAAAATTAGAAGGGGAACCTTATCCTACCTCTGGGATGCATCACACACTTGCTTAGATCGCTGTACTCGGGCCACTGGTCAGTATAGGTGGCTGCTTTGGCTAAAGAGTGTGCAGGGATGTGGCTGGAATGGTGTAAAAGAAGGGCAGGTAAGTGTGTGTGTGTGTGTGTGTGTGTGTGTGTGTGTGTGTCTGTCTCACAAAGAGGGAGAGGAAGGTTCAAGGCAGGACAGGGTCACTGTGGCCGACCACAGGGGCCACCGGAATTGGACGGGATGTTTTGACTCGAGCGCGCAGCTGCCGGTGCGCTCTACAGATGTTACGCTGGCATGGAACAGTCCCAGTAATTAAGGGGTTCTCGGCACCCCCGCACTGCTGCCACCGTCCCCGCCCCCCTCCGCGTTGCATGTAAAGGAGGAGTTTCCCCCTTCTGGGGGCAATTACAGGCTGGCTGTATAAACAGAGCCGTCCTCTGAGCCCTGCGGATTCCACGCCGGTTCTCTTTCCCAGAGCGGTATGATGTCAGGCCTTTCGGACGCGGCCCCTCCCCGTGCCACTCTTTTGAAGGAATTCACAAAGAGAACGAGGAGAGCCTTAACCATCATAGTTGTCCACCAAAACTAGTGCTTGCAAGTCAAAGGTCAAAGTGGTGGTGCCCAGGCTGTGGATGTGAGGTCTGCACAGATGGGATGTCATGGTAAAATAGACAGTGTATTCTAGTTCATGAGACAGCCGAATGTTACATGAATTTACTTGTAAATACCCTGGGTGTGTCCCCTTCCCCCTCCGGCCTTACGCCCTGTGTTGCCGGGTAGGCTCCGGTTCCCCGTGACCCCGTATGGGACGAGCGGTTCTGAAAATGTGTGTGTGTGTGTGTGTGTGTGTGTGTGTGTGTGTGTGTGTGTACATTGCGGCACTTTTTTCACATCAAGAATTGTTACCTTTTCTGAATATTTCAATATTTATTATGAGTTTCTAGAATCCTTATCTAGCAATGTTTTATGTCATTAAAATATGCAGCACATGCTTCATTGGAAGAGCATCGATATTTTTACAGGATTGCATTATATTGAATCGAAGCTCGTTAAATCGGCTAATGATGAGGAACTTCGGTGATGGCAAGGAGTTCATCGCCTAAGTTAGAAAGAGGAGTAACTCTTCTAGAGTACAGGAGTACATCCTGTGTGGGACGCCAGCTAACTGTGCTTCATGATATGCTGATATGCACTTTTTTTTTTTTTTTTTTTCCCCATTTTCCCCCATTTGCAAGGCTAAATCTGCAGATGTGTCAGAGTTCCAGTTTTGGAAGGTAAAAAAAGCCTCAGCTTGTCTGTCCCAGGAGTGTTTACCTTAAAGGTTGCCTCTCTTACCATCGGTTATTAGTTACTACGAAGTCGCTAAGAATATTGTGATACACATGGATTGTTGGGGTACTTCGCTCAACTGATTAGCGTGCGGATGAATGTTTGGGACTCGGACTTCCTGTCACGTTAAAGTCGTTGCTTCTTTTGTATGTGCTTTCCTCCGCTGACGTTGTTCTTGTTGGATTCGGATAGATTTTGCCAAGCTTGCGGGACACGACCTGCAATAAACCGTCATACCTTTCTGCGTAAGTGACATCATCCCTTCGCAGGAGATAATATGCATTTGTCCGGATACAAATGACTCAAGATTGCCATGCCCTTCTTTACGGACGAGTTTGGGCAGTCAGGGTGGATAAGATACATTGCTTAATATTTTGGTGCGGTGCATGCAGCACGGGGAACCGATTTGGGATATTGGACTGGACCTGTGTGGGAATGTAACTATATTACCGGAATGCCATTTTCTTTGCCAGAAGAGTCTGCGAAACTACAGTTAATCCCCTCCTTCCCCCCACCTCTATTTACATTTGATGTAGTGAAGAACAAGCTGCAGTAGCAGGGTGTGGGTGTAAACGGACAAAAGGCTAGTAACCGACCAGGGTCCTGCCCGACCCTTGAGTTCATCGACAGTTGTACGGGACCTGCACCCAACAGGAAGCAATTAGTGGTACGTTACAGCATGTGGGGAGGGCTCATTTAATGTATCCGCTGAGGCTTTACTGCCGACACAGCGGGGTAATGACGGATAAACCCCTCACGCGATGCCTGCCCCTCTGAGTGCAGAGTTGCGGCCACTCCTAGCCTGATCAGCAAACAATGACCATCATTTACGAGTGACACGAGGTGTGGCGTCTCATCGGGGGAGCCGCTCCTAGATGTGTGCGTAGTACCGCTTCCACTTTTCATTAAGCACGGAGCGTTTGTCGTCTCCGGCTGCCCCGGCCAGTAGGGGCGGACCGGCAGTTCGGTGATCCAAACTCATGAAAGCATAATGCAAAGTCTCAACTGAATTTGTTAACTTAGATTACTCTGGTAAATAATCGCGATGAGGGAATTTGTGCAGCCGCATTTTGAGCAGCAGGTAGTACTTATTAAATATTTGAATCTTGAATTTTTTTTTTCCCCGCCGGCTTGTCGGTTTTAACGCGTCAAGCTCAAGAATGAATCCGGCGCGCACAAAACGCAAATACATGGAAACCGTTAAAAACCAGCCTGCATGGCAGTGATAGTGACACCAGTTTGGTGCTCCAAGCTAGGGGTAAGGGGAGAACAAGCACTGTCAAAATTACACTGCTGGTAAGCCGTAATGTAAATTTAGTCCCGGTCTTGGGGAACCTGTGTTAATGCAGCGTAAAGTAAAATACTTATTGTTTGTTAACCGCTGCTTGTCCCGATGCAGGGTCACGGTGATCCAGAGCCTGGAAACACAGAGTGTGAGGTAGGGTATATTGTGGGTGGGACAACAATCCATTGCAGGTTATTAACTCGCACCATATGCGATTTAGAGTCACCGGTCCACCTGAGACCTTTCTCTTCGGACTGTACGAAGAAACCCACGCGAACATCCAAACTACTCAGACTGAGCCACATTCGAACCTACGCAGCCCAGGCGCTGAGAGGCTCCGGTGCTTATCTGCTTTTCCACCGTTGCCTTCTACTTTAGACGTACACAGAAATTTGACAAGTTAACTTAGGTTTTTTTTTTTTAAACACGACTATCACCTGATCGGAAATTTTAGAACCGAACCCTACGACCCATGTGTTTGTGCAGCACGTGCCCCAGTTCAGCATGTAGGTGGGGGAATAGAAATACGCAGCCTGGAGAGCAGGGTTTTTACCCGGATTGCCCCGGACTGACTCGTTTCCCCACCCGCGTCGCTTATGACAGCAACAGGTCCCCGAAGCCCCAGAACCTGAGCATTCACACCGCAGGCCAAGCTCCGGGCCACGTGCAGGTCAAATCCAAGACGCAAGAGCTGCCGACATCCCCCTTCCAAGGTCTCCGCTGTCTACGTATTTCAGTGACAAAGAGCTGCATTTGGAAGAGGAGGAGAAGGGTCCTGCCACCTCTTTCGGGACTGTTTGTGCCACCCGTGCAGCGCACCATCCCCCTTTGTGCCGTTCGCTCCGTTACCACGCTCCTGCCCGTACCCACACTCTCAAAGCTCCGCTTTGCTGCCTTAGCCCAGATTTGCAAATGGTTATCTCAGGTTATAAACCGCGTAAGTAAAATTTATAATTTCTTAGAGATCATAGATTGAGCAAACATGTTTCTTTTGTGTTAATCAACAAAAATGTTTTATTTTAATTATACAGCTCAAGATTCAGTCATTTATTCTCATATTATGCAATGATAGCTTTGCTAAGTTCAGATACAGTAATTATCTTCAGATTTTTTTTGTCACCGGCTATACGCGGTAGTGACATATTTGAGGAAAAGTTCCGTTAACAGAATGGCATTTGTTTAAAAAACTATTTTAACTAAATCCAACATTTGTTTCTTGATTTCCAGGCTGCTATTTGTCATTCGTGAGCCGCACGCCAACCTGAAACGACTTTCTGCCAGACTGCCGTCATAGTTAATAAAGCAGCTGAAATACTTATTAATGTTGCTTTTTATCAGCGTTTCCGCCTACCTGCAGCACGCCTTCGTACAGCCCCGCAGGTCAAAGCTGGCCCTGATGCCGCGCGCCCGTGTCTCTCGGATCCCTCGAAGTGGACATTCCAGCGGAGGAGCCAAACAATAAGAGATACGCTCGCCGCACGCTCGCAGCCTATGGAGCATTACATCATCAGCATGCCCTTATATGGCACTTTATGTTCTACAGCCTCCAGCGGGGTGTGCTTGTGCGTGAGTGTGTGTGTGTGTGCGCTCCCGAGCGCAACTATGTGTGTGAAGTACCGAGCGAAGGGGTGTGTGTATGACCTGGCTGCTTTCTCCATTGGTCCCTAAACACCAGGAATTTAATAAAAGAGGAGCAGATGGACGTGCCCCAGTGGAGCGAGTATTTGACAGTTGAAGCCATCGAAATAGTCTGTTTCTCTGTCAGTAGAGCAAATGGAAAAAAGAAAGATGAGGGTTGTGCCTTTTTTTTTTTTTTTTTTTTTTGGACCTTTTTTCAATGACTGTCCGACATGAGTCTAAATTACTTGTTGAATATATGTTTTAAAAATCTACGTAGGTTTTGGTTTACTTTGGCTTATCTGTGATCAGTGACATATTTACCGTGTGTGTGTGTGTGTGTGTGTGTGTGTGTGTGTGTGTGTGTGTGTGTTTGAATCAGGAGGGGATTAGTAGTCTTTTCCAAATGACATCATCACTTAGCCATGCCAGACTTTATGATGGGAAGGACAGAGGGGCTATGAGGTGTTCGGTGAATCGCAGCGGTTCCACGGATGTTTGAAAACAAATCTTTCTAAGGTCAACAAAGACCCCTCTGAAGAGCTCGGCCTAAGTGCGTTTACCAGTCACATGTACAACTCGTTACTCGCGCTCGCCACGGGTTGTGTACATTGTTGATAGTCATAGGTCTGCTTGGACTAACGGTGCTTTTGCATCACCGTTTTCACCGCGTCGTCTTCAGACGGGTCGTTATTGTACAAGGTTACTTAACTCTCGAGATTAGCTCTCTCCGTTTCGCCCGTAAACTTTTAAACGCTGGTAAATGGATGCATACTAGTCAACAGGGATTTTTAATGATATCTGCTAACAAATGATTGGCAAGAAGTGGCCCAGATGATCACGAGCTCCGTTACTCAATACGGTTAAAATGAGCGCGGCGCCGAGTGACGCAACTGTTTCTATTCTCACTCTTCCGCTGTTTGAACAAGACAGAAGTGTGCATCCCCACAGAGAGCAGTTTACACACTGTAAACCCTTTGGGAATTCCAAGACTCAACACCATCCCTTATGCCAGTCAGATGTTTCACCTAAGCAACTGGTTAACTCGCTGTGATCAAAACATGCAAACTTACTTAAGAGAGATGTTAATATACGTAAAAGAACAAAAAGGAAAAAGTAAAATACAGGCAGCATGCAATTTATAACAGGCATCTCAAAAACCTTATTATATTATAATATATAAGTCCTCACACTTGGTCGTTACACTTAATGACGACCTCTCCGTCTGCTGTATGATAGCAATGGATGGCCACGCTGTCGCAGGACACCGTATTTTGTGCCGTTTGGTGCTCAGTTAGTGTTTCAGCGTCCAGTGGCGATTTGTAATTTGTTTTTAAAACCTTTCACATGTGATTACCCTGAAGTTACTTTTTATTTAAAATGCAAGCAAGCAAAAAATTTGTACTCTGATGGTGCGTTGAAGAAAAAATGGAAAACTAGATTTAGAAATGAAACATGAAAGTAGTGCAGTATTAATATTATAGTTATTCTATATTAGTATTTTAACGCAAGTGATTTGTGAAATTAGTGAAAACAAAGCTCTATTATACAACATTCATGCATATTAATGTTATATATATGTATATATCCTTAGAGTTTATATAAGATAGCATAAAGTGATTTGTGACTTACAACAAAGGCGACATACGATGAGATTGTTTGAAAGGAACCCCAGCATGAGTCGAGGACCACCTGTGTATCAAATGAACACCTCTGTTTCTAGAAGAGAGGAGAAATGTGAGGTACGCTGGTGTCCCTGTCCTTTCCTTTCCGTATGAGAACGTGAGTCCAGGACTTATGAGCAGCTGGAGTGTTTCGCTCTTGGGTGTAGTTTTTTCGCGTATGCTGTAGCTACGTTGAGGTTAGTAGAAGGGATCACCGAAGACCAAACAGCCACTGCCAGTGTAGCTCCGCGTTTGTGAGAGTCAAAGCCTTTCTCCACATCACACCGCAAGCCCTCGCCCCGAGTGTGATTTTCATGCCGCACTTCAGGGCTCGAGCACTGCCATATGATATGCTCAGTACCAGATGTGGTGTTGGGGTGAAGTCTTTGAACCCAGGGCAGTACAAAAGGGGAGGATGGGAATTTTTCCACAGCCTGCACTGGTTTTCATCTGTACAATTGTCATCTTTTTTTGAAGAAAGATGTAAGCAAAAAACAGGTTTTTTAAATTGAAATATTGTAAATCTCTAAAAAGAGAACCAGAAAGCCCTCAAGTTCCTGCAAAGCTGGCCTTTTTTTGAGAGTTTAATGGAATGTCCCATCTCGGCAGGACTAAACCCTTTGGCATGACATTTGTTGTTTCCTGGATGTTCATAACAAACCCCTTTCTTTTCTTTACACACATTCCCCAATATAGAATCATCTTTAATTTTTTTTGGGTTCCTTGGTGCCAAACCAGATGTCTCAGCGGCTGGTTTGCCAGACCAGATACTCGGAACCGGTGGCGCTACAGACAATCCAGGGAAGAACATGGAAAAATGAATTGCCCTTATGTAAGGTTCCAGGGGCGAGGTTTGGCTTTTTTATTGTTTTGCGTGCCATGTGTTCATGCTGAGGCTTGAGCCCTCCAGGTTTCTGTGCCCCCCCCCCCGCCAAAGAGACTCTGAGACTGCTGGATGTGAGTGTGTGTGCAAACCTCTGTGTGGACCTACGTGACAGCAGTAACATCAGTGCCCTGCAACAGGACTCACAGAATTCTGTACAACTGTGAGCTCTCTCATTCCCAATAGCCCAGCTGGACACGTATTCCCAGCCTTCAGATATCATCCACCCAGCTCCCAATGGAGGGTCTGATCAATTTGATGTAAGGGACATACCTCACTAACAATTATTCTGCCCTGTCTGTTCATTAGTTTGACACTGATCACATTTTTAAATGCGTGCATTTTGTTTTAATTGCTAGTTTCTATTCAGAGTGACTTATATGTTTAACAAATCTACAGTAATTGATGCATCTGGATGTTCTTACTGAAACAACTCAGGATAAGTAACTGGGCTCTTCCAGGGATCTGAGTCCAGTGCTTAGTTTCCTGAGCTTTACAGCATCTGGCCCCAAGTGTCCTTGTTCCTTTTGGGACTCGTGATGTTGCCGTTGGGCGGTGTAGAGATCCCGGAAGGCATTGGCCTGTCTGTGGTCCCGTCACTGGGATTGCTGCAGAGGGATTCAAGCTGACAGCTGAAACTGGCTGCAGGCGGTTGGGTTCAGTACTACAATTATTTCTACTTCCCAGAGTCCAGATTTTATTGAAATCACGGGACTCCTGCGGGCAGCGGCTTCAGTGTTACTGTCCTGTCAACATTCGACTTCCAGTCTGATTTGGACAGCTTCGGGGGTGAAGGAGGGTGGATTGCACCTCCTTTATTAACACTGTGCTGCTACCAGCTGTGTTGTCTCGATACTGGGCCATGGTTCCTGTGTAGCTCTGAGCCTCGGCCTGCAAAGCTCTGGGTCGACTGTGGGCAGGGTATTTGAGCGGGATGCTGACCTTGGCAGCCCTTATTCCCCTTTCCTTCCATTTTGCTGCGCTGGCCCCTGGCACCCAGTGCTCCGCCTGGGCCTCGCCCTCCGGCTGTGCATGATGTCATTTCTTCTCGTTTTTTAGCTGACTGGATCGTTTCTCTTTGTAACTGGGTTTTCAGGAAAGAACCAGCAGGGTGTGTACATGTGTCTGTGAGAACAGCTCGTTCTTGTCCTGCTCATGCTGGGAACAAGATGCCTTAAAATTCCTACGCTTTGTGTTTTTGCAGTTTGTTTATTCAATTTAAATCCATCCTGGAATAGCAAGTCATCACACGATAGGCCAGCACAGCTTGTGTTTGTACAGTGCTTTTGAAACCCAGACAGCTCAAAACCAAATATGACCTCTCTTCACACAACTGTCCCAAAAACTGATCACCCCGCTTGCGGATAAACCTCTGTGCGAACACCGCTATATACAAGCAAGTGCGTAAATGTGAGGATATCCAAAACACTGGAACAATGTCACAGAACAGCGGAACTTAACTCTTATTTTCGTGATTAAATGTTATAATGAACAAAATAAGTGTTTGTCCAGATATTAAGCAGCGCAAACAGCACAAATTTGGTCTTGTAAATAATTCCAAACAAGGTCAGGTACGAGAACAATAAAACGATGCCAGTTCCTCGTAAAACCCAAGGTCTCCCTCACACATATGTGGAGAAGAGAACTTGTTCGATTTCCCTTCTGAAATGATCCCAGTTGTCTCTCGGTTCCTACGTCGAATCGGCGGAGCATCAGCGCGCTCCTGCGTGACTCCCCGGAAAGCAGCTGAAAACAATTACCTCTCCGTGTGTTCTGCCTTTGATAGCCGGGCGTTCTTTCGAGGGATGTGTCATGGACACTGAGGCCCCCTGACACAGTCCAGCGTGAGCGCCAAGTCGGCACCGCTCGGAGGCCACAGGAATGAGGTCAACTGGCCCCCGAACATGCTCATTTTACAGTTTCTATTACTGTGGGGTGAACTCCTCGCCTTGAGTAATTCATACTGAGAGGATGCCGATTCCAAGGTCAGCCCATTTCTTCTCATGCTCCCGCTGCCCCCAGTTACCTGAATTATCTTTGGGTGAGGCTGGGTGAAGCCAGAGATACTGCACATTACAAAAGGTACTTGACAGGAAGTTAGATGTTTGTTCTGCTCAAACCATTCATTCAAAGCTTGCGAGCTTCTGAAAATGATAGAGGTGACTGAAGTGCAGCTGTCAGGTGAGCACTTCCCTCCTCTGTATAATGTCAGGTGGATTTTCTTGGATTAATATGCCGGATGGCTGCTGTCTTCTTTCAGGAAGACCCATCTCTTAAGCAGGCTTTCAACCACTCGTGAACCACGTCTGAATGCTTGATCTGAATGAACTGGAATATGCTGTCTGTTGAACCACAGAAAAGGTATGTTGTATTTAGAATGCAAGCTGCTTATACAGTATCTTAAGTTTGGTCAGAAGCTGAATGATGTCAGCCTGTCACTTCCTTGGCAGCATCTTAGAACCAATAAACAGGTTAGGGATTTGACCTTCTCTTTTAGGTACAACGTGTGGTTTTGTACCCTCCACATGCTGCTTTATATCAAACCTGGCCACTAAATTCCCAAGAACTGGGTGCCCTGTGTCTAATGCTTGTTGAGGTCTCATGCTTTAGAACGTAGTTTACTTTCTCCAAAAAGAAGTCTTTGACACAAACCTGTAGCAAGTGCAGCTTCCCCCAACTCTCTAAACTGGGAGGTGTAACTACAAAAACGTAGCACTACATAGATCACTAACTTTTATAAGACCATTGTTTCGACTTTGTGGAAACAACTGTGGACCCAAGGTTTGCAGATTTACTCCAGACTGGGTTCAAAGACAAGACATGCTTCTACAATTCCTTCGAAGAGTCAGAGAAACTGTTGAGCAGTATTGGTTATATAAGAAAGCGCCTTATTAATATATAATACGTGGCGGCACGTGTTGGTGTTTCCTGCTTCTACAACTCCAGAAGAGTGGAGAGACTTGAGTTGAAGCGGTCCATAACGAGAGCTCTTTCACTCTCGGCAATGAAAATGATTTCCTGGAGCTTTTTCTGCCTTCATGAGTTTCCCCCCCCAGAAAAATCCACAGACTTCTGCAGTCATTGAGGTTAAGGGTTTCTGGTGTTTCAAAATAATCGTATTTCAAAACCACATACACTGCGGGGTTGTTGTCTGTTTTTGGTTCTTTCTTCCGAAACTGTTTTGTTTTTAGGGTTGAATGCTAGTTTACATTATGTGGTTTACTTGTTGCAGTGACAGACAGCTGTTTAAAAGAGATATCTTGATAAGCAAACAGGTTCAGGTGTTAAAGTACTATTATTCTGTCCAAGTTTAAACCACAGATCATATTAAGTTGAGGAACGCAGTATTATTATTGTTTTTTACTTCTTTACAGTACTGCTTAAAAGCATGTGAACCCCTTGTGTCCGGTAGCTTTATCACAAAATCAATATTTAATCAAAATGATTCTTTCTCATGTTACATAATAGGTGTGTAATGACCAATTCCATACGTTGGTTTACAGGAAATTATGCAAGTAGTAAAAAAACAGAAGTAGTGCAGGTGCCAAAATAAGTGAACCCCAAGTTGCACTGGGTAAACCAAGAAGGTAAGTAGAATCAGGTGTGTAAATCGTAATCATTTATTAATTTTATAAGTTTACTTTAATACTTTATGCAAGAATAATGACCATTCCTATCGGGTTTACATACTTTTAAGCAATATCCTAGCTAATGCTTTTTCCCAAAGCAACTTAGAATTTTTTACTCCTTTATATTGCTGGGTAGTTTTTACTGTCAGTTCATAGGAAATACCTTGCTCGAGGGCACTACTGCGGGAGACGGGATTTGAACCTGAGTCTTTTGAGGGAAAGATGGTCTTTTAACTAGGTCTCCTGCTGTCATAGTGATGAGAACGGTAACACTTCATAATGAATGTTCTTCATGTTGTCCATGGTCTGTCCAGACCAAAGGGTGGTGTCGGGAACTGGCCTCAGACGACTTGTCCTTAGAGGTAACCCCAGCGTTCAACTCCGCAGTGGTTATTACAGCAACCGTTGTCCCAGATTTATCGTAAAAATGCCTGTTCAGTTTCTCCATGACAGCAGGCCAGTGGTTTCCATGGATCCTCCCAGGCCACAGATAAAAACATAAGCCTTTGTGTTTACCAGGAATGTAAGTCGTCCTGATGTGTCTAAGAAAGCAAAATGTGCATGGGGGTAAAGCTGGGGAACATTCGTCTCTGTGACTGGGCTGTCACAGGTCTTTCTCTTGAAGTGCCAAGACATAGGTCGACAGGATCCAAGAATGACATCATCGTGTAATGTTAAATCTGGGGAATCCCAGATGGAGTGTACACATTTTTTCTCTGTCCAGGTCACTCTCAGTGTGCGCATGTGTCCGAAAAGGCAGGCAATCTCATATGCGTTATTCCTTAACTCTCCCAAATGAATCAGGTATGAAGCAATCTTGATTAACTGCGCTGAAGGGAACCTTGAGGGATCAGTGAGAAGATCCATTTTACCATTAACAAAGGAGACATTTGGCATGATTTCAGAGTACGTCATATATTTCATCACTCGCATACACATATGAGCCCGGGGGAAAGCGGTTACGTGATGTCGTTGTCTGGACCGATTCTGTTCTCACCTTAGCAAAGAGAAGCAGATGGTTTAGATCAATTCAGTGTGATTCAGAAGGTGACTGCTTTATGTGTGTGTGTTTTACATTGTGAAGAGTTGCCCCAGATGAATGGCAGCCATGTTTTTCGTTCTGTTAACGTGACACCGTTCGCTAGCACCTTGAACCCATCACTGTATGGCTCAAAAGGCACGTTTTCTCTTAGACCTGCCTCGTACGGCATTCTTTGACTGAATACGTGTGCCAGCAATATATGATTTAAACGCACGGGTGTTACCTATAACTCACTCAGTCTGTTATTTTAGGTAATCTTTAAGATTCGGGTAATTTATGGGTACTCGAAAAGTGATCTCACACTATATTATTTTGTAAATGAGTCTGCTTCATAGATGAGGTCATTCTCTTTTTGAAATCAAGTGAAAAATGTCTTGTTTCTTAACTTTCATTTGCTCTCCATGTGTAGATTCTTGTTTTAAGTCTTTCTCGTTAAATGGTGCTACCGCCTTTAGTGGGGGGATCCTGGACCCGCACTGCAGTGCTGTGGTAAGGACAGTGGTCTGGACATTAACGTCCAGCCCATTCCAGCATTTCAGTTATCCCACTCCAGCAGCTCAGTTAGTTAACTGGAAGACTTGAGAAGAGTGTCATGACCCCACACTTGTATCTCATTCTCAGGTTTTGCTGGTAACAGGAAATGTGAAACCCTCCAGTAGAGGTTCATTACATTCATTGTTCACACAGGAATGATGAGGTGAAGGTAATTTACCCAAATGACCATCTGAAAGTGTGTGTGCATCTACTTGTATGTATGCACACATTGTAGTTATATATGAATTTAAAAAAAAATACTCATCAGCTTATTTCAATTTTTCACTCTGTTCTCTGAGGCTGTTTGATCCCTAGTGAAGTCTATAAAAGACATAATCAGAATTAGGAGTCTTATTTATTTATTTATTTATTTTCCCAGTTTTATGGTACAGAAACATAGTTGAATTTTTTTCACGTATTACTAATAACTGTCATGCCCCCCCATGGTGGCGCAACAGGGAACGCCTGCCACGAATCATTAAACACAGGTGTAAGAAGGGAATTCAGAACCTTGTTCAGCTTTATTGATCTCTCGCGCTCCTCGCCCTGCTCCTCGTCTCCGACTCACTGGTTTGCCTGATCACTTGCCTGTTTCTCAGATTACAGTTCTTGGATTTGCCCCTTTGGATTCTGTTTGTACATCGGTGACCCTTTGCCTGTTCCCTGACTATGTCTACTAAACCGCCCCTTGGCCAAGCTTCCTGTGCCCCGCACTTGGGTCTGACGCAACCGCGCCGGGGGAATAGCATGACAATAATGTATTCTTTCTACTATTGGTAAGCAAGCATTGTTTCTGAGGTGAACCAGGTTCTCTCTAAATCATCTAATAAAAGCCCATACTTAACCTCTGTTCTTTAAACATAAGTCCAGGGACTTTTTTTGCTGTGTCATTGTGTTGCAAATTCCGAAAATCCCTCAAACTTTTGGATCTTGGTGAAGCAAGTCATAAAGTATGACCTTGCTGTTCCGAAGACTCGCTATATTAAGCTTAATTTAATTTCTGCATGGCATAGCACTCATAACAAGACATCTGAACTTGTTTCATGGACAGTTGTAAATATGACGTCTCCTGTCAAACCTCTGCATGTATGAGAGTGTGAGAGAGTAGGATAACCCAGTAAAACTGTAGTGAAGGCTTGTGGTTCCACCTCCTGTCTCCCTTTGTGAGATTTCTCCCACCAAACTACTCGATCTCACAGTTTTCCACGTTTCCTTATCATGTTTGTTGTGAATGTCAATTCCCACAAAACTGTTTGCCTCTAAAATGTCAATTTTATTCCTTTACGGCCAAATACTTTGGCTCAGCTCTTTCTGTTCTATTTTGGCTTTTTATGGAAATGCAGTAAAAACGCCAACACTATTAGACAGTAAAAACTGGATTACAAGGTAGAATTGTCTTGTTTTTATGCAACATGTTGCAACATGTTGAAATAAGGTAAATTGTTTCTAGTTGAGTTTTTCTGTTTGTAATTAAGTGCAAAATTATTTTTTTGACGCTGAAAAAAGTTTAGGTCCTATTCTGGGGTTCTTAAAAATAATAAAAAAAGAAAAGAGAACAAGCCTGATTGCTGATTTTGTGCCCCAGTGGACAGTATGTTCAGCTGAATGTCAGCTGAATAATAGCTTCCATATCCTTGGGTAATTTAAGAAGGGAAGAAATCGCATCCAGTTCAGAGATCCCATTATTATCCGAAGATAATGATTTTTTTGTTCTGTGCAATCAGTTGTTAAGACACTCTTCGCTTCTTTTCCACTTTTTTTAGTTGGCTCAACCAAGAAAAACTGAAGAGTTTAATTCTAAATAAATGTGACAGAATAGTCCATTGAGTAGAGTTGTTACAGCAGTGTTTATGTGTGGTGCTCAGACAGCTGAAATGAGCCCTGGCCCAGTGTTGATTTAACACCCGTGATCTTTGGGTCAAGCGATCATGTGCCCAGAACCGTGTGGGTGGAGTGGCAGCCGTGAGTGCGACTCCTCACTAACAAGCGCCTCGGCAGCTTTTCACATGGACCCTTCACATCTTTCACCAACAGCCGTTACGCCTCCGATCCCATCGGGATACCCTGGATGCCGTCTGAAAGCTATCTTGGCCCGCGGCTGTGCTCCCGCGAGGTCCTAGAAGAACCGCTTGTCCGTGTTCATGTGTTTCTAACACGTCATTCGCTTCCTTTGTTCCGTTCCTTCTGGAAACTGAGTGCCCAGTGGAAACGGCTCCGTGGCTGTGCACCCTACCATGATGCTGGGGTGCGGGATGACGGCTTCCGTGCCCCTAGACATTTTTACACAGTGGTCCCAGATCTTTCTGGAGCATGCCTTGAGGATGCTAAGGGATTTCAGTTGGCAGAGTCTTGCCAATTTCCTAGCTTATTTACTTGCTATTTTGACAAGATGTTGGCTGCGGGCAGAGGTTCGAATACTGTTTAGACAGAGCAGCTGCTAGCTCTGCAGACATAAAGTCCAAGTTCACACTGTCGTTTCCTTCCAGTTTGACAAAGAAAAAAAAATATTTCCTTTGCTGTGATGCTGCCAAGCCATAATTTAGGGGAAGGATCCACTCTAACAACTGTTTGACGAGGATAAATCAGAAAACCTATCCTTCCTGGTAAACGTATCCTTGACAGATCATTCTTTTCATTTTTGTTCCCATTTCTTGTAATCCAATCTCTTTTTTTTTTTTCCTCCTGCTCGCTGTTTGGAAGCTTTGTTCTCCACTTCCAATTTTCGTCTTCGAACTCCTGCCCTTCTGCTCGCAACTTAAATTCTGACACCAAAGAGCCAATAGTGTGTGCATGTGTGCGTGGTGTGTTTTAGGGGCAGAATTTTGAAGTTCGTGTTGCTTGCATCGCTGGCTGGTTTCCAGTGTGTTGTTATCAATTTTCTTTCCACACTTACTCCTTTGTGATCTTGTCATTCAACGGTCTCAATTGTCAGCAGCCGTTTTATATCTTTTCTCTAGACAAACCACTTCATATAGATAAATTATTCAGTTTTGTTTTCGTAAGAGTTCAGCTTTTCTAAATCACATTGCACTAACGCTTGAATGGCCAGGCTTTTTTTTTTTTTTTAAATCTTTTTTATTGAGCTACATAAATTATTAGTTTATTAATGATAGGTTTTATACTTCCTGCACAGTTGCCAAAGTTGTGGTAGTACTGTGGTTCTGGTTTTTGAAAAATTTGTTCAGGATCTGGATGCCATGCTATATGGGCATTCGAGACATCCTGCTCTGAAATCACGAGCAGAGTGTGAGAACGATGAGATGGAAAAGCTCCCCTTTAATAAAATTGCTCGGTTTATTCCCTGCACGCTCATGTGAAGTCTCCCATGCACCACCCAAGGGTGGCGCCCCAGGATGGTGGATTGCGGGTAGAATCGGAGCGGCCTTGTGGGTTAATCCATCAACCCTTGTTCCAGAATGTGGACACTTCGATGGCACAAACTTTTTTTTTTTTTTTTTTCTCCCCCCCTGCCACCACCATCTTGGGCAATGAAACCTCTCCCATTCCTTTTAACCAAAATGTGATTCTGGCTTACTCCACCCCTCAGTTCAAGAGCTTTGCTGCCATTTTTCTCTATCTGACCTCTTTCACCTCTTCGTAACCAGTGAACTAGGGATGATATATGACTCTTATCACTGTACTTCTCTGAAAGCCCAGTGGTTGTGTCATGATGTAACTACTGGTCTGGCCTGCTCACTACTTTTAAGGTTGTCTTCATTTTTTTGTTTGCTTGTTTGCACCCGTTTACAATGGATTGTGCCTTAAATTTCAACAACAAAGCCACATAACTCAGCACAGTTCCTGTTTACCCTTTAGCTTGTTCCCCGCTCCATACACCGTGCACCTGGTGCTTGTGAGAGACGCCGTCCAGTCTGATAACCAGCGTTGATTTTTTTTTTTTTTTTTTTTTTTTTTTTTTTTTTTAAAAACCTGGACATTCCTTATAAGGCTTTTCCTCATAAAAATCTAGGCAAGAAAAAAGGACCAAAATATGTACTGTGTGGTTTGACTGGCTAATTGGCGCATTCTGTCAGAGATATGTAATCACATTACTCCACGCAAGGATGGGGCCCAGGGCCTAATTAGAACAACTTGCACAATTACAGAAGAATCTCCCACAGCCATGGTCACCCGAACAGCTGCATGTTCGCAATCCTTCCAAAAAAGTAATCCGCTACACTTGGAGCAGTTTGAATCAGCAGTATATTTAAGCTATATGGAAATATAATTTAGGTGGAATCATCGGGAATGTGTCTCGCACACTTCTCTGCTCTTGGTTCTTTCTGTGTTTTTGTTGTTCTATATGCATCCAAGAACATTATATAGACCTCTTAGAAATATTTTCAACCAACATATATTGGGTCTCTTGCTTCCGAAGAATGGCAGCTGGCCACATAGTTTCTAGAACTTGCAATAAAGGCAAAGAAAGAAGCTATAGATTAATTTAATAAGAGCATTGCTCCATGCAGCTTGTTGAGCTGTTTTCCCGGCACTCCTAGATGATGGCGTATTACTAAATGAAGTGCGACTGCTCACACAGCATCAAGACACAAGTCTTGTGTGTGTCCCCTTGCCTCCTCCAAGTGACTTTCATTTCAAGTCTGCTACACTAGAGAATACCACAGAAAGGCATTCTTGTAATTGTTTTGCATTTCTTGTAAACGGAACAGCCCACGCAAAAATTCTGCCTTTTTTACTGGACTGGTCCGCAAGGATAAGTGATCGCTGTTCCTGTCTGTGTTTCATAATATCCACTTTTCCAAGTTGGCTCAAACTATGTTCAGTTGGAGTTACATGTGGTCAGTTTACATCACACAATCTGCCACACACATTTTGTCTAAACTACCATTCCTGGAAGAGCAGTAAATATTTAGACGGATGTGTGACGAGGAAGATGCTGTTCTGTGGCCCATTTAGGTGCCTTTCCAGTTTTCCGATCTGCGGCGCTATGACAGTTTTTGCAAATGAAACATCAGCAATCTATTTATAGCAGGCTCAAATTAAACGTGTTTTCAATCACCCAAAAACATATCAGCGTCTCTGCCACCGCACCCCCACCCCCACCCTTTTCACATTATTATTGGTTGACTGACAGTTAGGAACCTACTCAAGTTTTCCAGACGGTCCAGCAGCTTCCCACTGAGATGGAATAATAGTGTAAAGATAAGATGAATGGTTCTCATGGGTCTTCTTTTGCTTCAAAAAAGCTTTTGGAATCTTAGCGTTGTGAATAACAAGGACCAATTTGGCCACATCTTGTCAGGCACCACTTTAAATGAAGACGGGCAATAATGGACTCTCAAACACAATTTATGAATATCTTTGGGTCTTTGTGCTTGCAAAATGTGTGCTTTCTAGGAAAACTGTGTTCCACACCTACTTGGGACAGCTGGTAGCGAAGTGGTTAGAGCTGCTTCCTTTGGCACTAAAGGTTGCAGGTTTGAATCTCACCTCCAGCTGTAGTACCCTTGAGCAAGGTACTTATCCTAAATTGCTCCATCAAAATTACCCAGCTGCATGAATGGGTAAATAACAGTAGGTAGATTAACAGTGTAAGTTACTTTGGAGAAGAGCGTCAGCCTCACGGATAAACGTAAATGTGGGTATGCGTTGGGACCTCAGTTTCCCAGTTAATAGCAAAGGTTTTTTTAAATAAAAAAAAAAAAAAAAAAAGTGCTGATGCAATAAAGCTGGAAGACTTTTGTTTGGAGAAGGACTGTTGAGGCAAGTTCATTCATTCATTAGTTGACACTAAGTCAGATGAATGTATCACACTTGTGTGATTTATGGCAACTTTGGAGCTCTCGCAGAGGATCTTCTGAACAAACAGCTCGCTTAAGATGAACTCATCTCTCCAAATTTGTAGCTTTGTAACCTCTGCTTTTATGTTCAAAACTGTCTTCTTTGCCCAAAGGAAAATCTTAGAAATATTAGCCTGTTATATTTCATGGGCGGATGCGGTGGCATAGCAGACGGGGCGAGAGAACACAAGTTCAGGCCCTGCTCTGTCTGTGTGGAGTTTTCACGTTCTTCCCGTATTCACTTGGGTTTCCTCTGGGTGTTCTGGTTATCCCCTAGAGACCTGAGACACGCATTTGGTGCTGTCACAGTGGCCAATTAAGTGAATTAATAAAGAATTATCGTTACCATCATTGTAATTCTGAATTCACCGTTTAACCTTCTCACCATTGTCAGTTATGTGCAAGCTCTTTCCATGTAGAGTCTCTCTTGTTCCAAGAACTTTTAATCCTTTTTGTTGTTTGCAAAAGGAGATCCACATAGAAATTGACATAAACAGATTTTCAGTAGGATGTCTGCCAAAAATGTGTCCTGCAGATGTACTATATGACAGATCAGAGGCCGCATTTCCAGATTTGTAGAGGCCTCATCAAAGGCAGTGGGGGAGGATTTTTTTGCAGCTTTCACACTGTGCACTGTCCCTCACTGGTTCTGTGGTCTTTTAAGCTGGCTAAATCAAGCTCTCTCACTGTGGTTTTGGTAAGCCCTTGGCCAACAGGACTATCTAAAGTTTCACGTTGGCTATAACCTGTTAACCCTACCAAGTGACATGTGACTGGACTTAAGTGCTCATGTACACAAACTGAGGTTCTTTGGTGGATTGTGATGACAGTATAGGTATAATGCTTCTTAAATTAGATTATGTGGTACAGTAAGTTCTAAGACTGGCCACTGTGTGACACTGCTGAGCTCTTATTACCGATGGTTTTCAATCACAGCTGCGTCACACGGTGTCCAGTTTTCGAGTTTAATGACTGTACTATAGACTTTCTAGTCATTTGTCATGTTTGCTGGAGGCTCTGACAATTAATCTGTAAGCAGAAAACTATTTATGGAATAAAGTTTTCTTGTTTTTCAAATGAGGACTTATTTGTCCTCATTGTCCTGCAACGAGTAGATAAACTATAGAAAATTTGCCATACCTTATTTCTGCCCTTGACTAGTACAGATGGCGTCAGGTAGCATTGGTGTGTTTAAGAATGCACACGTAGCACATTTCTTAGAAATGGCCTTCAGGGAGACTGTGAAAAATGTTCATTCCAATAAAACTGCCTGAAAGAGTACAAATTATAACTTAGTACCATGGCGTTCTGTAATTACTATCTTGCTGATGACCGCATCGTGAAGGAATGCGTCTAATCCACCTTTATGATGTCATTCCCAAACATGAGGTGATCTCACTGGGCAGGTGTGGAGCTGATGCCCCTAGGCATGTCCTGGCCCTGACTGAGATCAGCATGGTGAAATCTGCGTAGATAACACTTTGCTGCCAATAGAGAATGACCCGGCCTGCTAGGAGACTGCTAAATTCTGCAAACGGCAAAGTGCTTCCAGTCCATTCCTACACCTCCCACTCGGCTGCCCAGAATTTTGCTAGTTTCTTCACGAAGCAGTTTTGTTTCCGTGCACTGTTTTAGGTTTGTTCATGGATCTTCCGATCATCCTTTCTCAGGAAGATAGGAAAAGAATGGTTTTGTTCCTTCAGAAGCCCTCTTTATGATCCTCATTTTGTCCCTTTGACTAAATTGACTTTAGACGAATAATCCATCAGTTATTTAACTTAAAAGTTCACTTGCATGTTCTCCATCTGTTCTTGTGAGTTTCCTCCAGGTGCCTCACTTGTCTGCCACAGTCCAAAGATGTGTTTCGGGTGAATTTGTGATTTGAGATTTTTGCACAATGTATCTTGCAGAGTAAATTGACTTGGACAAAGATGTTATTTAACCATTGCACTTGGAGAAAAGTGTCTGCTAAGTGAATAAATGTAAATTTAACTTGGAGAGCCCCTTCAAATAATGGTTTTAACACTGTCTGAATTAAAAGAGCAATTAGTCATGGCCCAGTTAATACCATATGCGGTCAACAACAGTGCGCTTTTACAACCATGCCACTCTTGAACCGTGTTCACTAATGCTAACTTTCGGGACTGCAGTCATAAATACATTTATGTTCATGCTCATGTCTGACCAATAATATTTGCCTCTGCGCATGCAGTCCGTGTTGTGCATGGGTATTGTTGACAAGCATACAGTAATTAAATATCCATACCAAGTAAAGTTGTACTGTAAAATTACATTATAATGTATACAGAACTTAAAAAAGGAAAGGATTTCCAGTTTTCTGTATTTTTGGGGGTGCAAAAATAGTGACATTTATTGAAAAACAAAGGCATACATGTATGTTCTATTCATATTTACATTTATTCATTTAGCTGTTGCTTTTCTCCAAAGCGAGTT
Organism: Scleropages formosus; assembly: GCF_900964775.1. Taxonomy (NCBI): domain Eukaryota; kingdom Metazoa; phylum Chordata; class Actinopteri; order Osteoglossiformes; family Osteoglossidae; genus Scleropages; species Scleropages formosus. The sequence continues at coordinate 22,132,349 of NC_041806.1, read as the reverse complement.
ACAGTGTTAAGCTACTAACGGTTATTTACCCATTTAAACAGCTGGATAATTTTACTGGAGCAATTTAGGGTGAGTACCTTACTCATGGGTAATGCAGCTGGAGGTGAGACTCGACCCTGCAACCTTTGGATCCAAAGGCAGTATTTCTAACCACTACACTACGAGCTGGTCCTAGAGTTTACTCACAATGCAACTTTTTGATTTGATACTTATTTGAGGACGCGTCACAGAATAGTAGGGAGTAGTTACTACAGAGTACTACAGCTGGGATTCAAACCTCCGACCTTTGAGTCCAAAGGCAGCAGCTCTAACCCTTACGCTATCATCTGCTGGCGTGCTGGGTTCGGGCAGTGACCGTGTGTGAAGCGGTACAAGGTGGACTTCTGAAAACAGTGCAAAAGTCATATAAAAACACGAAGAAGGAGCTTTCAGCAGTAACCACATCAACACCTGTCTCGAGTCTCTCAGTGTGACATCGCCTGTCCTTCATCAGTCCATTAAATACTAGATATTTAATATATATACACACACCACACCGGACCTTGTCTTTTGAATGGTTGTGGTCTATAATCCCAGAGGAAGCCGTGCCCATACTTCTGCGTGCCACAAACGTTTTAGGTTTTCTAATTTTTTTTTTTGTGACTCTTGTGCTTATTTTTAACATGTAATGCGTTATTTATGCTAAAATAATAATATATTTTCATCTTCCAACTGTTTAAATAAAACGGTACCGGTCATATGACTTCCCATGTCCAACATTTGCAGAATTAGTTGGAGAACTGTGGTTGCTGGCAGTGTTCTGGCCCCTAACCCTGATGGTAACCAGCCAATGACTGTGCGATGAGGGCCCACATCAGAAAATCGACAGCTATTTCAGAGAGGTTATGCCTTACAGTTACATGGTACTTATGTTCACTTATGATAAATCATTTCTTTGGATACAAAAACAGAGACCATTTTTTAGGGGAGATTCTGACAGATTTACTGTATATAGCCTGCCTCAAACTCCAGTGAGTTTAAATGTAAGCTTTTTAAATTTTCTAAATGCATTTCAGGAAGGATTTAAAGGTAGGGGGAAGTTTGCCTTTCTCCAGACGTGTCCTGATATTTTCATATGGAGCTCACGGAGATTCTTGGGTGGTCAAGGCCATCTCTTTTTCAAATGTTCTCATCTACAGGAAAAGTTAGTTTGCAAATGATACTCCAGGCACATAAAATACAGTCACAGGAACTCACAGCTTATATATTTGAGCCACTCAATTTCCTTCACAGGCTGCCAAAACCGCAAGCGCACCGAAATTCTCGAACGCGCTCTTTACGTTTGAGTGGGACCAGAGTGAATCCAAGTGGAAGCAATTGCCTGCTAATGAAAACAGTTGGATGTTTGCGCAGAGAGTCTGCTACAATGCCGAAAAGGCCAAGGAGGACGATTCGCATTAAGCACCTGTTTTCCTGAGCCACCTGCATCTTGACCGGAGGTGAAAACACGTGCAGAAATTCCTTATTTACTGTGCACGTAAAAGCAGTCCCTCGATGTCTGACAAAGGACACGGGATTATGAGTTGGCCACCTATGAGACAAGGTTTCGCAGAGCTGGCTGAGTTTACACAGGAAAAATATATATGAAGCATTTACTAGTACACTTGAGTGTCTTGGGAAAATAATTTAGCGATGTTGGCTGGCCTCTCAAGCACCAGAGCGTAACCAAATACCCCCCCCCCCCAATTTAATAGAATACGTTACATGAACAGAATGAACAGTCCGTGAAAAATTGATAATAAAATCCCAAAGTTATCTCTTTCTTCTGAGTGAAAGCAACATGGAAACAATTTTAAAAAACAATGCACTGGAGTTCAGTTCCCCTTCAACAATTAAGGCTTGAATGTTGTACAAGTTCTTGAAGTTTTTTGTAAGCTTTGAAGCTGTAAATGTACACAACTGGCACACATCAACCATAGCTACATCATATTTCTTTTTCCAGTGACATCATCGAAGAAGGCAGACATTGCTGTGGCCAGATGTACAAGAAGCCTTTTAATTATATTTCAGGTTTACCTTTGAACATGGTTTTTTTTTTTTTGTATAAATTGAAAGGGTATGTCTAGGATATGCAACCTGGAAAAACGGTTAAGGGCCTTTCTGAATGGGTGGTTTCTCCTCTGGACAGGGTTGTAACTGATCGTGGCTGGTGCGGCCAAGGTCCCAGTGGCTGAATGCCGACGATGTACCGTTGTTTGAAACAGGGTTTGGTTGTAAAGCACTCAGCCCTGTGTCACTTCATGCCGAGGGAGCAAAGTAAACATTTACTGTGAGTGCTGTTGGAGGACAGCCTCCTGCAACATCTGTTGGGAGTTAGACCCCCTCTCTCACGCCCCACTCTCACCATACACACTACAGGGCCATGTAACTCGGTCAAACCTGCTTGGACGTGACTCGTGGGCCAATTAATCAGAGTGTGGACTAGAAGGGTTGATTGACCTCCCTAGATTAACTTGCTTTTTGGGGTTTCCAGGAAAGGGTCACCAGAAAGTCAGGAGCTCACAGCCATGAAATGAGGTGGAAGTATAGAGAGACCTGGCGCCCGCTTCTCAAGTCATGCTACACATAGTCGCCGGCCTATGTAATCGCAGACGGAGCGTGCCAAGGCTCAGAAAGGAAATGATTACATCCTGCTATAATGCGTCGTACAACAATGGATTAACAACCGTGAAATTAAAAACTGCTGTGGTGTAGTGCTCTGTAGATGGACATGATTTCAAGCCGTTCGGGGCTTTGATAACATTATTGTTCCGTCCTTCAAAAGGACTATAAATGTCTTGTCCTTTATTCTGTGTGGGTTTTTTGGTTTTTTTTCTGCATTTTCAAACAGTTTATTGTTGTTATATTTAGTCTTATAAACATTTGAAGTGCTGGTGTCATGGTTAAGTTTATTAAAAGAAAAAAAAAATAAAAGAGGGATTGATCCAAGAGTGATTCAACATGGTGCTCTGTGTCAATGGAAAGAAGCATATTTCTACTTATTAACTGGCCATGCTGGATTGAGTTTTTATATGCCATTTTTCTTTGTTTTCAGTACCAAGAATGAGACAAGGAAACTGCCTGTTCAAGATTAAGTTTGCCCGAATGTTATATTAGGAACATTCCTCCATTATGATCTGCTTTAAGGTATGCAGTGTTATCATTGCATTTAAGACCAGTGTGTACAGCACAAAAGATTTTAATGCAAGTTTAAAAAGTAACTTTCGGTGTTAGTTACAATGGGGAGGCATGGTTCGAAAAGAAGCACTTGGTGTGGATGTCATTCTTTAATGCCTGACCTTGACCTTAAGAGTTCCGTGCACCTTCTACTGGTTCTGAGAGGAGACGCGTTCATGTCAGAGGCTGAACTTCAGAAATTGCGCAGTACAGCACACTGTGGTAGGATAGTGGTGAGAGCTGCCACTGTATTACTGTATTACGGCAATCCTCTCCTTCACATTCAGCGATGGAATTAAGAGAAGTCATTACTGGAATTCCAGCTGAACAGGTTGGTGAGACAGAGCATAGTTTGTCCACGATATTTAATAAAGCACTGTGTGTCCTTTCAGTCACATTACAACTAGCTGAACAGCAAGATTTTTAAAAAAAAAAAAGTCTCAAGCCCAGTCTGGTTTCCTCCTCTTGAACAAACTGTTCACCGTTCCAGTGGAGTAATTAATGTGATCCGAGATCAGAGGCTATTTTTCATGGCAGACTCCACTTCCTGATGTATTTTGCGATTGGAAGCAACCATCCGACTCGGCTCGCCAAGCTAAACGCCCCATGTGGCCCAGATGATGCGATCATCGCTGTTAGCCAGCTTGCCCGGATGGACTCAAGGGTTGTCAGTTTTTTCCTGCTGGGCTACCTCTTTGTTTGTGTGAAATTGCTGATGCTGTAGGGATAGAAAGGCATTGCTACAGAATTGAGCCAGATTTAGTTACTTTGACATCAGTAAGCACCTCTGCAGGTTGTGTTCTCCAACTCCTTGTAAGGGTTTCAGAATGCTCTGTTGAGGTGGTTACTTTGTCCAGAACACTGACATGGCCTTATAAAGACATCGCTCAGAGCATGCCAGAATGTGTCAGGTTTGGCTTTAGCAGTTTATGGAATACTAAAAAAGAAATGAAAATATGAAAGAGTACAATTTGCACAAAAAAGAGGACTGCACTTTCCATTTTGGGCCAAGTCATTAAATTGCACTCTGGTTTCTCCTTAGTGTTTGCCAACTCTACTTGCAAGTCCTCTGGCTCATCTTTACAAAATAAGCGGTGGTCATGTTTGCGTACAGGCTGATATAATGTATTTTTAATAAGGATTTTGTATCTGAGATTAGTCTTTCCATAAGACACTTGGTGCACTTCCCATGTAGGCCTCTGTGCAAAGATCATCGGCCTGCTTGGACTTTGAACAGAACTTCTCAGGCTCGTGCCAGCTGAGTGGCAGCACGTTTCAGTCCTGTCCTAGTTCTCCAATGAATCCTGTGATTTGTGGTCTAGCCTTTTAATTTACATGGCACCATGTTACTAACACATTTTCAACCCTATGGATCCGAATGTCTCTAACCCATGGAACGACTTAAATTCATTACTGGAATACAGTAATAGCTTGTCGTTGGGTTGGGGGATATTTTTTCCTTTTGATAATTCTAAACCAAAAGACACACAAGATGGGACTCATGAACCGTTGCATGGAAGCACTTTTCCCTGCCCTTCAACTCCTTGCCCTTCCAAGTGTCAGTGGCATGACAGCAAAGGTATGTCTCTGATTATGTAGCTCATGATGAAAGCAGGACCCACATCTACTGAGAATGTTACTCAGACCAGAAGCCTTCTCTACATAACCACCATCATGTTGTGGCTTTGTGTTAAACATATCTCCTCCCTTCCAACAATGTGTGCTTAATCCTCACCCTTCACAGCCAGGCATCGGTTCCCGTTAAAAAATCCACAGGTCATAAATCTGCACTTAATTAAAGTCAAAAGAATATCCTTTGGGAGGCTGCAGGCAGCGTCTTGTGTCTTTGTTTTCTGCTGGGTGTTGAGATATTGTAAGGAGCCACAGACATTGGAGGCAACCTTAATGGTGCCATGGAGATCAACAAATTGAAAGCGATAAAGGCTGACCACCAATACCAAGGAGACTTAGGCAGTGGAGCCACTCCAAAATCTGGAAAAGTTTAGATCTTGAGGGGCATTTGAAACTCTGGGGTCTTTTTTTTTTTTTTTTTTTTTTTTTTTTTTTTTTTTTTTTTTTTGATGTATCTGCTCAGCAGATGACTGTGGTAAAGTGTTGTGTACATAGTCAGTAGCAGAGGTGGAAGTTCTGCTTCTAGGATTTGAACAAGCAACCATTTCATCACACATCAACTTCCCTAAGTACTGCACCACCTGTTTCCCTCCCAAAGAAAATACCGCAACTGCTGAAATGTAGCAGGGCACAGTCTTGGTAGTCAGGAAGCTCCATGGACAACATGTTCCACTGATCCTCACCCGTGCGAACAAAAGCATTTGATGCTGGAGCTCTTTATTACTATTTATTTTTAGAAGGACACAAATTGAAAAGTGCTGAAGAGACTGCAGAACATGAGGAACGTTTTCCAGAAAGCGTCCTTTATTGGTGTTTCTGCTGCAATTGTAGATGCGAGCCAACTCCAGTCTGCCAGAAACAAGCAGCGCATGGCTTAGTTTCTCGCCACAGAATTTGGAATGTATTTTGCTAGGCCCTGAGGAGAGCTTAAGATGTATGTACCAAATGTACCAATTTGATATAGATTTGCAGGTGAACTGCATTTGTGATTTTGACTTTCATAACATCCCTTTCCATTTTTTCGTGTATTTGATATACCAATGCTTGTCTTTAGTGTAGGTGCCCAACACAAAATCCAAACATTTGGTAGGCAAAGCACATCCTTATACATTTAATGAGTGGAGTTTCCCAAAGATCTTTCGCTGGTACGCTGTCAGCACAACCACATAGTGGGTTGTATTGGAACCCGGGAGAAGCTGAGTCTAACCGTAAACGTGGCATTGTCACTGAAGCCTGGGTAAAACTTTTGTGTGTACGAAAAAGCCAGTAAGACAGATATACAATCCTAGCTGAGCATCTTTTATAGTGTACATATTCTCTAGCTTGGGCATCTGGCAAACGTGTTAGAAGCATTACAGAACAGGTTCTCGCATATCAAAGCGTTCACGCTGACCATGGGACAGACCATTTGATTGACTGTACTGCATTACTGAGTTTCAGTACTGTTTGTTTTGGTTTCTCCGTAACAACACACCGTTACTGTCCAGGTTAATGGGGTTTTGTTCCGTACGTTCGCATATAGACGTGTATCGGGGTGACTGACCTTTCCCGCTCCTGCTCCAGCAGGTTGGTGAACTCGTCACTCTTTTGCATGAACTCGCTGTGCTTCCTCTTCTCATCCTCCAGCTTGTGGAGTGCTTGTTTGTGCGACTGCTCTGCAAGGAGAAGTTGCTCTAGCATCCTCCGATGTGTCTCCCTCTGCTTTTCCACCAGCTTGTCCAGCTGAGGACACAAGGCACCAGTGGATGTTACGGAGTATACGGACTATCCTTGTTCTAAAAGTAGTTTGAATATGGACTCGTAAACAAGTACCTTTAGCATTTCTGGGCAGTTTTTACGAGTATGGTTGTCAGGAAGGAAGGTCTCAAAAGAATACACCAATGATGCCGGGAAATCTAATAAATGTGGAACTCCATAGAACAGCTTAGACTTCTCAAGGAAATAGGACAGACGTTAATTCTTGGACATCGTATGCTTATTTAGAAATTCCAACAGTCCTTTTCAATGTTTATATTTTATTCACTATCATATGACATTCAGGTGTCAGCATTTATTAGGGCTCCGAGGATTACGGTACACATACACGTTGTCTGAACCGCTTGTCCTATACGGGGTCACGGGGAGCCGGAGCCTAACCTGGCAACACAGGGCGTAAGGCTTCGGGGGGGGACACACCCAGGACAGGACGCCAGTCCGTTGCAAGGCACCCCAAGCGGGACTTGAACCCCAGACCCACCGGAGAGCAGGACCCGGTCCAACCCACTGCGCCCCCCAGGATTACGGTAACTAAAAGATATTTTGTGTTAGGCATGGAAGAAAAGTTATTGCTGTGCAACTGTCTGGGTATGATTTCTTTCCAGCTTCTCCCTTAGTCCCTCTAACAGAGAGTGATATATTAGATCTTATCATTAATGGCCTACCTCTGCCATAGGTTTCTCATAGATGTCCTCCTGCCACTCATTGCGCTTTCCTTGAATGGCATCTCTCTGAAGGGCCTGAAGAACCTTTTGTGGGGTGACAAATCCGTAATGGGCTTCAAGTAAAGCGAGGTCGATCTTCTCGGCCTTCAGCACAGTGATAACCTCATCTCTGGCCTGCAAGGCAGAGGAAACCAAAGGATAAACCAGAGTGAAGAAAAATAAGCAGGGTGGGTCATTATCTTGTAGTGAACGAAGACTGATCATGGCCTGCTAGACCTTTTCCTTGAGCAACATTGCAGTTCTGCATATTGGAGCATCACCTCACTCAGTTAACAGTTGACTCTGTGGGATTTATGAAAGGATTCTACCTCAGTGAAGCTCTGCTTCAACTAGCTTAGTCCCTCTTGGGTCCTTCGTATGTTCCCTGATTTTCCTCACAGGCTGTGCTGTATATGTAGGATGCACTGCAGCGTACCCCGTCACGCCCTCCTCACCTGCAGTTCTCCCTCCAAGATGCTCAAGAGAAACAGGAGGTCATCCCGGGACAGGTCCCTGCCCTTCCCTGAGCTGGGACCCCTTTTCTCGTCACTCCGTTCACGGTCCTCTCCTTTGTGGTTTCTTTGGACAGTGCCGGTATCTTCGGGCGGTTCCTTGCACCTTACTCGCCCCATCCCACGACTCGGGGGGTCCTCATACTCTGAGTTTTGCCGATTTGAGCGTGTTCTGTGGTGGGACAGGTTGGTCTTGGAGGTCTTCTCCAAACTGTTGCTGCAGGAACGCATGTTTGTTTACCTGAAGGAAAAAGACCATTTAAAATGATGAATGTTGCGCAAGAGTGGCAAAGGTGACATCAAGACCATTAATGACATGAGCATTACACCTAGGATTCTAGATTTTCAGATGTTCAGATATTTATGACAAGCAGGATGCCCACTTACGTGTCATTTGTGGTTTTTAAACAATTGCTTATGGCACAAACTTGCTTTGTGAGGGAGCCTCCCCAAAACATGCACAGACCTGCCAATGTGTACGCTCAGATTACAAAGAGGGATGTACAAAAAGTACCATGGAACCATTATTTCATTAGTGCTGTAATAACAGGTGACTCCGACATTTTGGAAAAAGAACAGTAGTCTGAGTACAGGAGGAGGGTTGAAGCATTATGTCATCTTTGTTACTACAAGCAAACATTGAGGCATACTTTTCTTAACTGCCATCCACAAATTTTCTGTCATTTAAACAATTGCATGTCTTGGAGAACTAAAACTGGTTGCGATTTACTCTTTCCCCTCAGAGGTCCGCAGATATGTGACATCTGACAGAAAAAGAGCAGAAGTGCTGAGATCCGTTTCTAAGAATCTGCAAACGGCTGCTCTTATGCTGTTGAAAGGCAAATGCTTTTTCCCTTTAGACAGAAAAAGGAACCAAAAAAAAAAAAAAAATCAGTGGTTCTTACACTGATTGCTGAGGTCTCTTCAGCTTCAGTTTCACATTTGTGGATAAGCAGGAAATGTGAGAGCAGTGACAGCAATGGAGAGTTCAGGCGGGGACAGCCGTCTTCGCAGCAAACCTTGGTGATTCATCCAGATGTGCTGTCGCTAGTCATCTAGTGCACTCTTGAGCTGTGTGGTGCGTGATTGTGCCGGCATCTCCCAGGGATTTGGATGGTAAGGGATGGGAGGGGTGAGGATGCTGTAAATTAGATGTTTATAGAGTGCCGTTTATTTTTTCAGCAGCCGGCAGACTTTGATAGGCCAATAATTTGCAGTTCTGCTCCCTGTGTATTTTTTTTAAAGGCCAAAATAGATTTTTCTGTAATATCTCTTAATCCCTGCCAGATTCCATAATATCAGTGCTCAGATGAGTTTGACTGTTTTGAATAAAAATATTGCGGAAGGCTGCAGCCTTAGGTCAGTACTGCCTGGATTGACCGGTGTGGCCCCAGTATAAGGTCAGACTGTAAAGCAGTACTTCTGAGTGATGCTTTTAGTGAATTCACATTTAACTTACTGTTTCTGATCAGCACATTTTACTGCTCTCCTGTAGTTTTTCTAAGATCAGACATAGATTTGAATTTGGCTCGGTGCGTGTGGAGTTTTTGTGTTCACTCTTGTGTTCGCGTGGGTTTTCTGCAGGTGCTCCCCCCAGCGGTCCAAAGACGTGTGTTTCGGGTGAAGCAGTGACTCTAAGTTGTCCGTAGCCTGTGTGTATAAGTCAATGTGTAGACAAGCAGCTATTGATAACAGAATTGGCGGGGGGGGGAAATACATGCCCACTACCCTTTGTGATACCAGCCATAACTCGAAACCCTAACTTGCACACACCACCGTTGTAGCACAAATTAGTGGTTTGGCCCAGATTGCACAAATAATATGAATGCTACTGTGAATTTGTAGTGTACTTCATATGGTAGTTATTGCCAAAACAATGAATGATGCAAATTATGATGTAAACATAACAAACATTTCGTCATTTCTTTTAACAGCGTGTTTTTTTTTTTTTTTTCCCCCCCCTATCAGGTACCATTAAATCACCATTGTGTGTTTTCATAGTTTCTTTGTTAGGACATTTTATTTGAAAAGGGTCGGCTCGGAAAGCAAGAACGAGGGGGGCCACAACCATGTAAGGCGAGCTGTCTGCATAGCGTGTGCAAGTGATAAAAATGTTTATAGCGGTATTTAAAACAAACATTGCCTTCAGCACAACAACAACAACAGCACAAGTCAACAGCTTGGTTAACATCAAACACATTGCTCAGTGTGAGCTAAAAAATATTCCCATACTGGATTTTTAAGGAATGTTCTTGAAACGGCTACTAACAAATACAGTTGGTGCTCTACTTTTACTTACTTAGCAGATGCTTTTCTCCAAAGTAACTTACAATGTTAAGGTTATAGTTATTTGCCCATGTATACAGCAGGGTAGTTTTACTGGAGCAATTTAGAGTAAGTACCTTGCTCAAGGGTACTATAGCCAGAAGTTGGAATCGAACCTGCAACCATTGGATCCAAAGACAGCAATGCCAACCACTACACTACCAGATGCCTCGTCTTTTTTTCTTTACTTTTGAACTTAAGTGGGATCGAAAGTTGGTTTGTCACGCAAAAAGTTTATAGAATGTCTTACTGAGCGGGTCACGGGCTCATTGTCTTTTTTTTGTCTGTGCTGTATGTAACCACTTGTTATGCGTGCTAGCAAAAACAGTGGGATTGGACTAATTGACTGTGGTACGAGGATTGCTTGTCTGTATATGTATCGCTCCGTTTGTTGGTGAAATGCTCTTGGCTTGTTCTTTGTTGCTTTGGAGAAAAGCATATGCTTAATTAATTAATTCACGGAAATATCTGCAATGCCAACAGCCTTGTCTGGGGATTAAAACTACAGTACGGAGAAGCGCTGCCGTCTGTCTCTCTCTCTCTCTCGGCCATGGTGACTCGTTTGAGTCCCCTGGCAGGAGTATTTGTGACATGCTGTAAATAATAAAGCATGGTAAAGAACTCCGCTGAGGACTACACCATGGTTTTTGCGCTCATCAAAATACACTAATACCCAGTACAGCAAAAAATTATAAGAAATACAAGCATACTTATGAGAAATGTAACAAACAATGTGAAGTTTTATGTTATTTACCTCAGACAAAGCCTGCACGTAAACATAGAGCGCGAGAGGTTTTACGTGGAAGTGAAGGATGATGGGAAGGCAGCACTTCACCGGCAGCTTAAAACTGGTTGGTATAGAAGACATAGAATCATCTACAGCTTGTTCGCCTTCTGGTGATTCACTGCACTCGTTGTATTTTTCTCAGAGACGTACGTCACTTTGGAGAAAAAAATGTCCGCTAAATGAATGTTTGCTTCATCGCTCTTTCGAAAACCTCGAGGCAATGCGTGCTTTTTGCAATAGCTACCATGGTGAGATGCTTTGGTGTGCTAGCTGAATTGGTATGCTGGCGCTCTCCGTTTTTTTTTTTTATAAAAAAAAAAAAAAAAAAAAAAAGTCAGAAAAATTTAGTAATGCCAGAAAGTTTGTTACTTTAAAGTTCATAAGTTGGGGACCCACTGTCGTTAGCTAGTGTAATTTGTTGTTGGGATAATTTAATCAAAATGGATTAGCAGCCCTCAGGGTAGGACATTGATATTGCCAGTTACTTGGCACCGAAGAAACTCTCCCATCAAATCTTTCTTAAAACAATGAAGTATGTCGAAGTCACATATTAAATGTCTACTTAATACTTACCGTGTGTTCTTATTTACACTGAGGAACGTACAACCCACTGCTGGCTCCTTGAGTTGTACACTCATAGGTACCATGCTCAGGCAGATCCCATTTTTCTGTGCTGCTGTAAGGCCTGGAGTCCCTTGCCAATAGGTGACCTAATGGTAAATGAATAGTTTGCTTTGTTTGTCGGGGATTTTGCTGTTCCTTTTAATATTTAGGGCTTTTGTATATAAAATACACAGACATGCACACCAAGCAAAGAGCCATTGTGAAGTTAGTCTCTATTCTGCATTTGAGTGACGAGTATGTTTTGTTTTTCTTGGTTTGACATCGTAACATTACAAGCTTGCGAAAAACGGTGCTGTGGTATGTAACGGTGTGCACTGTAGAGGAAAAACCAGCTCCGAGATTTTGGTTTACCCTCTGCCTAATCTTAAGTATTATGAGGTGGATAATCACACTGATTTGAGGTCAGTTGTGCTGACACATATTGCACCATCCATCGTCAACGGCCGCTTGTCCTGAGCAGGGTCGCAGTGAGCTAGAGCCTTACCCGGCGTGCAAGGCCAAAGGGGGGGGCGGGACACACCTAGGACGGGACGCCAGTCCGTCACAAGGCACTCCAAGCAGGGCTTGAACCCCAGATCTGCCGCACAGCAGGCACTGGCTGAATCCGCTGTACCACCACGTCCCCCTCATATTGTGCCACTAAACGGTTACACTTTCCAACCGGCATTGGCTGCCTGGACTAGCAGGATGACAAGACGCTGTCCCCGGAAGGCCGCACAGCTGATAGCAGCGCCAGTTTGCAAGTCTTGTCTTCGGTGTTTAAAACATGATGTCATGGCCTGGAATTCTCTGCATGATGTTTTATCCAGAAAAGCAAATAAACCACTATGGGAACGGATGTGCTTTGCATATTGAGGCTGGCGTAATCCATTCCCATTCCTTCTTTCATGACCCGTGACCCCAGGCGCTAAAGCATATGAAATTACTGTAAATTAATTTTCCCTAGTCCATTAAGAGACGGCATAAATTGGCAAGTTAATGGTATGTTGCTAGGTCATACCACATCCTTGGCTATCCCTGGTTGTGCAAATTCCATAAGCAAAATTGGTATGCCACACTTCAAGGTCTTGGTGTCGTTCAACAGAGTGACAGCAGCTGCTCTAACTTAAAACGTCCATTACAGCCTTGGACTTGCCAAAATCAAAGATCCGCAAAATTAAAATGAAGATCCAGAATTCAAAGTCTGTTGGTTCTTGTTTCTAACTCCAGTGTGGTGAAATGAGCTCCTTCTGTCCCTCAGAACTGCGCAGTCCCTTTTACCGTTCAAGGGGTCTCTGAACTCATCTCTCTTGGGTCCACTTTTTCACCTGATCTCCTAACGGCAACATAATCTTCCGTCACACCGTCTCTCGTTATCATCTTTGGATTTCCTTTGAGACTCACTTTTATGAGCAGCTACTCGTGTGTAACGTGCACCGAAAAAATGGCATCATCAGACGAAATAACTTCTTTGACAACTGCATCTAAAGCTTCTTGTCGGTTGTGAAATGCACTGTGGTATTTTTACTCTGGAGTTGTACGTCACTTTGGAGAAAACACAAAATGTAAATGTAATCGTTGGAAAGCGCAGTTAAATAGCTTTAGTGACACCACTGAGGGGTATTTTTTTCTGTCCTGCTATAAACAGCCTTTGGCTGAACCCAAGTGAAGTGTCGAAGGTGAGAGAAACATTTTATTACATGGTACCCTGCCTTGTTTCAGCAGTTTTTCTTTGGCTAGTTTGTGTTGGAGCCTTTGTATCCAATGATCTTTTTAATGACAGACAAGCAGACTATGCGTTTGACGGCACAGTAAGGACAAGAAGCAGTCTTCCCGGATGGTGAAGGACACAGGGGACGATTGATGGAGCGATGACATGTCAGGAGGCCAGGCTGAATTCGGCTGTCCCTGCAGTCCCGCTCCAAGTGCTCCCTTGCCAAGAGGATGCCTAAGGTCTTGAACCCACATTCAAAAGACTAGCTGGGGGCCACTAGAGTTTTTACTTTTGTGTGTGTGGAAAGTCAAGGAAAGACATTTTCATTCTGTCTTTCATTGAAGCCCGATCAAACCGCAGGTTGCACTGTGCCATGTGGTAATGTGTGACTGTAACAACAAGCACATGTCGTGTCAGGATGGAAAGGGTGGGAAAGAGTATCTTTAAGTGTGTCCATACAGAAATTTCTCTACAAATAACTGGAAATATAATAGGGCAGCTTGGCTGTTCATGCCTTTTTTTTTTTTTTAAATAATAAAACAACCTATGGAAAAAAGTACATGAATATATAGTTGTTAAGTGGCATGTGAACGTGTTAAATAAGCATTTATTAGCTTATGCAATGACTGTGTGAGCACTCGTGACTAATGGAGCGTGGTTCCCCACAAGTCGTGTTTGTCATCCCCTGTGCACCTGTCTCCTACGCCGTGTGATTGCTCCGCTCCACTGACTCCAGTCCTCCTGTTAATAAGTTGGCGCGTCGCAGCGTTTCTTAAATCGTGTCTTTATGGCCTGCTTTTCCTTGGCCTCGCATCTCGACTGTTGGCAGCGCGTGCGTGAGCGGTCGGGGGAGCGCAGACCCTTCCTCTTTGTCAGGGCCACTGCTGGCCCACACCTCCACCCCTGTGCAACACTCTACGGTGATCTGCGTTTGCACCTCGTAAACGCGAACCCAAGAAAACAACATTTTCTGTTCGCATCCAAATACCATGGTATCTCGGCAAAGCTTGAAGCTCAGTTTTATCCAGTCGTAAGCAACAACTGAGCCATGCAGAGTAAAGGATTTTAATGTCGATCCGTTAAATCTGCAGCCAAAAGTGTGCAAATCTTTTTTTAGTCCAGGGATTTTGGATGGTGAAGCTTAAAGCCCATGAGCAAAGTGGTATGACACCTCTTAAGAAACCTTGAGTCTAATGGGGCTTGCTCTTAAAGGCTTTTGGGAACTACAGTCTCTACCTTACCTAATGGAAAAAAGTTGTCAGAGTTTGTGTGACCTTTCCATTGGTTGCCAAGAATATGGTTCCTTTTACTGAGCCTCACCAAGAAAGCATTTGACCTTCAGACTGTCCTCTTTGTTCATATTTCTGGACTTTAATATTATAGATGCGGGAAGCCATGCCTTCGAGAAATTATTAAGTTTCAGGCCTTAGTTACAATCCTTAGCTGGTAGATCTCAAAGTTAAGACCTGGAAAGGACAGACAGTAGGAGGAAAACCCACCTCTTGTGTACTTTTACTTCAAAGCCATATGGATCTGGGAACTGGTGGTCTTGCCCCTACAGTTCTTTCCAGACCCAGCAAGATTGTTATGGAAACAGCATGCTTTGGGGTTGACTAATGATTTTGCTACAGAACATTGTCAACAAAAAATTGCCAGCTTTTCATATTTTTTCTTCCATCTGGTCCCCCAGCTGTTAATGTTCAGAGTTCTTCCCATTCTGTTATTGGATCACAGTCTTCTATTAATACGTCTCATTTCTTACTTTGTCCATTTGATCGATAGGTGTGGTGTAACACAAGAAACAGCAGTAATAACCTGAAGCCTTATGTACTGAAATGATTACAAAGGACAACGATTTTACTTAAAATTGCACATTTCGCTGATGACAGACCAAGAGTGTTATAAACATGGTTGGTGATCAGTTTCCCTTGCTCCGTTATTAAATGTAAGGGGGGTGCAGTGGCGCAGCGGGTTTGGCCTGTGCCTGCTCTCTGGTGGGTCTGGGATTCGAGTCCCGCTTGGGGTGCCTTGCGGCAAACTGGCGCCCCGTCCTGGGTGTGTCCCCTCCAGCTATGGGCATTCTGAATTTATTTAGAGTCTTTCTCTGGGTTTGGGTACAACTCCCATTGTTTCTGATGGTATTCTTAATGTCAAGTTTAAGGTCTTGGTTTGCACTCTTATGTCCCTTTGCCTAAACGGAAGGGTGCCCAATGCTAGACTTCAGCACTTTTTCCAGCTGTGACCTGGTCTTATGTGATTTCCCATCTATGCAGTGACCACACCCGGCCACTTCCCAAGAGCTGCCATTAGGCAGAACATCTGCTGTCTCAGTGATCAAACCTGTGGGGCATGGGGATGTAGGACACTTGTCTGTTGCTTTGCTTTTACTCCTCTGACTGTTCAGTTTGTCCCATGCAGGGACTGTCTTCATTGCCCAGGTGCTCTCTAACTTTTCACCGTATAATTTACATGAACAACATGCCCTGGGTGACGGAGGTGTTCAGAGATTGACAATTTTAATGAAATGGTATATGTCCCTGGGTACATTTCTTAATTACTGGAACTAACAAAGTTGCTGTAAACGTAGTAGTTTTCTGACATTGGTACACAGTGGGCTTATTGACCCTGTCCTTGCATAACAAGATGGACAAGTTCATGAAATTCCAACATTGTAAATCATTGTCAATGTTTAGTCACCTGCTGTAAGCATAGCTCACTAAACACATCTCCAGGTGTAGCGTTTCGGTTCACGATGAAGAAAACCAAAGGATCGAGGCGTGCAGGAAGCTGGGAGATCGTTGCGTAGCGACAGCTCTTGTAAAGTCGCCGTAACTTCATGATCTCCCCCAGATAGGCGTTCACGCAGCCGCTGCTCCGGCATTGTATGTGATTGTTTGTTTTTGTACCTTATTCTTAAAAAAAATTTGGTAGGAAGTCATCGGGATTCATCTATCCTACGTTTTCTGCACCTACTTGATCGATGAGCACCGGTGCATCATGTGGAAAGTAACAAACTAGGTTTACTTAATCGCATGTCTGCAGCCATGTCTTTTTCTCTTAATGTAATGCACAAATTGTTTTTTCGCTGAAATGTACGTCACTTTGAAGTGAAGCATCTGCTAAATGAGTAAATGTAAAGAACTGTGCTGCTTTACAGACAGACAGGGATTGTTAAATTCAACGGGTGTAAGGTGAGGATGCAGGAGTCTTCCTGGTCTGCATGTCTGTTGGTACTACTTCTCTCTCTCTCTCTCAATCACACACACACACACAACCTGAGGGAGGTGGCATGAAGAAAACTGGGATGGATGGAAAAGGATCTGAGGACAACGGAGACACCGAGGGACAACAGAATGCTTGTTGGAATCCTGGAAATGACAAAACATCATTCTGTAGCTCACAGATCCTTGCACATCCCAAGTGTATTGGACTGTTGGGACATCATCGCTTTAATGAGTGTAATCTGATAATACAGCCACTAATAAAAGCCTAGCAGTAGTTCACGAGCCGAGTGGCTTGATGGTCTTCGCATCGGCAGTAGTATTTAAGAACTATTTTTTTCGTTCTCGTTTATTTTTCAACCTTATTTTAAGAAATAAATCAAAGCTTTCCATTATTATCGTCATTATTGTTGCCCAGTGGCACTACGGGTGTTAGAATGTGAATTATATTCTGAGGAGAGTAAACAAGAATTAACCAGCAACAACTTTTAAAACAAATAATTGTACATGATCATTAAGTTATTGTTTTAAAGCAATACATTTCGAATAATTATTTAAAAAGTTTAACTCCTCTGACTTGCGTATCTGTATTTTCTCAGTACGTTCTTCCGTCTTTGTGCTTTTCCTGACCCAGTTCTGTTGTTGCCAATTTGAAAAATAAATAAAAACGATAACTTCATAAACAGAGGAATGCGCTGCACAAACGATACGTTGTAAAACATGGCATTTCTAGGCTGCTCTGAGAAAGTCGAATGTATGTGGAGACACTGTCCAGCTGTCAGCTTGCAAGTGATTTTTCTTTAGTCGTGATTTGTGGTGGCCATAATTTATTTATTACATTTTCTCAGCAGTAGTGCCTTCCTTACACAACTACCGCCTCAACCAGTTATAGATTAACAGCAGACAGTACATCACGCTGACACAAACGTTTCCCCTGTTGCCGTCTTTGGATTAAACTTCACGTGTGAGCTGCCGCTCGCTGTCTTTACCGCCAAAGTTAATGTATCGCGCAAAGTTTGACTAGATTTTACAGAGTTACCCATTGATTCTTTTCCTTCTCCCATTTGTACTCTTTGGTTCCACGGTCACGGAGTACCTCAGTCACAGTACGCCAGTCGGACCTCGCAACCTCATTCGTGCGAAGACTGCGGGAGAGACGGAGCAGCCCGAGCGTAGCCAAAAACACCTACAGAAGTTCGATTTGCCCCCTGTATATTGTTTTTGATGATGTTATGTAACACAGCTTTATTACCGCTACGCTTTTGGCGAGGGAATGTATTTTACCGCAACGGTCCGCAGGGGGGCACGGTGGCGCGGTGGGTTTGGCCGAGTCCTGCTCTCTGGTGGCTCTGGGGTTCGAGTCCCACTTGGGGTGCCTTGCGATGGACTGGCCTCCCGTCCTGGGTGTGTCCCCGCCCCCTCCAGCCTTGTGCCCTGTGTTGCCGGGTTAGGTTCTGGTCCACTGCGACCCTGCTTGGGAGAAGCGGTCTCAGACGGTGAGTGCGTACACCACGGTCCACATCAGAAGCTCTTTCCACAAATATATGGTTGACTCAGCTCTTCAGATTAATTCCGGTAGAAAAGTTACACGTGTGAACTGCATAATAGTTCAGATGATTTCTGGAATGTCAGGGCTGCCTTTTGGAACTTCTTACACGGTGCTTCGTGACCACCCCTGCTAGTTATGGTAACCTTTTACACGTATTTATTTTGCTGACGCTTTTTTCCAAGGCAAATAATAATTATTTATACAGCTGGGTATTTCTACTGGAGCAATTTAGAGTAAGGACCTTGCTCAAGGGTACTACAGCTGGGAGGTGGGGATCAAATCCGCAACCTTTGGCTCCGAAAGTAGCAGCTCTACCTACTATGCTATCAGCTACCGCCTTTTGCCTTTGTGTGATGTCATGTATGCATGTGTATTTGCAGTGTTCCAGCGACCCAGTGCTGTTCTGTTCTCTTGTTAATTTGAGAGCCTAACCCGGCAACACAGGGCATAAGGCTGGAGGGGGAGGGGACACACCCAGGACGGGACGCCAGTCCATCGCAAGACACCCCAAGCGGGACTCAAACCCCAGACCCGCCAGAGAGCAGGACCCGGCCAAACGCGCCGCGCCACCGCACCCCCCCGTCCCTGGACATGTGTTACCCCAAAATAAATCAACTGTTTTCCATCCAAAGACGCGAAATAGCTCTGATGTTTTAATGTATGTGATAGACCTCATTAGTAGTTTTTAAGTACTACAGATTACGTTTGCTTTCGTAAGGAAGCACTGATTCGCAGCTTAGGCCGTGACCTTCCAGGAGACATTGCCCCGATGCAGAGTAGCACAAGACCTACTGGAGACACATGGTTAGGATGTGCGTAGACGGGAGACTGGGTGAACCGCTGCGACCCTTAGACGTGTGGTGCCAGAAAAGTTTTGCAACGATGCTAACCAGCTGGATACTGACAATGGTTACCATAGCAACAGATAGTATGTACATACACAAAAAAGAATTAAGGACAATAACCCTACCAGGAAGCAGTCTTAGTTCTCGTTAAGGTCAGTCAGGGCTGTGCCTGTGTTAAGAGTTAAGGCGGTATTGCACAGTCAACATTTCAGAATGCAGTAGAAGGGAGTGCATTGCGTGATGTCCGCCGGTAAAGACAACACATAAATCTGTCCGCAGAATATGAGCCAAGACACGTTTTCGTGTTGTTCGCCAAAGATCACATGACCCTGCAATGCCCAATCGCTCTGCACAGAGCCACTGGGCAGTTCTGAACCAGGGAGGTCCCCAGGGAGGTCCCCAGGGATGGGCCGGAGAGGCGGATTTTCCTGCTTTGACAGGTTTATAGGAGGACCGGGCCTCCGTCGGCCAGAACGGAAGCTGCAGTGTAAACGCAGAGGCAGGTGATTCTAAGTGCTTGACTGTCATGAGAGGAAGTTGCTCATCTTCTTGGGAAAAGAAACGTCTAAGCTCGTGGTCATAAACAAACGGCAGATTGCATTTATTAGTCACGTGAAGTGACGACAGGGTCTACAATGTATTTCTCAATAGTAACTTCTTAGGAAAAAAAAAATATTTGCGATATAATTGTCACGCAAGACTGAATGTAAAAAAAATTAGTTGTGGTTTAAGCCTGAATAAATGATGATGATGATCTGCAAGACTTGACCACACTCTACGCTCAGCCACAGCGTTGCGCTCCTCCACCTCTGGCCATGTGATGGTACCACTTAGGAGAGGTCCAGCACTGAAAGTCCATACCTTCTTGGTTTTGGCTCCCTCTCACCCTCAGAACTGCTGAATCCCCGTTAACCCTTATTACAAACGCATCTCTTTTGGACCCACTTCTTTCCTGATCTCTTAAGTGCTACATAAAATTACATCACACCATCTGTCACAGTTTCCTTTGTATTTCCTCTGAATTCTTCAGACAGCATATTTCCAGCAAAAATAGTGGTGTCGGACAAACTGTGGTTTTATACTCGCGTATCTGTATCTCGAGCTTTTTGCCTGTTGGCGTAATGCACTTTGGTTTACTTTGAGCTGTACATCACTTTGCAGAAAAGTTTCTGCTAGACAAGTGAATGTTAACGTAATAAATGCACAGTGGGTCCTCTGCTTACGAACATCACTGGCACCGTGAGTTTCTCTAGAAGTTTGCTCGCTGAGTATGAAACGAAGTGGACCAGAGGCTCATCTTTAATTTTCTATTCTATTCTATTCTATTCTGAATTCTCTATGCAGGTACTTGTAAAATGTGGGCAAAGACAGTGATTTTGGACTAATTGACCGTACTTTGAGAATCGCATGTCTGTCGCTGTATCGCTGTCTGTTGCTGAAATGCACTTTTGTGACTCTGACAGAAGCTTCTGCAAAATGAATAAATGTAAATATCAGCAACGTGACAGTTCCGTCCACGTGCCTCTCCCTTGTCTGTGGTCGAATCGGGTGAAGCTTCGGCGCGTGATTTGACTTACTCTGCTCTTGAAAATAAATACAAAATATTTCCAAAAAAAAAAAAAGCTGTAACAGCAAAAATTAATCAAAAGTTTGTAAGTTGGGGACCAACCATAATAGCGATACTGCCAATGGCAACGACAACCTTCGGAGTAAAATTCACTCGAGAGAGTTTTTATGTTAGCCGAGAAAAAAATAAATAATACAAATTTCTCAGAACTTAGAAATTTTAACTGGGATTTTAAATCTAGTGCAAATTTCTCAGGCCTGTAAACGAGATGATTTCCGCTTCGGGTTTCGTTTCCAGCAGGAGTGACTACGCGGATGAACACACGGATGAGTGCGTGTTCCTCCATACTGATGCGTCTGGAATGCGCTCAAAGCAGATGTCTCGGGCATTATTAATCTTGTTCTTTTATACACGGAAACAAGCGGTTACGGTCATGATTTTCCACCGTGACCGTCATTCGTCTGCTGGAGGGATGGCAACTCATAGTCTGGCAGTCTGAGAATTTGTCAGGTTCACGGTGTCGTGCCTCATCGCTGTTTTTCCGCCCAGCTGCCGGGACATTTGTACCAGAGTCGCGTAACGAATGGATTTACGCGAGCCTCGGGGCTTACCGTACCTGAGCGTGCGAGACCGTCGAATCGACATACCGAACAAGACTTGTGGGAGTTTTAACGGCGATAATTGAATATTGGCGATCTCAACTTTTCGTGTTTTTCCAGGCCTTCAGACGTAGGGGAGCGTGCGTCGCTTTTAATCACACTTTGAGTTTTAACGTCGCTTCTGAGCCTTGGCTGCGAAACGGCTCGACGCTCCAGCTCTTCCGGGTGGGGAGGAGAAGAAGGGGGTTTTCTGTGCGGTTTTGATCGGCTGGCACACCTTCCTCGTGCCGTTCGCTTCCCTCCTGGAAGTCGTCCCACCTGGCTGTTGAAACGGCCTCGCGCGGGTCGCTGGGGCTTACGCACGTCTTGGGCCAGAGAGCGCGCTACGCATCTCCATGTTTGGGCCTTGTCTGCTTAAGTCCGGTGCCGTTCCTTCATGAGCTCATACTAACGGTTGAATTTATAATACCAGAGGACGTTAAAAAGGGGGAAGAAGGAGAAAAAAAAAAAAAAAACTAAAACGGAATGCGTTAGTGCAACCATAAAGCGACTTGTAAAACTTGAGCTCTTTTATAGGTCTCTGATCATTTCACACTGTTTTTTCATTTCGCACCATAAACACCAAAATGGACATAGAACCATATGCCCTAATTTAAAAAAAATAAATAAATAAAAGAACCAAACAAACAAAAAAAAAAAAAAAAACACCATCTTGCCAAAAGTACAGTCATCTCAATTCTATGTAGCTCTTAAAGATTTCGAAGGGAAAATTACCGATGCGTGTCGTAAAACGCAAAGACTCCGTGGCGTAATTAGAATTGGTGTTAAAGAATTAGCAGAAATGTGTACGGCGACACTTCGTGTCGGCGGAAATGCTATTGTTGTTGTAGGCCTGCTGTTTGTTATGCAGAATGTGTTGTTTACAAACAGCGGTCACGTCGCCGTAGCAACGGGGAACATCCGACAGCGAATGCGCTCCCCTTTCAGGTCTGACTCCACGCGTCGTAAAACCTTCCCAGAACCCCCTGCCGCCTTCTACTTAAGCTGAAGCAACATAACACTGATTCTGGAATTCCAGCGCACTGAAGTAAAGCTCTGCGAGGCAGAGCTCTGCGATTTCCAAAATTAGAGTGACGTTTAAGAGTGTTTTGGTACAGTAACCAAGTAAGCGTTTCACGTGTGCCTTGGAAAACAATGTTTGCTTCCTGCGTTGAGCGCTTCGGAAGGTCTCTTCTGGGCGTCCCCGTGGCTCAAGGTCACGGAGGGGACTTGCCCCGTTCCCTCCCCAGCGGCCGCGGAAGAACAGATGACATCACGGCCTGCGGAAGAAAAAAAAAAAGCCTCTCTGTCATTTTCACTGTGGGAATCGTTCGCTCGGAGGCCCTCGAGGCTCTTCGTAACCCGCTCCCCCCCCGCGCCGGGCTGGTTACGCTTTTTAATTCGTTTCATGATGTAGAAATGAGAGCGATTTCCCCACATCCGCGCGAACGCTTCTAGAACGGTCTCCCACGTACAGATCCAGCTTTGCACCGGTTCGCGAGCATTTCCCCGTATTCAGACTGGTCTGCGTGCCGCGCATCATTGTCTGCGCATCCCTCGAACGCGCGGTGCGGTTACGCGCGCTTATTACGCATATCTCCGCAGCGGCACGTTCGCGGCCGGTCTTCATCGTCGGCTCGGATGTGGGTAACGCCGGCAGGGTCGTGTCCGCAGGGCCGCCCTCGCGCCAAGGTGATTTAAGTCGGAGCCGCGACGGGCCTTTTTCCGCACTCGGATCTCGCGGCTTCATCGTTTCCACAGTGCCACGCGGACGTGTGGCGGTGCGTCACGCTTTTACACCTCATCTCGGGGCCCGGAGACTTGGCGACAAAGGCGATGATGTAAAGCTCTTTCCGTACAGCCAAGGGCACTTTGTATTAATCTGGGAATCGGCACAATGTCCGCTGTGATTTCGGAGGGGGGGAGACACCAGGTGCTGTTGTGGTTAGAGCTGCTGCCTTTGGACTCAAAGCACCCAGGTCTGAATCCCACCTCCAGCTGCAGTACCCGTGATCAAGGTTCTTAGCCTCAACTGATACTGCAAAAATCATCCATCTGTATAAAGTGGTAAATCACTGTAAGTAGCTTTGGCGAAAAGCGCCGGCAAAATGAGTAACTTAAATGTGAAAGTGCTCCCCCTTATGTTTGGAAGCTGAACTGCAGTTTGGGCTGGACTGTGTGCCATCGGTCAGACGGCAGCGGGATATTTCCCAAAGCTGATGCTGCAGCGTGAAGGTGGGCGGCCTGTGAATGCTGGCCCTGCTGAAGCGATGGAGATGTTTCCATGGCGATCGGCCGGGATCCGTCAGCCGGCCCGGGCCGATCCAGGTCTGATGCTGAGAGGAGCAGAAGTGTAGGAGCGAGAGAGTCGGGGCTGCGTGTGAGTGAGATCGTGGTCGTGCCCGGGGCCGTGTGTCCGCGTGTCATTTTTCGAGTGTTTGCGAAGGTCTACTGTGAGGACTGCCCAAGAGGAGACCGCTTGAGGCTGCTCGGCTTCACCGCTGTTTAGCGGAATACGCTCATCCTTTGTTGCTTGGTGTCCCGATGTATCAGCTCTCACAGACATATGGGGAACATGAGTGAAATTTCCATATATAGTTACAATACGCAAAATATAACGTATAATGAAATAAAAAACATTGCTCTTCTAGTCCAAATAGATTTGTTTTAAAAAAAAAAAAAAAAAATCTCAGCCATTGAATTGTGAGGAGGCTTGTAAGATACAGGCCTGCATTTCAAAAAAGCTTTGAGGATACGCTTGCGATTCAAAAACAATTTTTGGAGGCAATGGAGTACAAAAAAAAAAAAAAAAAAGATTTAATAAAAATGATTTGCCACGAACAAACCGCAAACAAGTAAAACTGTGTAAAATTTTTTATGTCACACTACTTTTTCCTTATGACACTGGGCATCATTTTGGGTGATTTTGTGGTGAACTTGTGGAATGGGCTTGGAACAGACTGGGATTTATTCCCCATTAAAAAAAAAAAAAAATGGAAGAAGTAATTTCATTATCCGGTTTCTTGAAATTTGGTTGGTTTTCAGGAACGAATTAGAACCAGTTAATGGGGGAATAAGTGTATTCTTGTTTTTGATCTGATCTGCTTCTATTTGGATTCCAAACGCTGGTTGGAAAGCAGCAGTCTGGGAATGCAGCACATGTGTTGGGAGATTAACTGTCTCGCTTTCCGTGGACCGCGCTCTCCCTCCCTCTCTTTGACATCCTTGCGTTTTGGAGCTCCTTCACATTTCTCTTCCACCTTGGCGCCGGAGACCGTCTCCATCCGAAGGGGCCTGATGGATTTCACTTTGTGTCGGTGGTACTGGTGATACCGGTGCCAGAAGGATGCAGAGCAGCTGCTGGCGTCGGTCTCCAGAACCTAGACGAACGGTGTGGGCGGCCCTTCCGCTCCTCTCCGGCTTACGGCGAACATCGCACGGCCCAAGTCGTCACGCGGCTGCGGTCCTGCCCGTGTAAGAAGTGCTCCTGCGGCGTCCCAGCAGGCACAAGTTCCAAATCGGAGACCCTCGGAAAGAAAGCCAAAGTCACCCTGCCTGTGTTCATACCCTATACTTCTCCTTAAGCCACCGTAAGTGACCAGTCCTCTTCTATTAACGGCCGGGTGCTGCTCTCCGATGGGTCTGGGGTTCGAGTCCCGCTCGGGGTGCCTTGCGACGGACTGGCGTCCCGTCCCGGGTGTGTCCCCTCCCCCTCCGGCCTTACGCCCTGTGTTGCCGGGTTAGGCTCCAGCTCGCCCTGACCCTGCTAGGGACAAGCGGCTTCAGCGAATGTGTGCGGTTTAATTAAATATTAGCGTTTTATTCACGTTTTGCACTTGGGGAGTATGTGGTCAGATAAGGTGAGCCATAAGTAATGAATGGGTGAGGCTATAATAAAGAGTAACAAGTGCTGAATGCTACATTCTAGAGTTCATACACACACGGCGTGCGAGTTATATAAATTCAGGGGAAAAAAAAAAGATCCGTAAATTGTAAAAAGAAGCGCCGAACTTGTGACGACGACTTGGACGGTCAGTCGAAAGGTGAGACGCAACATTAGTTTACGAAGCACAGATTAACAACTTTGATGGGCCGTCCAATTTTTGGACAGGGACACCGACGACGGAAAGCAGTCCGAGACGCGGCACGAGAGTTAAAGGGCTCCCGCTGGCGAAGCAGGCCGCATACGCGAAGGACAAACAAACTAGTAGCGTCTGACACTGTGAGACACGGAGTTGGCGGCGAAAGCCAGCTGTTCGCTTCTCTCCGGCGGTCGGGACTGCGGCCGCCGTGCGACGGCGACGTCGCCGTGTCGGCCACGCTGCCGCTAAACGCAAAATTAGACGGAATGGAGACGGCTCCGCCGACAGGTCGAGAGGAACTGCGGCACCGTGTGAGCGTGCGAGATGATGGGAAGGTGAAGGAAAGCTGTGCGGGCTTGGCTTGTTTCGGTCCGACCCGTTGCAGTCCCTCGTAGTGGGAAGGACGTCGACGTGACCCATGCAGCAGGGCCCTCAATCACCGAGATACTGAAAACCGTTAATTTATCTGACACTTTTTCTCCAATACACTTGTGGAAAATTAGGTTTGCACGCTA
This sequence comes from Scleropages formosus, assembly GCF_900964775.1. Taxonomy (NCBI): domain Eukaryota; kingdom Metazoa; phylum Chordata; class Actinopteri; order Osteoglossiformes; family Osteoglossidae; genus Scleropages; species Scleropages formosus. The sequence continues at coordinate 22,106,705 of NC_041806.1, read as the reverse complement.
TCATTCATACACTGACTTGCCCACTTATACAGCTGGGTAAATTTTACTGCATCAGTGCAGGAGAAGCACCTTGATCAATGGTACTACAGGAGGAAGTGGGATTTGAACCTGGGTCCTTCAGGCACGATGTGGTGACTTCAACCATTACCCTACTTGCTGCCCAGTTTAGGGAACAGATTGCGTTCCAGTCCTCCAAGCTGTACGAGTGTAAGTGTTTTTAGATTTATTAATTTCAGCAAAGCTTTTCTCCAAAGCAGCTTGAAAAAAGTTGACGTTTGACTCTAAAACATGGTCTTCTGCATGCGGATTTAAAATTCCATTCCTATCAAGTCACGTACTGGTTTATCTTTACACCTGTCTCAGTTTATTAATTAGTTTGGATTAATACTTTTCAAAATACTGCATTTGAATGTTGTAGGATTTTTTTTTTGTTGTTGTTTATTAAGGAAACTATTTTTACATTCAGTGTTTTTGTTGAACATGTTGTTGTATAGGGGGGTGTGGTGGTGCAGTGTGTTTGGCCTGTGCCTGCTCTCTGGTGGGTTTGAGGTTCAAGTCCTGCTTGGGGTGCCTTGTGACGGACTGGCATCCCATCCTGGGTGTGTCCCCTCCCCCTCCAGCCTTACATTTACATTTATTCACTTAGCAGACACTTTGCTCCAAAGCGACTTCTAATGAACTCTGTGTAGTGTTATGAGCCCACACACCTTATTCACCAAGGTCATTTACACTGCTAGATACACTACTTACACTGGATCACTCATCCATACATCAATGGAACACTCTCTCTCTCTGCCACTCACATACTATGGGAGAACCTGAACAGCATGCCTTTGGACTGTGGGAGGAAACCAGAGCACTTGGAGGAAACCAGAGCACTTGGAGTAAACCCACGCAGACTGAGCAGGGATCGAACCCATGTCTTCTCACACCACCCAGGCACTGTGAGACAGCAGCATTACTCGCTGTGCCACAGTGCTGCCTTGCACCATGTTGGACTCCCCTTGGCCGTGACCCTGCTCGGGACAAACCGTGTGTGTGTGTGTGTGTGTGTGTGTGTGTGTGTGTGTGTGTGTGTGTGTGTGTGTGTGTGTGTGTGTGTGTGTGTGTGTGTGTGTGTGTGTGTGTGTGTGTGTGTGTGTGTGTGTGTGTGTGTGTGTGTGTTTTTCTCCAAAGCATTAAGTTAACCACAACTATTTACCCATTTATACAGCTGGGTAAATTTTACTGCAGCAATTTTTGGGTAAGTACCTGGCTCAAGGGTACTATAGGTACACTTTGTAAAATTCCCCAGTACAAGATTTCCCCTAAACTCCTATTCCTTCAGGGACACACGTACCACTTACAATATAAAGTTAAGCGGGAGAGTATAGAATAAAACCACACGTTTTAAAAGCTTGTCAGAATCCCTACCTCGTGCAGGCGATACTTAATTACCTAGCTGTATAAACGAGTAAATCGTTCTAAGGAGCACAATGTACAAACGTCACACTCTCATTTTGGACAAATCAGTGTCAGCCAAATAAAAAAAAAAAAAAGAGGAACACTGGTAGATATGCAAGCAAATATTTCCTCCTCGTCACGCTCGCTGTAACACGTGACGGCACAGTGACCGCAGTGAGCGGTAGATGGCAGTGTTTCGTCGGTAATGACAGCCGCCGCGCAGCACGAGGCCCTTCTGACGGGACGAAACGGAGGCGCGAGCGAGGAGCAGCTGGAAAAAGGACGACACGACGAAGACCACGGCGTGCCTGTGACCCTCTGTCAAACTGCTGCGTGTAAATGTGGCCTTCCTACCCAGTGTACTGACCCCTGGCCTCCGGTCACGTTCACCATGTTCGCTAAGGATTGCGGGGTCATTCTGGGGAGGGCTGAGACCAACGCGCTGGATGAAGGCCTCTGGTATGCAAAAGGAGAGACGCTGAACCCGCTGCAGTCGTGGTCCTACAGCAGGAAGTGGGCTTCGAACCTGGGTTCCCTCCATCCCACCCCCAGGCTGTGCCACCGGGGTCTGACCTACTGCTGGTTCGAGCGTCCCCCACCTCCGATTGCGGTCTCCTCTTTTGTTCACCCTGCTGTCTGTGAGGAACGCAGCTTCGGGGTAACAAAGTCCGGAAACGCTGCTGACGGCAGGGTCTCGAATAGCGGGACCCGGAAGGCTACTGCGTGCGTAGGTTTCGCAGGTGGCCTAGTGGTTAAGGCTGCTGCCTTGCACTCAAAGGACCAGCTGTAGTTCCCTCGATCAAGCTACTGACCTTGAAATGATGCCGCAAGAAATACAAAGCTGTATAAATAAATGATTGTAAGCTTGTCAATACTGTAAGTTGCTTTAGAGAACTCACACACATCGACTGAAGGCGCTCGTCCCCAGCGGGGTCGCGGCAACACGGCGCGAGGCTAGAGGAGGAGGGGCCGCACCCGGGACGGGACGCCGGTCCGTCGCGAGGCGCCCCGGGCGGGGCTCGAACCCCAGACCCACCGGAGGGCAGGCACAGGCCGAACCCGCTGCGCCGCCGTGCCCCCCTCTGCCTTAGAGAACTAAATGAATCAATGTAAATCCCGCGTTAAACGCTGCGTTTCGCTGCCCGCGGCACGGACGTTCTAGCCGCCGCGTTCTGTCGGTGCGCTACATCTGGTGACGGCACCAAAGCCATTCTTGTTTCAGATGCGTCACTTGATGTAGCCTCGTCCACGATGCCCTACCCGGATGCATCGGCGGGACAGGTGTACTTTCGGCTCTACAGCTGGGGCCCTTGTGGTTTGCCCTTATTAAGCCTCCCCACGCCGCCCCAGCGCTCCAGCAGCCACGTTCCAGCGGCGTGTTTATGTACACAGCCCGGGTTCGGGTGATCGCCCTGTAATCTACGCTGGCCGCCTATAATTAAGGCCACCCGATCCCGGCCGCTGTACCGGAGGACGGCGCGGTAATGTGCCTGCTCGACCGCTTTCCAAGGATCACCCGACACCACGCGAAGCACGGCTATACGCGCCGCGATGATCGTCGTCATTGTTATGCGTGCGTTTCACCGATCCAAAGTGACAGGCGCTGTAGAGCTGCCGGCTAAATATTAACACGGTGGCGGCCCGGGAACAAGTCCAGAGCCATAATTCCCCGCTCCCCTCGACCGGCCTCTGTAGTCGTATTTCCGAAGGTACAACGAAAGGGGTAGGGCAATTTACCAGAGTTGAGGTATTTAACCTGGACCTGCCCTGCACCCGCTTTCACCAAGACTATAAAGAACAGCTGCGCTCAGTAATCTCTATTATGACAAAAGGACCCCATTCGCATTATATATCTAACCATCTGCGCTCGTTTTATCGGTTTTATTTGATGATCGTTTCAGAATACATTTTTGGACACAGGTCCCATTAAGGTATAGGAAGTCGCAAATGATATATGTTCGGGATCTGTTATTCAGCGAAGTCACGGAAGCGTATCGGTCGTGTTTTACGGGTACTTTTCCCGATACTGACCGGTGATTCTCGCAGCGATAGGGCTCCCGCGCGCCCGCTTCGTAAATGTGGAGCTGAGCCGAGCGGCACGAACGCGTCGGTTCGACGTCGGGGCCTCCGGCCCTGGGGGCGGCACGGGTCTGATGGTGGCGCTTCCCTAGGGCGCTGTCTGCGCTGCTGCTGAGCACCGTGCCGCAGGGCACCGTGGGACTGTCGGGGGTCCGATGAACGGATGGCCGTTCTTTTGCCCGTTGGCAATCGGCGAATCGGTAGCCGCGGCGCTGCCGTATGTCCGGGAGCATCGATCGCCACTGCATGTAAGCGTCGAACATGTGAAGACTGTGCTGGGTGGGGCTGTGTTCCTCCGTGGCGGAAGAGTATTGCTGGGTCGTGTTGGCCGGAACCGTGTCAAATTGGAACCATGAATGTTAAAAGTAAGCTAGTTATCGGCAAGGTAAAACGCAGGCGGCTGCGTCAGCGCAACCCTTTGTCCTCCGGCGGCGTACCCCTATTGCGGGACCCGGGCCAGCCCGGAGAGCGGCCGTGCAGATGCCAGGCCGCGTACAAATATGGGGACGGGGAGATGCCGGCGAGGGCAGAAAATAGCCGAATAATCTCCTCTGTCATGTAACAAATGCGAGAGTGGAAAGCTCAGCTCCGCGGCAGGACGAGTCTCCGCTGTCGCTCTTTCGGGTGCTGATATCAGCAGTCCGGCTTCACGGAGGAGCGCGGCCACGCGGGATGTCTTTGCCCGTTAACATCCCGTACCCTTCGACCCGCACGGGGCGCTTTATCTTCGTGGTAAAAGTTGGCCGGGCAGCACGTTACTTTACGCGATGGATTGCGCTTCACAAAAGGACGCGGTGCCCTGATCGACCGCCGTCTACATTTCCGTTAGTCGGGTGCATCAAATACGCAGTCTTGCCTCTCAAGGAGGAAGGAAGGAGGCAGAAAGGACACAAGTGCATAATAAACTGCGAAATGATATACAAATCCAATTTAAATATATTAGGCTTTTCAATTAATCACATGCCCTTTTTCCTCTCTTTTTGGAGCAAATCCAAGTACCATGACCAGAGCTATGAGCGCGATAGGATACACACACACACACCTGAACCGCTTGTCCCAAGTGGGGTTGCGGGGAACCGGAGCCTAACCCGGCAACAGAGGGCGAAAGGCCGGAGGGGGAGGGGACGCACCCAGGACGGGACGCCAGTCCATCGCAAGGCACCCCAAGCGGGACTCGAACCCCAGACCCACCGGAGAGCAGGACTTGGTCCAGCGCTTGCGTTAGAGTATAAATAGAGCCCTTTTCCCAGAGCCTGAGCCAGAGGCATCTTGTGAGGAAACCGGATCTCGGGTCTAAAAGGGAACTGCGCTGCTCCCCGGGGAATGCCATTTGAACCTCACTCGTCCCCGTTATCCCCGCTCCACCCCGACATCAAGAATAATATTCATTTCAAAAGAATATATGGCGCTAGTGGAAACATCTGCTGAATTTAAGTACGCCGTACCGTGCGTCTCCACGCTGCACCTGAAGAAGTGTAGGATGGTGCAGCCGGTGTATATTATACATTGCATCAGCTGTGCTCTCCTTCTCCCAGAGACATGGGCTCTGCTTCCTGCTGTGCTGCAGAGTAGGAGAGCTCCCCCGCGCAACACAATCTGCATTTTATAGTGTCCAGTGCTGCAGTCCTAGCCTCTCTGAGGGAGGTGGATCAATGAAGCCCTGCAGTGGTCCCTTCCTGCCCATGTGTCCAAATCCAGCAGCATTTGCATGAATACAGCAGCTCCAATGCAGTCCGGGCAACGAGACCAGTCACCAAGGGGCACCGCGACCGTCGTACGACCAGATAACCACACCGGATAGGGTACGGACAAGGGGGGGGGGGGGGGATGCGAGATGGAAGAACCGGGCAAGCGGTCACTTACGTAACAGCGAGACGCTTCGCTTGCTGAACATACACCTCCCGTCTACGGCGGAAGGATGTCTGCTATGATAAACCGCTGCAAAATGCGCATGACAGCTCTCGAAAGCGATGGCATGACATCGGAAAATAAGACATGGAAACCCGTGTGTGTGTGTGTGTGTGTGTGTGAGAGACGTGGGGAGCGATCATCTCAATGCATGTTGAAAAGATTGACAGGCTTCAGTATTTATGCCTGCTAAGACTGTATTTCTGGATGCTCGGTGAGCTGATGGAGCGTGTAACCCGTAATAGTGCACGGTCCCGCACTCTCAGCGGCTCACTCTCTCTCATACGCGTTGAGATCCCCTTGGGCCCAGTTGCATCTCTTAGCTCTCCTTGCCTCGTGTACATCTGGCCCCGCAGGAGCAGTAGCGCTGGTGACCTGGCCTCGGGTACAAGAAGCACAGCTTGACAGACTGTCTGTGGGAAAGATAACCGTGGTCCTGCCAGACTGTATCAGTATCGGGGGAATTAATCCCCCCCCCGAGGCCACGAGCGCCCAGGCTGAGATGCTGAAAGCCTTGAAACATGACCCCAGCGCTAGGCTGGCCCAGTCGTACCAGGAGGAGGTCGCAGAGAGCAGAGGAGCACGGGATCATCTCGTACAACTGGACTTCTTTAGCTCTCAAAGACTCCTCTATAACCGGAACAGGCTTTCCGAGTAGAACGGCTATTCCCCGCTCTCATTTGACACGAAGCGTTCGTGGAAAGGTCTCCTTTTTTTTGCAGTGACATATCAGGCTGCCCCTTGAGAAGCAAACTTTGCTCTTCGGCAAATAAATTAAGCAGTCGGATTTACGTCGACGACGATCTGTTTAGCAGACGCTTCTCTCCGAAGCGCCCTGCAGTGATTGTTAACTAGCGTGTGTCTGTCACCTTTATCCAAGGCGAATCGTAGCGTTAGATACGCTGCGCTGAGCTCCCCGCACTCGGTCACCCGTCTATACAGCAAAGCAGCAGATGTTAGGAATTAAGTAAATATTTCGTGCAGGTATTACACTTTTTTTGAATATTTGGAAGACGGGAACAAACAGGACACATATATTCACTAAGAAGTTATCGTTCACTGCAGAATACGGGGACCATGATGGAACCAAATAAGGTATTCAGCACCCCGAACAGCATGGACAGCTTTAGCAACAGTAATATAACGCTCAACCGGTCAGAGAAATTACAACATTTTTTATCCATTTAGGATTATTAAATGACACGCCGCACTGGCACATCAAATTACAGAGAATGCATGTAAGCCTTCCTCCAAAGTCATCTCCTCTAGTGGCAGCATCACCCTATTTGGCCCTGTGCGGAAAGCTTTAGCATCCCGTCCCTACAACGGAGGGCCTCTGCGACTGTGAGACGCTCGGTCCGCGGTAGCCCAGGATTTTCAGCAAAGACTGCAGTGCGTGCCTAAAAAATTAATGAATCGACAAATCCTCCCTTCCTATTCGCAACAAGCCTCGTCAGCAGCATGACCGTCCTCCCTTAACTCCTCTTCCAGCATCTCGGAGCGGCTCGGGCTAGCCTTACCTCTGAGCTTCGGTCGTCCGCTGCCGTGCCGCGTCCTGCCGGCAGAGAGGAGCCGCTGTCCGGTAGCGCGACCTCCGGCCCGAGCTGCCGGTCTTCCGTTCGGCCTTCCGGGTGCGGAGAGCAAGCTTGTGTTTCTCGCCGGCCTCCTGCTGCTCCGCCGTGGAGCGGGAATGTGCCTCAGTCGGATGAGAGAGGGGGGCCAGTGAGCGCCGGGCTGTCACAGAGGGCTGTAAAGGACAGAACGACGCGGTGGAGGAAGGCATGAATGCTGCTGGGGGGGATGGGGGAAGGACAGAACGGGACCTGACATGCAGAAATCAGCCCCCCTGCTAAATTTAACCCCCCCGGTTCGCGCTGATCTCCCCTGATGTGAACTCCCTACCCCGGCCAGATGGTCCTGTCAGGAGAATGACCTCCGAGCACGACGCTGGCTTGTGGAGCGAGGAACGAGGGAGGATGGTGGGATAGAGCGGCACGCGTCCTCCCAGGGAGTGCTGGGATATGTAAGAGTGGGAGTCTGAGTGATCGTGAACGAGGCTGAGAGCTAAAGGTATGGATGATCCAACTCCGAATGCAACACGTGGGAATTCTTGAATAGCTTATGAAAACCGATGCGCCCGTTTTCGTTAACGGCACGTCTGGCAGAGTGTTAAACGTCCTGAAATGTAACCGCAGCTGCGATTGTGGACGGACGTGTCTTGGATGGGGGCGAAAAAGGGGATAATCCAAAGAGGGAAGGTGCCTGACCAGGTGCTCTAAGAATCAATTTCCACAAGTCGTCCTCCGTTTGGGGTGGCAGTTGCTTGTCAGCAGTGAGCAAGGCTTTGAAAAGCGGATACAATGAGGTCGGGACCTATGTGGTTTTTGTGGATGCTACAAATTTTGAGACAGAAATGATAGTAATGATAGTGTGGCACATTCGCAGGGAGTTCGGTGAGACTCGTATTCCGAATGAATATGCTTTGTGTTTGGGCATCAAGACTCCTCACTTGTCCACCTGAAGAAGACGAAGCTTTGGTGGGAAATAAGACACAGTGCAGTCGAGTGCTGAAATGATAATAAAGGCGTTAAATGAATTGCAGAGCATATGCTTTGTTTAGTACTTCTCTTGATCCATGCGATTATGGTGGAAGGCTTCAGATTACGGTCAAAATCAATCAAAGAAGATTTAGCGCCCTTCACTATGGAATGTACACAGATGCCCCAACAGACTGCAACACAGCAGTGTTTCCAAGACATTTCCTCAACACTACAGCTCTTTTACCATCAAGATGGAGAAGCATTTGAAAGACCAGGCTCATCATATGTGTCTTCCAGCCCATCGTTTATTGAAAAAAGTTGAGGATTTCAGTTCGGGGACACAGTGCCCCTCAAAAGTTTGAATACAGCTGGATTCACAAATACGTCCTACATCTCTGGGAACTGCTGCTGGAGAGCTGGAAAGACATGTCAATTGATTTCCTGGCCAAACTTGTTAACCAAATGTCTCCTGGAAAAGCTAGTTTCCACCAGCTATACTCATACTTTGAATTACTATATATAATCGATGAACACTGAGGTTCGGATGTCAGAAGTAATAAAAACCCAGAGCAGTAATTAGACCTGTCACAGAATGTGTGTTGTATGACAGGTCTAACTACCGCTCTGTGTTTACTGTGTGTTCGCTGAGGTGACATTACAGTAAACGGCTTGGCTTGAATGTAGTAACTGAAGTAATTCAGTACTACGACCACCATATGCTGCTCGCTGAGTTAAAGCTCATTACTGAGAGGATTAAGGCAAGATAAGAACAAAGACATGTCTGCTGCAATAAAGCAGATATTTTATTACAACCATAATTACAGGCAAAAGTCATCTTCTGCAAGTTCATAATGAAGACATTTAAGGAAGATGAATATGACTAACACTCAACGGGAGATTAACAGACTCCAGATGAAAGGCATAATTCCTGGCTCAACAATGTCAGACGGGCCTTTAGTCAGACCTGTTGATTGTGGCGTCTTGCTTGGGGACGTCGTGTTGCGTTCCTGACTCTAGGCACGCCCTTGTTAGCTGAGCTGGAGAATCCAAAAACGACCCAGTAGCATTTCCATGTCTGGTTCTTCTGAAGCACGTGCCTTTGTGTGCCCTGGAACTGCAGATAGTTTCTGGAACCGTTTAGGGTTTTACCAAGTACTTAAGTGATAATTGTACCTGGTACTTTGTGTTACGCACATTCGAGTTACAAATTTTTGAAGATGAAGAAATAAGATGGACAACTATTTTATTTTTAATTGCGTTTACTTCAACGTTCTCTCAAATTTCCGTTACCGAAAAAAATTAACTGTGTTTCCACTTGCTGCCATTAGTTGGCAGCAAAAAACACTCAGAAGTTATAGGGTCACAAAAGACAGGACGGACTCGCAACATTCCACGTGTTTGTTGTGTTCACAGCTCCAGTGTGCAAACAAAATGTGGAAGACGGCACATGTCTATAGGGTGGATTGGCCAACACTGTTCATTGAATAAGGGTTTGAGGAAACAATGTATTTTTTTTAGCAATTTTTGCATTCATTTAATTTTGATGGGATTCAAACTCATTTGTCTGACACTTTTCGACAAAGCAACTTACAGTGTTGAGCTGCCTGCAATTATTTACCCTTTTGGACATCTGGGTATCAGTTAACAGCATTGAGTGGGAGATTGTGGCGATAACACATTTTTATTTTCAGTAACTTAAAATGAGTTTTAATTTTAATGTAGTTTTGAAGTTGATAAAAAATAAATATGTGTTACACTGTAATGCCTTGGTGTCACACTGACGAGGGGTCTATCCTATCTCACACTCTGTTACCAAGATAGGGTGCAAACGCTGCGTCAAGTAGTTTTTGATAATAGATAAAATGAAGTGTAATAGAGTTTTTTTTTTTTTTTTAAATGACAGCTTTTGCTGAGGTTTTTACTGAACCTAAGCTGTTAAAAAAGTGGACAGGCGTATTATTTGGCTTTCACTGTAACATGGTGAAAGCGGCTTTGAAGTTACGAAGAAATCGACATGACAGACTTCTGGTCCCAAGTGTGTTTGTAAGTTGAGGACCCGGTGTAAAAGAATCTTTCTTTAGAGAGGTTCCTCATAGATATAGAAAGCATCTTTTTGTATGTATGTATGTATGTATGTATGTATGTATGTATGTTGTATCCTGCACTCAGTAATGATGTGTTCCTCCAGTCAGGCCCTCATGATGCAAATGGGCAGCAGCCTCACGGTCCGATCCCCAGGTGAAACCAGACACTGATCTCGGTCGTCTCCAAATTAACCTCGACTGGCAGTTCCCGGGGGTAGCGTTTGAATGTGCAGGGCTTGGAGTTTCCACCTGCCCGTCACTCATCGCCCAGGGAGAGGGTTGGCTATTTCTGTTGTCAACTGATTCGTGACCCCGCTGCACCTCCACCTGCGGCCAGGGACAGGGGAAGGGGGTGGGTGCTGTCTCCCAGATTAAATTGTGTGCTTCCTAAGCTGTATCAGCGCTGGAATGTAGCAGTGCTTGGACGTCATGGGGATGGGCCCTCTGGGGTCATGAATGGGAAAGCTGCAAATTCTGTGGTTTCAGGCCAGTTTCAGAGACGGCGGAATGCTCCGGACTTGCTGGACACAATGACCCAGATCCTGAGGAACGGCTGTCTGGATGAAAGAGATTCTATGCTAAGTTGCAACATATTAGCTTAGACAAGGAAGAAGCCCTGTGGCGGAAGCTTTTCTGGTATCTGCATCTCAGATGTCAAATCGATGCTAAAGCCTGCCACTTGCAGGACTGCTGGCAATACCACATACCATAGTTTTAAGTCTGGAGTTTATCTGAGACAAACTCAAAGGATTCTTTAATATGTTTTTTTTGCATTGTAATTTTTTTCTAGTAATAAATCACTAGCACAAAAATATATTTGAATTCTGGTAAATATTATCTACTTGTTTAGATTAGTTGATGCCTTTGTCCAAGACAACTTACATAGATAATTGTATACATAGACATACTTATGCTGCAGCAACATATAGCAGAAAGCGCAATCAGTTCAATGGCACAAAATCTATCATCTTACTATGTTGACAGATTTCAGTAATTTCTCAATGTATCGAGAACAAAAGGGATACGTGCACAAAAAACATGAGATGTCCAGATCAATTCAGGCACAGGAGCAGCTCACCAGATATTAAATTTCGTAGCTAGTAAGTTTTCTCAGCAGCCTGCTAACACTGACATCCTCTTCTTTGTGTCACCGAAGTATAGCAAAACTGCACCAAGAGTCCTGTCATTGACATCTTGTGATGGAGAAAGGATGCTTAAACTAACGTGCAATAAAATGAGATATTTGAAATTGTTCAGCACATAGTTTAAGAAGGATTGCACCACCTTGAGCCCCAGCATGGTTTGGTTTGACAGGAAAGTTTATAGAGTTGATTATTACCGTCATGGACAAAAAAGCTGACTTTGACTGGTTGGGTGAAGATCAGCAGAGGTGTTTACGAACGGCAAGATTAAACCTTTGGAACTGTCCTCTCCTCTGATTCAGTGTCATAAAGTTCAGACTCACTGGCCAGAACTTCTGGCTTCACCTCACTAGCCTCAAGATTTGGTCCATTCAAAAAGAGAGGTATTACGATTCAGCTTTCCTCTTTGCCCTTCATGCTTGGGAGTTCTCTGCAAAGCATGGATCTGGGCGTTTAAAGATAGCTCTCAGCTATGCTTGGCTATTCGCACCTCCATCTCAGCTCTGCCCTATAGGTAGAGGTGGAAGAAGCTGAGGCAGCAGTTGCATCCCTTCCTTGTGGCAAGATTTTGTCCCTGAGCCAATGTGGCACCTATTGCGAGCATGAAATGTATCCGTGTGTTTTATTTTTGTTAACAGATGGTGCAGTAGGAGGTTACCCAAACATTCTTCTTCATAACACAAATCCATAAGAAAGAAATGGGGTTGAGAAATGGAACAGACTGCAAGAATACCAGATAAGTGAGTAGTGAAACGGGGCTAATATTTTGTGCTGCACTTGTAGAGTAGCCAGGGTTGTCCGAGAAACTGAATATGAACGCCGGTCAGGAAATACATGGACTGGCAGGGGTTCTTTCTGCCAGCGTTGGCGACAAGTGTCAGGTAACCTTGAGCGGGGGGGACAATTCTCCTATTGGAAATGGTCATACAGAGTGCAGAGAGGAAACAGCTGTTCCATTGTTTTGTCAGATGTGTCAGATGAGGGAGAGGAGGAGAAGCCTGATGAAGAAGACAAACCTAAAAAGAAGGTTTCCGAAGAGCAAACATCGAAGAAGAGGAAGAGCCAGGCTGTGAAGTCAGGCAAGGCTAAGAAGAAGGTGTGTCAGATAGCCTCTCCAAGGACTTTTTCACTTATTTTGAATTTGCCTAGTTTTAACTTTCTACGCTCCTCCTTTATTTTGTATTGTTTGGCATTGTTCCCGTGTTCCTGCAGAAGGAGTGCTTTGTTGCTCAGGAGAAAGAAGACGCCGTCAAAGACGAGGCTTCTGAAAAGCCAAAGAGGAGAAGAAAGGTCTTGTGTGAAACTTGCAGTGTATTAGTGAACAACTAAACTGCTGACAGCAACACCTATAGGCCTGAAAGGAAAATTGCACTCAACAGAACTCGGATTGACTCCGTCTCCATTAGTTTTTTTTTTTTTTAAACACTCAACACGTTAGTAACTACAAACTGGTAAACTGTAAAGTAGTAGTGAACCACACTCTACGGCCTTTGTATAATGTTTCATATCCTCTACGTAGAAGAAGACTATCACGGATGTCTTGGCTGCGTCTGAGCCCAAACCTGGGTGTGCCGCGGATGTGCAAACACTCTTTTTGCAGCACTACTCAGGCACGCATTCTGTCATTGAGAGGGAGGAGCTGCAACTGCCAGGTGAGAAGGCATCCAGCATGAACATTGTACGTCATCTAACATCACAGCTATTGCCCGGATGGATTGAAAAGTTTAGACATAATTTTGCACTATAAGAAACACTTCTTTATAGATGGGACTTCAGCACCCAAACTTGCAATCAGCATTATTTATGGTGTACAGTGGTGCACATTGCCAGTTGTTGTCAGCATGAGCATCAAAGATTTTGAATGCTTGATATCAGATGTCAAGTGAGCCTCCCCTTGTTCTAGATTCCTGCTTCCTGCCCTGTAATGACCTTACACACACCCTGTCTTCCTACCTGAAGGAGAGTGAGTATTTCTACATAGTGATATTCTAAACCCAGGCTATGTTAGACTGGCCTCAATGTTAATATTTTTATTAACTTACATTGCAGTGTGTTTGCTCTCTGCACAAAAACATAATTCTTCAAACATGGCGGAAATAAAAGGTCTATAAAAATTACCTTTACCGAAATTTCAGCTTTTCTGTCGTAAAGACTGAAATCATAACAAACCATTTGAAACCATTTTTTTTTTTTTTTTTGGCTTACAGTAAGGTCTTGTAACCATAAATATTTAAAATAAACAAATACTTATCGCGGAAAATAATTAAAAGTAAAAATAACAATACAGGAAAGTTAAAATTATTGGTTGCATAAATGTGCACACCAGTTATAATGGGGATTGTAACTTTATTTTAGATCTATTCAGTCACAATCCAGATTAAGTACAAAAGTAATTTTCCTTCGACTGATGTCACTTGAGGTGTTTCTGGTTGGCTCTAAATAAAATCAATTGATCCTATTGAATTTTGCAGAAGATTTCTTGCACAGGACAAATGACCATAGTCCTTGAGGAGGAAGCTCATGGAGGCTACCAAGAGTCCAAATGTGATCTTAAAGGAGCTTCACGCCTGTGTGGCAGTATCTGGTCAATCACAACAATGTTGGTGCAAAGCCAGCATTGCCCATCACCCAAAAAAACACCTATTGTCAAGCTGGCAGTGGCAGCATCATGTTCTGCCCTCTAGCAGAAAGATGAAGTTAAGGATTTCACCTTTCAACTGAACAACGATCGGAAGCACAAAGCCAGCTCAATCAAGGAGTGGCTTAAAATAACTAAATATCCTGCAACAGACCAGTTAGCGCACAGAGATCAATATTATAAAAAAATCTGAGGACTGTCATAAAGCAGGCTGCATACAGGAGCGCACCTCACAGAGCTGAATCCTGCTTCCAAGAAGAGAGAGATGAGGCTGGATTGCTAGAAAATGAATGATTAGAAAATTATCTGAAAATGGATCATTTGTTAAAGACTGTGCACACTTATGAACCAAAGCTTTTCATATTTTTAATAATTTTTCCGTATGATACTTAATTTGTTTTCCATGTAAATACTGCTGGTTACAAAATGTGGGAAAATGTGGAAAAAAGACTCATGAATTCTTTGCGTAATTTTAGTCTTTACATTATCAAAAGTTGAGATTTCGATTAGGGTATGTAGACTTTTTATATGCAACAAAATAATTTCAAATTCATGATGTTTCTATTTTTATGATTACTTTGCCGAGCTAGATTTAAGTGTTCCTTTAACATCTTTTCATATCCCGTTATTTTTTTGGGTCCTCCTGTGTTCAGTTTGCCCCAAATGGGCAAAGATCCAGAAAAGTCACACCGTGAAGAAGTCGGTTGTCATACTGATTGTCTGTAGTTCCGCCCTCCGCACAATTGACCTTATCAAGTGAGTGACATCAGAATGTATATATTTTGTGACAAATAACATAATTCATGTAGTATTTGTGGGAGGACAGTTCTGAGCAGAAGTGAAGGTGCACCCAACTGTTCAGAATATAGTACAGAAGTGACACTTATGTCCACTTATTTTGCTCTGTTTTAGGCAGCTGACCACTTTTAAGGGAGAAGCAAAAGTCCTAAAACTATTTGCAAAGCACATAAAGGTGAGATGGTTATGGCAAGGTGTGTTTGGGTTTTTTTTTTTTTTTTGGGGGGGGGTGGCTAGAGGTACTCGTTTTCCCTCTTGCTTACATTTATTTATTTAGCAGACACTTTTTTCCAAAGCAACTTCCAATGAACTCTGTGTAGTGTTATCAAGCCACACCCCTTATTCACCGCAGTGACTTACACTGCTAGATACACTACTTACACTGGGTCACTCATCCATGCATGAGTGGAACACACTCTTTCTGTCACTCACACACTATGGGTCAACCTGAGCAGTATCTCCTTGGTCTCAGCATGTCATTGCTTACTACACCTTTTCTGAGTCAACAATCGGATAAGGAATATCATTTATGGTCACATGTTTTCTGTAGGGGAATCTCACTGTACCTTCCTCCATAGTCACACTGCTCAGGTTTACTAGTTGTACCAAGCACATTTTGCTGTGTTCTGAACTCTGAGCAAGGATACAACAGCAAACTATGAATTGAACTATAAAGTTCTCGGGTCATTAAAAAGGGTGTTATTAATCCTGCTTGGAAGGTTGCTGGGATTACATTTACCTCCTGCTGTGCCCAGGAGAGGATGCTGTTTTGCATGTCCGTGTTGATGGTGCAGCTTCTGGCGCTTGTCTGGGTGTGACGAGTTCCCATCTCCTGTTCCTTTGTCTGTCCAGGTGGAGGAGCACGTGAAGCTGCTGGAGAAAGGAGTAATGCATATTGGTGTGGGGACACCAGGCAGGATCAAAGCCCTCCTTGAAAAAGGCAAAGAAAAACTTACACACTGTTCGTTTGTTTTAACATTCAGGAAAACAAAAGTGCCTAATAATATTGTTTATATTTATTTTGTGCAGTGTAGTATTTACTTTCAATGAAACAATCATTACATATGTCCTTTAAAGCTGATCTTGATCTGACAAAGCTGAACAGATCAGTGTTTTGCTTCCCTCTAGAGGAATATCTTCAGCTATTTGAAAGGACACATTTGACTTTTGAAGGTTGAGCCCAAATTCCCTTTTTCCCCATTTTGTAGACGGCCTGACCCTGCAGGCCTTGAGGTACCTGGTGCTGGACTGGAACTGGAGAGACCAGAAACTTCGGAGGATGGTTGACATCCCAGAGGTGAGAGGTGAACCCCTCCTGGACAAAGGTTCAAAGTTCCTCCTGAAATCGCCACCATAATGCTCTCAGTTCCTAACCCCCTGGTTCCTCTGTGCTCTATTGTTCACGTGTCCTGACTTGACCACCTTTTCCTCCGTGCCAGATCTCTCAGCTGCTATACTAAGAGCAATACTTGTCATAGTCTAAAGCCTCTTGTCAACATCTCCCATCAAGGTTGCCCCCAGCACCCTATCTAGCCCTTCAAACTGGCGCTACACTTTCTTCTTCTTCATATGTTGAGACCACTTAACCTGACACCTTTCTGCTTCTCTGCTTGGGGCTTAGGCTTATGACACTTGGAGGTTCATGGCACTCTGGGATCCCACAGGATCTTGCACACTTAGCCACACACATTCTGCACGTTTTGAAAAACTTTGGTCTGACCCAAGTGATCTATACAGGTCTTGCCCTGTTTGCCATTTTTCCAGCTGCCACCAAGGCAGTGTTGGTTGTCAGCCACTCTGACCAAATCCAACATCAGCATTTATATCATACACTTCACGATGCATTTAGACACATCACAAATGATGCATTTTGGGTTTTTCAAACCATATCCAAGTGATCACCAAGCACTTTTATATAAAGCTTATAGTACCTGGGTTCTAATGTTTTACCTCATCCATTTACACACTTCTCATGATTTACAAAAGCTGAATTCACTCAGGATTTTTGTTGTCTTGTACCTAAACAGCTAATATGTTCCAAATGTAATTTTGTAGGATTAATGACATATTGCAGATTAAGATATTGTTTTTGATTTAAAAGCCATGTCCTAGGACCATGTACTTGTTTTTTTCCATTCCATTCCATCTTCCTCCGCTATCCGGGGCCGGGTCGTGGGGGCAGCAGTCCAAGCAGAGTCCTCCAGACTTCCCTCTCCCCGCACACCTCCTCCAGCTCCTCTGGGGGAACCCCAAGGCGTTCCCAGGCCAGCCGGGAGACATAGTCTCTCCCACGTGTCCTGGGTCTGCCCCGAGGCCTCCTCCTAGTGGGACATGCCCGGAACACCTCACCAGGGAGGCGTCTAGGAGGCATCCGGAACAGGTGCCCGAGCCACCTCAACTGGCTCCTCTCGATGCGGAGGAGCAGCGGCTCTACTCCGAGCTCCTCCCGGGTGACTGAGCTCCTCACCCTATCCCTAAGGGTGCGCCCAGCCACCCTGCGGAGGAAACTCATTTCCGCCGCTTGTATCCACGATCTTATTCTTTCGGTCATGATCCAGAGTTCATGACCATAGGTGAGGGTAGGAACGTAGATTGACCGGTAAATTGAGAGCTTCGCCTTACGACTCAGCTCCGTCTTCACCACAACAGACCAGTACAATGATCGCATTACTGCGGACGCCGCACCGATCCGTCTGTCAACCTGCCGCTCCATTTTTCCCTCACTCGTGAACAAGACCCCGAGATACTTAAACTCCTCCACTTGAGGGAGCAACTCCCCCCTAACCTGAAGGGGGCAATCCACCTTTTTCCGACTGAGAACCATGGCCTCGGATTTGGAGGTGCTGATTCTCATCCTCGCCGCTTCGCACTCAGCTGCAAACCTCTCCAGTGCGCACTGTAAGTCTTGATTCGATGAAGCCAACAAGACCACATCGTCCGCAAAAAGCAGAGACGAGATCCTGCGGCCACCAAAACAGACACCCTCCGTTCCCTGGCTGCGCCTAGAAATTCTGTCCATGAAGATAATGAACAGAATCGGTGACAAAGGGCAGCCCTGGCGGAGTCCAACATGCACCGGGAACAGGTCTGACTTACTGCCGGCAATGCGAACCAAGCTCCTGCTCCAGTCATACAGGGAACGAACAGCCCGTAGCAGCAAGCCCCGAACCCCATAATCCCGAAGCACCCCCCACAGGATCCCACGAGGGACACGGTCGAATGCCTTCTCCAGGTCCACAAAACACATATGGACTGGTTGGGCAAACTCCCACGAACCCTCCAGCACCCTAGTGAGGGTATAGAGCTGGTCCAGTGTTCCACGGCCAGGGCGAAAACCGCATTGCTCCTCCTGAATCCGAGGTTCGACTATCGGTCGGATTCTCCTTTCCAGTACCCCAGCATAGACTTTCCCAGGGAGGCTAAGGAGTGTGATCCCCCTATAGTTGGAACACAATCTCCAGTCCCCCTTCTTAAAAAGAGGGACCACCACCCCGGTCTGCCAGTCCATGGGCACCGTTCCCGAGCTCCATGCAATGCTGCAGAGGCGTGTCAGCCAAGATAGCCCCACAACATCCAGAGACTTGAGAAGCTCGGGGCAGATCTCATCCACCCCCGGAGCCTTGCCACCGAGGAGTTTTTTGACTACCTCAGCAACTTCAGCCAGGGTAATGAACGAGTCCCCCTCCAAGTCCCCAGCCTCAGCTTCCTCTACGGAAGGCGTGTTGGAGGGATTGAGGAGATCCTCAAAGTGCTCCTTCCACCGCCCGAGGACATCCTCAGTTGAGGTCAGCAGCGCACCACTTCCACTGTAAACAGTGTTGGCGGAACACCGCTTCCCCCTTCTGAGTCGCCGGAAGGTTTGCCAGAATCTCTTCGAGGCTGACCGAAAGTCTTCCTCCATGGCCTCATCGAACCCGAACCCGAGTTTTTGCCGCGGCGACTGCCAGAGCCGCGTTCCGTCTGGCCTGCCGGTACCCGTCAGCTGCTTCAGGAGTCCCATGAGCCAGCCAGGCCCGATAGAACTCCTTCAGCTTGATGGCATCCCTTACCTCCGGTGTCCACCACCGTGTTCGGGGATTGCCGCCGCAACAGGCGCCGGAGACTTTATGGCCGCAGCTCCGAACCACCGCCCCGACAATGGAGGCGTGGAACATCGTCCATTCGGACTCAATGTCCCCAGTCTCCCTCGGGATCTGGTTGAAGCTCTGTCGGAGGTGGCAGTTGAAGACCTCTCTGACAGGGGCCTCCTCCAAACGTTTCCGACAGACCCTCACTATGCGTTTGGGCCTGCCAGGTCTGTCCAGCTTTTTCCCCCGCCATCGAATCCAACTCACCACCAGGTGGTGATCAGTTGACAGCTCAGCCCCTCTCTTCACCCGAGTGTCCAAGACATATGGCCGAAGATCAGAAGAAACGACTACAAAGTCGATCATCGACCTCTGACCTAGGGTGTCCTGGTGCCAAGTGCACTGATGGACACCCTTATGCATGAACATGGTGTTTGTTATGGACAAACCGTGACTAGCACAGAAATCCAATAACAACTCACCACTCTGGTTCAGATCAGGGAGGCCGTTCCTCCCAATCACGCCCCTCCAGGTGTCACTGTCGCTGCCCACGTGGGCGTTAAAGTCCCCCAGTAGAACGACAGAGTCCCCAGTGGGAGCGCTTTCCAGCACGCCCCCCAGGAGCTCTAAAAAGGCCGGGTACTCTACACTGCCACTAGGCGCATAAGCACAAACGACAGTGAGACCGTTCCCTGACCCAAAGGCGCAGGGAGATGACCCTCTCATTCACTGGGGTAGCCTCCAACACATGGCGGCTGAACTGGGGGGCTAGTAATAAGCCCACACCCGCCCGCCGCCTCTCACCCTGGGCAACGCCAGAATAGTGGAGAGTCCACCCTTTGTTGAGAAGAGTGGTTCCAGAACCCAAGCTGTGAGTGGAAGTGAGCCCGACTATATCTAGACGGTATCTCTCAACCTCCCGCACCAGCTCAAGCTCCTTCCCCGCCAGTGAGGTGACATTCCAAGTCCCAAAAACCAGAGTTGGCGCCCGAGGTTTGGGTCGGCCGGGCACTCGGCCCCGACCACTGCCCAAATCACAGCGCACCGGCCCCTTACGGTCTCTCCGGCAGGTGGTGAGCCCACCGAAGAGCGGCTCCACGTCATGGCTCCGGCCAGGCCCCATGGGCATAGACCTGTCCACCAGGCGCTCGCATACGAGCCCCCCCCCCCCAGGCCTGGCTCCAGGGTGGGGCCCCGGTCACCCCATACCGGGCGGGGTAAACGAAAGCCTTGGTTTGATTGTCTTCATAAGGGGCTTTTGAACCGCACTTTGTCTCGTCTGTCATCCAGGACCTGTTTGCCATGGGAGACCCTACCAGGGGCATATAGCCTCAGGCAACATAGCTCCTGGAGTCATTCAGGCACTCAAACCCCTCCATCACAGCAAGGTGGCGGTTCACGGAGGGGCCATGTACTTGTATACTACCTAATAAGGAAAGTTTTAGTAAACAGGATATTTTAGAGATCCCATGTAGTTTGGGTCCTGTTAATATCCATGATACTGTTTTTCTTACATTTACAATTACATTCACATTATATTATGTAGATTATGGATTATGTAAATATAAATGTTTCTCTTCCAGCTCAAAGGAGACATGATGAAACTGCTGGAAATGGGCATTATTAAAGGCTGCAGGGATGGAACAGTCAAGCTGGGTCTCTTCTAAACAACAAACTGCTTTTATTTCTGACATATGTTTTGTTTTGTGAGTTGCAAAGGTTAAGCAGCAAATGTTTTTTGTAAATGTTACATATTTCTGATGTTAACAGCAAACTGTAACCAACAGCAAATGCAAATACCAATAAACCTAAAATTAACAACTAGAGTTTATGTGCAATTTTTGCATTTATTTTTTTTAAACCAAGAGAGGGGCCAAATGCACTTGTTTTAGGCATGCTATATGGACTTGAAATACTGAAGCTGTCACCTAAGCCATCACTTAAATATTTTACACAGTTGTCTGATAAAAGCTAATGCTTTCTTGATAACATACAAATAGTGCTAATTATATGTGGATTTCATTATAACTTACATAAATTCCTGTCCTAAATATGTCCTTGCTCTACAAAGATACATTGAATTAAGTGGTCTGTTAACCTTATAAAGACAATGACATCAATATATCATTCCCTTCTACTGTGCAAAATCCATTATTTTTATCATCACAGGTACTTCATACATTATACAATAAGATACTAACATTCCTAAAATTCATCTGCTTGTCTGAAGGACTGCTATGGTAGTCATGACCTGGGGAACCAGTGAAACCATAAAAAGGTTCCAAGGCAGGCTTAGCTCTTTAAAATCTGCATAATTTATATAATTATTTGCATAATTCTTTTTCATCATTGAAACATATTTACATTCATATTTATCTGACACTTTTCTCCAAAGCGATTTAACATTGTAAGGTTACAATTATTACAAGCTTACAATTATTTACCCATTTATACAGCTGGGTAGTTTTACTGGCACAATTTGAGGTCTCTTCCTGGATCGTGGTCTTGCCATGGTAGAAGGGCTTGCGTGATCTAGGGATCTCCAGAGCTATATCGTCCGAAGCAGTATGCTCCTGGTAGGGTCTCTAATGGTAACTAGGTCTAGAGTGGAGATCCAGACTAACACGATCCAAAAAACCCCTATGGCAATTGTAAACAAGAGAACATATACCCTGCTCGGAATAGGGTCACCCGGACCTACCCCTGGAGCCAGGCCTGGGGGTAGTGTTCCTTGGTGAGTGCCTGGTGGCCGGGCAGCCCACGTAACCCAGCCAGGCTCAGCCCGAAAAGGCAACGTGAGGGAGCAATGTGGGCCCACCACCCACAATGTCCAACATGGGAGTTGGGTGCGTGCTTTTCAGGCAGCAGAAGGGGGCGGGGTGGTGCTTGGTGTCGAAGGCCCTTTGTGGCAAAAACTGGCTCTTGGCACATGGAATGTAACCTCAGGAGTGGTTACAGTGGAGAGATACTAACTAGATATAGCTGGGCTCACCTCCACTCACAGTGTTGGTTCTGGAAACAAACTCCTCGATAGGAGGTGGTCTCTCTCCCACTCAGGAGTTGCACAGGGTGAGAGGCACTGGGCGGGTGCGGGAATACTCACGAGCCCCCAACTGGCTGCCATACAGTTGCAGTTTATCCCGGTGGACAAGACAGGCATGCCTCCAAGACAGGCATGTCAATCTGATTGAAAAGTACAAAATAGATTTCATTAAGAATATACAAAGTCTTGGGAAACAAACTGAACTTTCTGTATATAACAAATTGGATATGGTCCAAGACACAGAAAGGAAAATTAAGAAAGTTAGACACATTCATAGTGAGCATACCAAAATGATTGAAGAACAAGTCTTGAAGCTGCTGAAATCCTGCAAGGACAATGCTATGCCTTTATCAGACCAACAGCTAAAAGAAGAGTTTGAAAAGATGTGGAACAAAGAAGTGGTAAATATTGGACAACTGAAGGAGCAAGACATTGCATCTTGTGTCTGGAAACAGATCTGCATCAATTTAGAAAGACGGAATGTTACTGAGGAGTTGCAAAACAATAAGGATTGGCTTGCTAATCGTGAAAAAAAGTTCACAGCTGAAGCTGAACATTCTCAGAACGCTGGCTCAAGAAAATGCTTAACATAATTAAGAAAAAAGATACCCAACAAAAAATACAAAACACTGCAGACAGCATAATTGAAACATGTAAACGGTGGATTGAGGACACTGCTGAAAGTGAAGTAGATTACCACGACACATTCACCAATGATTTGCTCATAAAGACTGACAACGAGTTGCATCAGGCCAGTTTGAAAAAAACCAATAAAACATTTGAGGTTGACCTAAAACTTCACATTTGTGCATTTGCTGCTGAAAAATTCACCCAGATGCACAGGAGGTTTCTGAGAAACAAAGACCCTATTCAATACCTGGAGGATCGTAAAGATCAGTACTTATCGGACTTCATGGATCTATTTCAAGAGAAAGACCACTGTCAACGAAAAGCCACAGACTTCGCCAATGTCTGTCTCAGACCTGCTGTGACAGAATATGTGAACAGGTCTCTGGGGATTCAAATTGTGGATGAAATGCTAAGTAGCAGTCAGTCCTCTGAGTACAGCTCTCGATCATTTTTCCAGTTCACCATTCTGAAAGAGCTTCTAGAGAAAGACGACTTTGAAAGCTACATCAAATACATCCTGAAGTATGAAATATTTGTAAAGGATTGGATACTGAGGCGCATTGAGAACTGGTTTTCCAAAGAGGGGTCCCTAGGCAAATTAAAGAACAATAGTCTTGCTGTGATTATGAAGAAGATTTATGAAGCTATAGGAATATCACAGATTGACAGTGGAGGTCAAGCTTTGCCTGATGATGCTCAAATGAGCAAAATGCTTGTTGAAAAGTTCTGCAAAGCTCTCAGTCAAGATATTCATATTCCAATGGATACCACCAGCAGTGTGTTATTTCAGCTGAAGACAAAACCCAAGCTCTTTGCCAGTTATCTCTCACATGCTGTGGAAGATCTGAAAACATCACTGGAGAAAGAATTCTATGAAACTGCAAATATTCATGAAACACTGAGAAGCCTCAGTATAAAGCCACAGGATGAGCTCTTCAAGAGGGTGTTTGGCTGTGGGAAACAGTGCCCTTTCTGCAAGGTCCCATGTGAAGCTGCAGGACAAGAACACAGAGAGCACTTTGCCTCTGTGCATCGACCCAAAGGGCTTGGCCAGTATAGATACATATCTACTGACAAATTATGTAAGACAATCTGCACAACAAGTGTGCACAGTGAAGCACGCTTTAGGAATAGTGATACTGACTATCAGTTTCACCCTTACAAAGATTATCGTGCTTTTTACCCAGATTGGCATATACCCCCTGATCGAACAATTGAAGCATCTAATTACTGGAAGTATGTGTTGGTCAAATATAATGATAGATTTGCAGAACTATGCGAAGCCAAGCCTGCAGATTTACCATCAGCATGGCAAAGCATCACACAAGAAAATGCTAGAGACAGCTTAAATATAATTTTCAACATGAAAAGATAATGATTTTGCATCAGACAGGGCAGCTAAGATTAAACCAGTTTTCTTGCTTCTATATAAATACAAATGTGTTTTGTCCGAGATCAGATGTAAGCAACATATGGCAATCTACAGTGTAGCAATAACTAAGTCACATATATTAACGATTACATACAAACTCCACATCAGTCATCAAATACTCTAATTCAACACAGATAAATAAATCACAGTCATTCAGAATACCAGACTGGCCCTTAAGGTACTGAATGCATTCATCTTAGAAAAGTGGAATATGGAAGGTGTGGTGTTCAGATTTATTAGTTATAGAAACTGTTAAGCATAGCAACTGGTAATATATCTTTGTAATGTGTTTTAAAACTGTGCACTGTTATGGAATGGAAAATCACCGTGAAACAGGTCCTCCTGCAGCTGATGGGTTCCGGGTGAAGAGAGAAATTTCTTCCACGAAGGGAATAAAACAGAACTGAAAAAATTTTTTATGATAACGTTTCAGTTTGAGCAGGAAATCAGCTAGCAAGTTTTCCCAACTCTTCAGCAACAGTACCCAGAGGTGCATTTCTGTGTTGCTTTGCTTTCAATTCTTAACCTAGGGGTTCTTAACTTTGGGTCAATGAACTTGGATGGGAAAAATTTACATCTTTATTTTCACTAATCCCTAACTGAAATGTAGCATTTCTGTCCATTATTAACATAGGCAATATTCATATTTTGATAAAAATATTTCACTATAATCTTTTTGCTTTGTAATCCTGTGTATTTTGTTTAGTGAATTAAAACATTTTTCTTACTTCCAAAGGGGTCCAGGGAATAAAAAGGCTAAGAACTCTGGAGTTAGTTCTGTTGAATTGTAAAGGTGCACTAAAACTTTTGACTTGTACTTTAGAATGAGTTTCTCTGCTGATTGAAAGTTTTTAACTGTTCCTTCAGAATTTTCTTGACATATTATCCTTACAGTTATAAGAAGTACAGCTGTCAGAGGCAGGTAGTGGTGAGGTTATGCTTTGTTAGTATTTTAGCTATTATTATAAAATAACGTAATAAGGTGATTCTAACAAGAGTTGATTAAAATTTGATGCATTTTACTGAAATAAATTCGATTTTGACAATTTTGCATTGTTTTCTTATTAACAGATACACTGTGATATTCAGTTCCATGCAAAATAAATGTAGACCCTTTCAAAAGAAAGTGAAGTTAGTTTGTAATTCAGTGTAATTAATTTACTATATTCAACTGGGGATGACTCCTAAATACAATCTTCAGACATCACCACCAACAAATGACAGCAAACGTAAAGAAACCTGTAAGCAAAATTCAGTTAAAGCCACAAGGGAAGAGGTTCACAGAATTTGTAAAGCTTGTGATCTAAGGTGGTTGGGGGGCTGGCAGTTTAACCACAAGGTTGTAATGCAATTCCAGTATTCCAGTTTCCTCCCAGACAAACTTATAAAGACAGTTATTTCACATGAATTGGTAACTTTGTTACACGGCGTAAGTAAAAGGCAAATAAACACAAAAACATTTTACCTGACTCTTTACTGATTTGCACTGAAATAAAATACATTTTGTACATTTTTCTTATCATACTAAACAAGACAACAAAACACCACTTTGTAATGTTACTGTGAACATTTTTAAAACAATTAAACAGGAATGGAGAAAAAAGAATGCCCATTTGACTGCTCTAAACTAAAACAGTCCTGCAAGTTGGTCCAACCCTACACTACAGTTCATGGAAGCACTTTCAACTCCTTCAGCTTCTCATCTATCTGACACTCTACACTTTCTAGAGCAGGGGTCTGCAACCTTTCGCATTAAAAGAGCCATTTGGGCCCATTTCCCACCAAATAAAACCCATCTGAAGCCACAAACCCAGTTTGATCCCTAAAATGAAGAAAACACAGCATATATAGTTTCATTACACTTATGCTATGTATATAAAGACTATGATTTGTTACATTTATGAAAAAAAAAGAACTACAAAGAGAAAACGACTGACATTTTATTTCTAAATTATTTGTAACAACCAAAACAACAAATTCTTTTGAACTCTAAAAAAAAAAATACACTGGCACGTATAAGTTTATTTATTCCTTATTTGTGGATTTTTTTAAAAGAAATCAAAAGAGCAAACAAAAAAATGCCAGTTTATTCTAAAGGTTGCCGCCATCAGCTGATTTCCTCAGTCGCATAGCTACAGCAGTCAACCGCCAACCTGAATATAAAACATAACTGCATCAGTTCAGGGTCCAATATAAAAATATATATTTGCAAAATAATAACTCATTAAATGATATCGTTCACTTGGTTAATGTGACTTCTGCTCCTGAACCTCACTGCACAGCTGATTAATATCAGGGCTGTAAGACGTCACTTTGATCTTCACGCAGGATTGCAAGCTGTCAAAAGTTTAAGACAAGTCACTTGCCGGGGGGCGACAGGTGATGCGTAGAATGGTATCAACCAATACAGAGCTGGGACGCAAATTTTGATCGACTAAATATTACAACGTTTTATTTTAATGCTACAAGATCACCTTAATCTCCAAAATAATAACTACTACATTGATAAAACTAACTAAATAACAAAATAATTTAAAGAAAATAGCCATTTATTCACATTATATTTGAAAGCCGCGGGGAGCCATGGCAGAGGGATGAAAGAGCCGCGGGTTGCCGACCCCTGTTCCAGAGCCTGCTCTTTTTCCTTAGCAGCTCTTCGAAGTCCATTTGATTTTGAAATTAAGCTGAGTTTTCCAAGTTTCTATGCCTTCTCTGCACTATGATCAGCAGAGGTGTAGAAAACCTGAGTATCCTAATTTAAAGCTCCTTTGAAAAGTTTCATTGCACAATTTATGTAGTCATTATCTAGGTCTAGATGTATTTAGCTAAATATTCTTATAAAACAAAATATGCTGAAAAGACAGTGAGTTATTACATATTCCTCCCTTTACTATTGGTAATTTACCATTATTTTCAGACATACGACCTCATTTTCAACCAATGGGATATCACAATATTACTAAATAATACAGATAGCTTCTCTGTGTACTGCTAATATGTTACCCATGGTGGCAGTAGGCAGCGTATTGATTAGAGTGCACCTTTGGAACAGGTTCTAATCCCACTTCCTACTGTACTGCTCTCAGAGCAAGGTACTTACCATGAATTGCACCAATAACTGTTATCCAGCTGTGCTGACAGGTGAAATGTTGGAAGGTAATTTGGAGAGAAGCATCGGTTAGTGAGGAACAAGACCTATACACAACATTTGAAACCATTCACACGGTGGCATAAATGATCTTTATACAGCTGGGTAATTTTGAGAGTAAATATCTTGCTCAAAGGTACTACAATCAGAGGTGAGATTCAAACCTGCAACCCTAGGTCCAAGGGCAGCAGCTGTAACCACTATACTACCAACTGCCCCAAGACAAACATAGAATATTAGTATAGAATGTTTAGTTAATAAAATGGTGCAGAAAAATCAGTTAAAAATAAAAAGAAATGTTTGTGTCTTTGATAATTCACACCTTCATTGTATAAGTACAAGTGTACCATATTTTTTGAGCAACATGTTCAGAAAACACACAAAATCTTTGCTGCTATCTGGTTCTATTATTGGAAAGGATCTAATTATTTCACATTTTGTTCTATGTGCAGTTATACACAACTATGCATCAGTAGTTCATGCTTTGATCTGATGAAAAAAAACAGATAATGCTTTGCTTGAGAGCAGCCTGTTTAATTTAATATCAGTAGTAATTATTTTGGAAAAGACAGCGCAAACATACAGTTATGTGAAAAAATTCTCTTCATTTTTCAAAGAATTAACTACCTTGAGACATTC
Source organism: Scleropages formosus (assembly GCF_900964775.1). NCBI lineage: Eukaryota > Metazoa > Chordata > Actinopteri > Osteoglossiformes > Osteoglossidae > Scleropages > Scleropages formosus. The sequence goes on along the minus strand of NC_041806.1, from coordinate 22,079,114 downwards.
TCCAGTGGAAACTTCACATACAGTTAGAATGGAGGTGTTCTGGGCTCTGTTTAGCCACCTCATGGCAATCTTTTCATTGGTAACCCACTTTTCACCATGGCAATGTAACTTTCACTAGAAGGAGTGTATTACAAAGAGTGGCGTTATCTATGGTCCAAATATAAACAGCATGGTGTCACATTGTTTTAAAAAATGTTTTCCCCCTTGCCAGTTTTGTTCCATAGCCTTTTAACATCGAATATCATCTGATTTTTTTGTCCATTTTAGTAGCACATGAATTGAGCCTGAGAGAGACAATAGTACACCAGTGTTGTCTTTATGTCATTTCCTTGGTGTAAAAGACCATGAATTTTGCAAGCACAGGTATGAAGAAGTTGTTGCCCCTTTATTTTAATGGGGTATTAAAACCAGCTCTTTGAATGCATCATATTTGTGCATTGTGCATTATATTTTGCGCTGGAGGTGTGTCGCTGCTGTTCGTGGTGTTTCTGGTAAGCGTAGCTGTTTTGCTACCGCTTTTCCCGCGGGGGCGCATTCGTGTCGTGTAGCTGTGCAGGTTGATAGATACAATCGGTTGTGTGTTTGTGTAGCGTTGCGTGGCACTGTAATTATTTTGTTTGTTAAGTAGTATTTAGTGGTTTGTTAAGACGACTGTTCTCCGGATCATTTCTGTGTCCTGTAGCGGGAGTGGGCGTGACTCCGTGAGTTCAATTAATCGCATCTGGTTGGTTGTTTGTTTGTTTTGGTCGCCATTGTTGGTATAGTTTCGGTTTCAATTAGGAAGTCAGCTGATAGGCAGTAGCCCAGTTTAAATAGCAGCTGGTGACCCGTAGTGGCAGCGGTTGCAGCAGCCTCTTGGTGCTAAGACTCGGGGTGCAAAGACAAGGGAGTCTACCTGTGGGAGTCCACCGGAGGAGGCCACCGTTACAGTTGTCCTCAAGGGAACATGTGTCCAACATGTCAGCTATCAAAGTCTTCTACGGTAAGCGAGCCGTGCGATCTCGCCACCGCCAGAGACCTGGGCGCTCTCACTGCTACAGCAATCTGGTTTATCCTCACATGTCAAAGATTCCATCTTGCTTTACCTTCTCTATGGGTCTCTGGAACTGCCAGTCTGCTGTGAGAAAAGCTGACTTCATACCAGCCTATGCCTCCCATCTCTCACTGGACCTCCTGGATGACCTTGACATCTTGTTGAGCTCTCTGCCAGGGGACAACTCTCCGCTGATTCTCCTGGGTGACTTCAAAATAAATAGCCCTTCTTGGACAGTATGGAATGTGTTACATTTGGAAAAGCCAAATACAGCATTTCAAAGTAAGAACGTTCCACCATATCAAGTACAGTGCTGAAAGTGTCAGACAGTCTGGACATGTTTAGTTGACACAGCACTGTGTTTCTTGACTTCACTGAAGGAGCCATGAATTTGAGCGTTGCATGAAAATATTCCTGAGTTTTGTGCCACGTTATGAGTTTTTCAGTTAAAGCTAAAGTACAGTTGGATCAGGCAGCAAAAGAAGCGAACAAACATCTGAATTTTTCAGGCAAACAACTACATTTACAGAATGACCTACTTGAAGACCAGATCTGCAAATGTTCCTCAGCTTAAGTAGACTGGCATGAAGGAATGGACTAGAATTCTTCCTAAACGCTCAGCACCCTGGCCAAAGGTTAGGGAAATAATTGCAGCCAAAGGTGGTATAACCAGGTACAGAGTGTGAAAGGGCCATTATTAAGACAGCACTGGTGTCACTTTTCACTCCGATTCCAAATTTGAACAATTTTGATCTTTGTTCTGAGAACAAAAATGTATCTGGTAATTACACTTTGCGAGAATTAACAAAAGAAATAATTTGTGAATAATAAATGATTAAAGAATAAGTTTAAATTGTGCAAATGTATTTAATTTTTATGTCTCTATGGGGAAACTTAATAGTACCTCTTTTGAAAGCCGACTGGGGGGTATGACTTCAATTGTTTGTGACACCTCGTCCAATGGAATGTTTACCATGCCCAGAATAGGGTCGCTGGGACCTAACCCTGGAGCCAGGCCTCGCACTTTTTAAGAACCCAATAATGCATCACTAGCAGCCTAAAAATCACCATTTTCAGACAGGAAACCTAAAACATTGTATACGGTACTATTACACAATTTTAAGAAGTAGTAACACTGGAAGGTGTCCACAGGTGCAGTGTTACAAAATCGCAAAGGCTAGGCTCATAAGTGGATGCTGAGGTCAAATGAGAGCACAAATGAACCCTCTGACTGTGCAAAAGGGAGAGCTTTGTAATTCAGTTGAAGCAGTTATTTACGGCCAATATGCATTCTTTCTTTAGGGCTCGGTATTGGGTCCTCTTTTTTTCTCTATCTACACCTCCTCCCTCGGTCCGGTCATAGCCTCCCATGGATTCAAATACCACTGCTATGCTGATGATATCCAGCTCTTCCTCTCCTTTCCACCTGGTGTGTCGGACATCTCCGCACGCATTGCTGCCTGCCAGTAGGACATCTCTCATGGATGCCTGATCACCACCTCCAACTCAACCTCTCCAAAACAGAGATTCCTTACCTCCCAGCTGGCCTGTCCTCCTGTCATGATCTATCGATCAAACTGGACAACTCACTCATTTCGCCTACCTCCTTGGCTAAGAGTCTGGGAGTAACGATTGACACGAGTCTGTCTTTCTCTCAGCACATCGAAGCCACAACCCAGCCCTGCAGATACATCCTGCATAATATTCGTAGGATCCGTCCCTACCTCACAATTGACTCTGCCCAACTACTTGTCCAGGCCATGGTGACTTCCCGTCTGGATTACTGCAACTCTCTCCTGTGTGGCCTTCCTGCTACTGCCATCAAACCTCTACAGCTGATACAGAATGCTGCTGCACGAGTTGTGTTTGATTTGCCAGCGTTCCCACATATCTTCTCTACTGCTTTCTCTGCACTGGCTTCCTATAGCTGCCCGAATCAAAGTCAAGACCCTGGTTATTGTCTACAAATGCGTCAATAGAACTGCCCCTGGCTATTTACAAGACTTCATCAACCGCTACACCCCAGCCAGACCCCTTTGCTCGTCTATTTCTGCTCGCTTGGTGGTCCTGCGCACGAAAGGTAAAGCAGAGAGGTTCTGGCTCCGTTGTGGTGGAATGACCTTCCCCTCTCACTCAGAACTATGAAAACTCTGTCTACATTCAAGAACGGTCTGAAAACTCACCTTTTCCGGACCCATTTCACCCAGGAGCTCATGTATGGTGTAAATGTTCATGCACTGTAACTTCATGAGCATCCCCAGACAAAGCCTTTATTCAGCCACTACTCCGGCATTGTATTTGCTTGTTTGTGTATCTAAAATTTTCTTTAAAAAAAAAAAAAAAAAAAAAAAAAATTGGTGGGAGGGTATCAGGATTTGTCTATCCTGTGTTTTACGCACCTACTTGAACGATGAACCTCGGTGCAGCAAGTGGTAGGTAACAAACTAGGTTTACTTGAGTCACATGTCTGCAGCTATGTCTCTTTCTCTTAATGTAATGCATAAATTGTACTTTTGCTGAGATGTATGTCGCTTTGGACAAAAGCATCTGCTAAATGAATAAATGTAAAATGTAAATGTAGAAGTGATCATATAAAACATTTCATGAGCACGTCGCCTCCAGACGTGAGCTCGAGACAGACCTGTATTGCTGGAGAGTACAATGACCCCTCATGCAGAGAGTATTTATAGGTGTACAGTGTAAACTGGGAACTACAGTGCAGGGGGGGAACGATGAACACGGGGCAAAGACACACAGACACACACACACAGACGCACACGTTCGTATTTTTATCATTGTGAGGGCCAATTTCAGAATACACACCTTCAGACTGAGGTCCGTTTGCAAAGTGAGGTCCAAAACCCCGGGTCTCACAAAGTAAACTATGGAATAGTGTTAAGGGGCGTGCCTAGAAGCTCCTGGCAAAATTTCTCATTGGACCTTACCTTTTCCATAATGATGGAAAACTGGTGTGTGTGTGTGTGTGTGTGTGTGTGTGTGTGTGTGTGTGTGTGTGTGTGTGTGTGTGTGTGTGTGTGTGTGTGTGTTTCTGCTCTCTAGCGTCATTACCTCACACGCTATGCAACTGCAGGTTTAATGTTAGCTTATTTGTGATTGGCTGCTATGGGAAGCCGATTTTGCTGATTGGGCAAAAAAAATTGGCTATTTTTTGATTGGCCAATACCAGACAGATATTTGCATAAATATGTTTAATGATTCAGTCTCTTATTCAGGTTTGCTAAGTGAATCACACATAAATTATTTATAGGCATTTTTTTGGTAGGGCAAGAAACTCTATGCAGATGTATCTTAAGCTGCCCACTGTTGATGAAGGGTTTCTCAAATTTTAGCATGTTGCGCTGTAGAAGTCTGTTTGCAAACTCAGCAAGCCTGAATTTAGCTAAATAAAGGTTACAGGGAATACATTAAGATTTATAATTTTAATGTTTTAAACAGACTTTGAGTACTTTTTTACATTTTGTACAAAATGTTTAAAAAATTTTGCCTGCTTTGAACAATTTATAAATTATAATTTGTAAATTATATTTAATTTAAATGTGTGTGTGTTATGCGGGGGTGCGGTGGCGCAGTGGGTTGGACCACAGTCCTCTCCGGTGGGTCTGGGGTTCAAGTCCCGCTTGGGGTGCCTTGTGACGGACTGGCGTCCCGTCCTGGGTGTGTCCCCTCCCTCTCCGGCCTTACGCCCTGCGTTACCGGGTAGGCTCCGGTTCCCCGCGACCCCATGTGGGACAAGCGGTTCTGAAAATGTGTGTGTGTGTTTATATATGAGATTGCTATGCACCTTTAAATTTCTAATGCTTTTCACTCACGAGAAACGTACAATTACGTGTGTTCAAACATTTGACTGCTAGTATATCATATTTTATAAAAATTATTCCAATCTGAACAGCAGATAAATTTTTTCATATTGTGCAAGTGGGCTACATCCCTAATTCGGTTATTGCTGAAAGTTGTCTGCTAGAGAGAACCAAACTTAAGCAAGAATATTGAGTCCCGCTTGGGGTGCCTTGCGACGGACTGGCGTCCCATCCTGGGTGTGTCCCCTCCCCCTCCGGCCTTACGCCCTGTGTTGCCGGGTAGGCTCTGGTTCCCCGTATGGGCAAGCGGTTCTGAAAATATGTGTGTGTGTGTGTGTGTGTGTGTGTGTGTGTGTGTGTGTGTGTGTATACGGAGTCGTCATAGAAACATTGGTTGTGGGAGGGGTTAGGCGGCATGAGTTTTTCACCTTAGACCAGATGCCTGGCATTTCAATAGCAGTTTACTCAAGCAGGTCTGCTTCTGGATTTAAGTGCTTATTACACACACATTAAAGAAAATCTGAAAAAAAAAAAGCATGAAATATGGTAAACATTTGAAAATCATATTGCTTAAAACCATTTACATTAATGATACCCTTCAAATTATACAAAGTAAATTTACTTAAACTATCTAAGCAATGACTGTAATCAAACATGCTATCATTATTATGGTAAATCAGGTGGTGCCAATTTAAAATAAAAATATAATTATCAAAAACCATACAGGTCTCAAAAGAACACTCAATTAAAGAAACTACTGGAGAAGCATAAAGGCCCCTTAACCCTTGTGTGGTGTTCCGGTCTGTGAGACCCGTTTTCTTTGAAGAACATGTTAAAGGTCAAATTTTTATTGAGGACATACTGTGACATCCCCTAACACATTTATATTACATTGGTGGTGTTCGTTTCTGCTAGACCCGGGAGCAATTAAGGTGTGGAAACTATAAAACAACAACAGGACCACTTTAGAGGCATAGTTTCTAAATACTCCAAACCTAATCCCATCAGACCAATCATTTACATAAATGTCAAACTATGAACCCCCCATTCAAGTCCTCCATACCTATCCAACCTCCAACAACACCTTTCCCTTTCACACACAATAACTAATCCCATCAGACCAATCATTTTTATTTCTTTTCAAAATGGAATTGAGTAGGGACACAAAAAATTAATAGCTCTGCATATGTGGCTCCTTTACAACAAATATGGCAAAGGAAATCTGTTCAGATGGCCTTAGAAGTCATGTTAGAAGACAGAGAAGCCAACGTGGAAACAGCACCCACTTTGCATGATGACAATGGAAGGAACAATAAGGAAAAGCAAGCAGAAGGAAAGACAGAAGGAGTAGATAACTTGGATAAGTTGGTGAGTGGCTACAGCTGTAAAAGAAGAACCCTACACTACAAACCCCACTTGTAATATTTTTCAATATCTTGGACATCTCCGCTTACAAAGCATTTGTCATCTGGATGGCACTGAATCCAAATTCAGGAACGCTCCAGAGACGACTCTTTCCATTTAATTCAATTTATTTTTATGTAGCACCTTTTGCAGCGAGATGCCTCAAGGCACTTTACAGGTTACAGGTGTTATCCGCGGAACAAAAGCTACCGAATACATGTTGGAAATTTGCCACCAGATATTCGTACTAAAGACATTGAAGATGTGTTCCATAAATACAGGGAAATCTGGGACATCAACCTGAAAAATCGCCAAGGGGGACCTCCGTTCGCCTTTGTGGAGTTTGATGACCCAAGAGATGCCGAGGACATGGTGTATGGAAGGGACAGCTATGACTATGATGGTTACTGCCTTCGTGTGGCGTTCCCCAGAAGTGGAAGGGGGATTGGAAAAGGTGGCATTGCCCAGGGGTAAAACTTCAAATGCAGAACACCGACAACACATCGCAAGGACCCCTGTCTCTGCAGCCATTGTGAGGAGGATTCTGGAGGAAGATGAGCACCAACCGCAGAACCTGAAGTAAATGTGAGTGATGTTGCCTGAATATATATGTTAGAATAGAGACACTTTAAGATGTGTTAGTAGACTTTTAGAACTAACCAGCGTTTTCATCATTCTAGGTTGCTGTTAATAGCAGCAAGAGGAAATGTAATGTTTGAGGACCCAAAAAGGACAGGAAGACACAGTTTGGATGCATCAAGTGCAAAAAATACAATTGCCATAGACTCACTGTAAAACCGTCCTCCACGTGATGTGTCGATGTCATGAATTTGTGTTCAACTTGGGCTCATTATGTCATTTCAATATAACACTGTAAGTCAACTTTGTCCTTTCAATTCGTTCAGTTCAATACAATAAACATCAATAGCTCTGGAAACAGTCTTATTCATATTGGTTCAAGATTAATATGATATTTCCACCTATGCCTTGATTATTATTGATTTTGACACAGAAATCACATTTTATTATAAGACTCAAATAGCACTTTCTTTGAAAAATGTAATGTATCAGAGGTAAATAGTAAACATTAAACATATTTACTGTCTATATTATAAGTAAGATAAAGTCAACATCTGTTAAGTAGTTTGACATAAAATGTTATGTTTTTATTGTTTTTAAAACCCACTAATGTTGTGGCTCTACCAGACCCATGAACACCAGCTGAGTAACAAAATCAGAACAGGACACAAGGGTTAACTGACAGGACCTCTCAAATTGCTACAATGTATAGCTGTTGCCTAGGAAACAGGGTGGAGCTTGGAGCCAGGGTAGAAGTAAATGTGAGGAACTTGACTAAACGTGCATGTTTGTTGTTCAGAGCAGAAACTTCAGAACTTCATCGAAAACTTTGGCAGGTGAGCTTTTACATTTTACTTTGCCATGAACTAAATGTGTTCACGTGTGCTGGCCAGATTAATGTAATATATTTATAAAATTTCCCTTCTAACCCGTTTATATAATCTCGGGTCCTCTACCAGAAAGCTGGGAGTTTTAAGGTCAAAGACGAGTATTGAATATGAGACGGAAGTTCAGAATTTCAGATTTCCGGGTATTTTAAATTATTTTAAACGTGTTTTCATATCAGTGCTCTGCCCGCGGGCTTGTTTAGTTCATTCGAAAAGAAAAAGAAATGTTCGACGTGACTAATTGCTTTGTTGAGTCGAACCTCTGTTTTGATGCCTTGATGCGCGACTGCGGAACCTTTATTTCAATACGTCGATGCGCGATTTGTTTTACGACGTGCCGTAATTCCATGATGCGCTACTGTCAGGATAGGCTTGGTGGAAGCGTCTGAGTTTTGTGTGTTTTTCCTACGCTCGTGGAAGCAATAACTAAGCTGTGAAGTTCTTGGAGACATTGGTTAAGATGTTTACTTGCTTTAAGTTTAATCTCGGTAAACTGTTTGTTTGTTTATTCAGCCGTAACTCCACGTTACTGTCCTAGTGAAACCCCCGTGGGTGAGTTCACGTTGTGTCATGCTAAGTTAACTGTTGCTATTGGTGAATGAGTTAGCTAGTTATTACAGCAATGTGTTGTAATTAGACTGTTTCTTTTACTGTTTCTGTTTCTAATAGTTTTGCTCGTATTTTCACCTGTCATTTGGAGACAATAAAAGGAGCAGCAAGATGCTCATATCCTGGCTCGTGAGAATTGAGTTTGGCTTGCTGTTAAACTGCGCTAATGTACTGGCTGTGCATAACACGCAGGGAGAACAGTACAGTGAAAAGTTATACCGGCGGTGGGAGCAAAGAAAAATACAGGAACGCAAGCATGCAGCGTCCATCTTCACCCCAACTCTTCAGTCCATGCAGCATCAAGAGCGAGCTCTACGCACTCATCTTCTTCCAAGTCATCTATCACGGAGGCTGCTGCCAAGGCTAGAGCCTCAGCTGAAGCAGCACTTACCAAGGTGGCTTATGCTAAAAGACAACTAGAAATAAAAAAGCAGAGAGCTAGGCTAGATCTTGAATTGGAAGCATTGGAGATTGAAAAGGAAGCGGAAGCTGCGTGCGTAAACGCTGAAATCTTAGAAGCGGCTGCAGCTATGGAAAATGGTGACATGCAAAGTGTGAGGAGCGCTGTCCCGCCACAAGTGAGTCAGCAGCGCGTAGAGGAATATGTACGATGCCAGTCACAGGTCAGTACTCAGACTTCTGCTTTATTGCCTCACAGTGAAATCTGGCACGCTGCGAATAATCATACTCACCAAAGAACACCTATAGCTGCAGAGGAGAAGCCTCCACGCAATCTCTTCACAATCAGCACGCATGTACAACTGAACACATACTTGCTTCAAGACCATCAGATTATCCACACAGAGAATATGATTAGCATCCTCCTTCTCATGCTAACACTCCAACCATGTTAGACTTTGCCAAGTTCGTAGCATGCAGAGAATTAGTGACTACTGGTCTCTCAAAATTCGATGACACGCCAGAGAACTTCAGAGCATGGCAGTCCTCATTCCTCAACGCAACACAGGGCTTGGAGCTCACATATAGTGAAGAGCTAGACCTCCTTGTGAAATGGCTGGGTAAAGAGTCATCTGAGCATATGAAAAGAATCTGCACTGTTTATGTTACCAAACCCAGAGCGGCCCTCCATCTGTCCTGGGAAAGACTTCAGGAATGCTATGTGACACCAGAAATAGTGGAAGATACCCTGTTTAAAAGACTGGATACCTTCCCCCATCTGTCTCCTAAAGACAACAGACAACAGAGAGAGCTCAGTGATCTTCTCATAGAGCTGCTCGCAGTTAAAAATTATGGCTATCTTCCTGGCCTGGCCTACCTCGATACTCCTCGTGGGATAAGTCCCATAGTGGAGAAGTTGCTTCCAGCCCTGCAGGGCAAATGGCTCCTCACTGGCTAACGATACAAGGAACAGCACAGAATAACTTTTCCACCTTTTTCACTTTTTGTTGACTTCGTCTATGGCCAGGCTAAGGCCAGAAATAACCAGAGTTTCATCTTGTCAAGCAGTGGTCAACCTTACAACAAAGGTGAAATAACACAATCAAAGCACAGTGGATTCAAGACTGCTGTATCTGTGCAAAAGACAGACGTGTCTGCCACAGTTGACGCAGACTCCACAAGCACTACAGAGACAGAGAAAAGACAATGATCTAGCTCGGTATTGTCCTGTGCACAAGAAGACTCATCCTTTGGAAGAATGTAGGTTATTCAGAATGAAAACATTGCAGGAATGAAAAAACATCCTAAAAAAACACAAACACTGTTTTAAGTGCTGCTTTCCAAACCACCAGGCCAGGGACAAGTGATGCTGAAATGTGGCGAGTGTGAGAGGGAAAAAAACACTGCTCTGCAATCCACCCTCACAACTCCCAGCCTCCTACTCCACTGATCACTCTAGAACCAGATGCAGAAGCACGAGGCAGTCCTCCACTTGAGGTGACATCACGATGCACCAAGGTCTGCGGAAGGGGCAGCCTCACGCGGTCCTGCTCAAAGGTGTGCCTGGTGCGTGTCTTTCCCCAGGGTCAACCGGAGCACTCCATCAAAATGTATGTCATCATTGACGATCAAAGTAACTGCTCACTGGCTCGCTCTGAATTTTTCCACCTGTTCGGGGTCGAGAGCAACCTGTCGCCATATCTGATGAAGACATGCACAGGCACCACGGATATGACTGGAAGAAAGGAGGTAGGCTTTCAGATTGAAGTAGTGAATGGAGGTGTGCGCATGGATCTCCCACCACTCATCCAGTGCAACGAGATAATGACCAATAGATCTGAAATTCCAGCTCCAGAGGTTGCTCTCATGCATGCACACCTAAGACACATTGCTCCCCACATTCCCAAACTAGATCCTGACGCTCAGATGATGATCCTGCTAGGGAGAGACATGATACATGTGCACAAGGTGAGAGCAAGTCAATGGGCCCCACAACACACCTTTTGTTCAGCGTCTAGACTTAGACTGGGTAATTGTAGGTGAAGTGTATTGACAGTGCTCACAAACCAACTCTGAGTGTCTTCAGAATCCACATCCTACAGAAAAGACGCCCTTCTCTCCTCGCTCCTTGCCATAACAGCATCAAGGCAAAGGAAGAACCAAGCTACGGCGGGAAGCGCAGGTATGGCCTCTCTACATCCACGTCAAAACCTATACAACCTGAAGACAAGCTCGGACTTATGGTTTTTCAGCGTAACGACAATGACAACAAGTGTGCCATATCCTTCGAGGATGAGATCTTTCTAAAGATTATGGAGAAAGAAGTCCATCAGGATGAAAAGGACAGTTGGGTAGCTCCCTTACCATTCAAGTCACCTTGTCCCCCACTCCCAAACAAACAGAGAGCAAGCACCGTCCTGCCTCAGATCTTTAAGATGCACTCTGAGCAAAAACACAGAGAGGAAGCAGCAGTTTTCCTCCTTCATGGAAAAGCTATTCGAGAAGGAACATGCAGAGAAGGCACCGCCCATCCATGAGAAACAAGAATGCTGATACCTGCCCATTTTTGGGGTGTACCATCCCCAGAAGCCAGGGCAGATACGAGTCATGTTTGACTCAAGCGCCCAACAGCATGGTGTCTCCCTCAACTCGGTGCTGCTAACAGGCCCCGAGCTGAACAACACACTCCAGGATGTGCTGTTACGGTTTAGGAAGGACCTCATCGCAGTCACTGCCAATATCCAACAGATGTTTTATGGATTCCTGGTGAAGCATGACCACAGAGACTACCTGAGATTCCTCTGGCATAAAGACAATAACCTATCCAAGGAGATAGAAGAATATTGCATGCGGGTGCATGTCTTTGGCAATAGCCCGTCCCCGGTGGTTGTCATCTACGGTCTGCGGCGAGCTGCTTCGAAAGGCGAACCAAAGTATGGAGCTGACACAAGGCACTTTGTTGAAAGACGCTTCTACGTAGACAATGGGCTCATATCCCTTTCTATGGAGTCTGCAGCCATAGTCCTACTGAAGCATACTTGTGCATCACTTGCAGAGTCTAACTTAAAGCTCCACAAAATCGCATCAAACAGCGTTACTGTGATGAAAGCCTTCAAACCTGAAGAACTGACCTCAGGGATCCAAGACCTGAGTCTAGATGATGAGACTCTGTCTGCCCAAAGGAGCTTAGGCTTATGCTGGGACATCGGCACAGATATGTTTATCTTTAAAGTAGCTGTCACTGACAAGTCTTACACCCGTCGTGGGGTGCTATCAGTTGTCTACAGCATCTTTGACCCCTTGGGTCTGGCAGCACCTGTGATGATCAGAGGCAGATTGTTGTTGCAAGAGCTGTCCGGTGGAGTTCAGGATTGGGATGCTCCTCTGCCTGATGAAAAGATGAGCAAATGGGAAGTGTGGAAAGCACCACTCAAGGAGCTGAGCAGCCTTCACGTGCCTCGCTGCCATGTACCCATGTCACTCTCAAGACCTATGTACACAGAACTGTCTGTTTTCTTATACCTCAAACTGGGCCATAGGGGTGGTAGCTTATTTAAGAACTGTCACTGAAGATGGCCGTTGTGAAATTGGATTTGTGCTGGGAAAGGCAAAACCATCACCGCAGCCAGAGCCCACAATCCCACGCCTTGAGCTATGTGGAGCTGTCCTGGTGGTTGAGATAGCGGAGCTGATCTTAGACGAACTGGACCACAAGCCACACGCTGTAAAATTCTACTGTGACAGCATGGTGGTCCTCGGATACATCTGTAATGACTCAAAGCACTTCTTTGTCTACGTACACAATTGTGTCCATCGCATACACCAGACAACGTTCCATGAGCAGTGGCATTACGTACCTTCAGAACAGAAACCAGCTGACTTAGCCACCAGATCTGTGGCTGCATCACAGCTCATGAACACAATGTGGTTCAAGGGACCAGACTTCCTCTATAAGCCTCCAAAGCCAGGTCTACATGCTCCACCAGGAAACTTAACTAGAAAAGATCTCCTGAAAGGTCAGTGGAAACAAATGCAAGCTCTTGCGAACAAATTCTGGGGCTGTTGGAGAAACAAATACCTAAGCACTCTCCATTCAAGACGCAAGTGGCACAGAACGCATCACAACCTGCAACCTGGAGACATTGTGCTGTTAAAACAAAGTCAAGCACCTAGGAACGAGTGGCCAATGGCTCTGGTCACGTCAACCTCTCCAAGCAGCGATGGAAAAGTCCGCAAAGTCGAAGTGCGGACGTCATCTCAGGACACCTCAAAGACTTACCTACGGCCCATCTCCTACATCGTCCTTCTATAAAATGACTGAAAAAAAAGGGACCAAAAAGGAAAAAGAAAACAACTTAAACTTAGTGGCATTAGTCATGCCAGACGGGGAGTGTTCTGCCCGCGGGCTTGTTTAGTTCATTCAAAAAGGAAAAGAAATGTTCGACATGACTAATTGCTTTGTTGAGTCGAACCTCTGTTTTGATGCCTTGATGCGCGACTGCGGAACCTTTATTTCAATACGTCGATGCGCGATTTGTTTTACAACGTGCCGTAATTCCATGATGCGCTACTGTCAGGATAGGCTTGGTGGAAGCGTCTGAGTTTTGTGTGTTTTTCCTACGCTCGTGGAAGCAATAACTAAGTTGTGAAGTTCTTGGAGACATTGGTTAAGGTGTTTACTTGCTTTAAATTTAATCTCGGTAAACTGTGTTTGTTTATTCAGCTGTAACTCCACGTTACTGTCCTAGTGAAACGCGTGGGTGAGTTCACATTGTGTCATGCTAAGTTAACTGTTGCTATTGGTGAATGAGTTAGCTAGTTATTACAGCAATGTGTTGTAATTAGACTCTGTTTCTTTTACTGTTTCTGTTTCTAATAGTTTTGCTCGTATTTTCACCTGTCATTTGGAGACAATAAAAGGAGCAGCAAGATGCTCATATCCTGGCTCGTGAGAATCGAGTTTGGCTTGCTGTTAAACTGCGTTAACGTACTGGCTGTGCATAACACGCAGGGAGAACAGTACAATCTGTAATTGAGTTGTTTTATAAATTCCTGTTTTGATTTCAAAATTTGACATTGATACTTGTCAATAAGCCAGATGATAAAAAAATTTGTTCTGAGACCTGTTAAATATTTGTCCCTTATATATGTATTCATTATCAGTCCAAATGCTTACAGATGTGTTTGTTACTTTAGGTCAATGTCGGCAGGGGGAATCAGAATCTTAATCTGAAATAGAACGTGGAATTGCTAGTAATTTAGATGAAGTCTCACGTGAAAATTCATAGAGCAGAGAGACATTAGAGCAGGGTGCAGATGATAATTTTGCGGAAGAATTTGAAGAGTCAGGCTCTAGCGGGTCAGAATATCAACCATCCAACGGTAAGTCTGACTCCTCATCAGAATGTTTTGATTTTGACCAAACTATTCTAACTCTCAGCCTCCTACAGTTGGACACTTCAGTTTAAAAAAAAAAAAAAAAAAAAAAGTTTTAAAAAATCAATAACTGTGAAACAAACTAGCAAGACATTGGAAGGTAAGCGGAAATGGGACAAACAAAAAAAAAAAAAAAACACAACACTATTGTGTTTGTCATAAACACAAAAATGGCTCGTCACCTCAAATGATGGCACTCGAGGTAAAAGTGGCACATGCTTTGAGCTTTAACAAAGGTTCAAACCGTAGAAAGAAATTGCTTGAACAACTTCGCGGCAAGGGGGACTACTATCATAACCTTAAAGTTATCAAAGAGGGTTGTGGTGAACTTGTCACTTAGAAACAGCCTTCAACCAGTACATCTGCAAGTGATTATCTTCCCTGTCAGCACTGTCTTGGTTTATAAGAAAGCAAGTACAAGCAGCATCCATACATCTTGTTCCTTTACCTGATGAGGATTTTGGAGAGTGCAAAGTAATATTACTGAAGATGCAATCTGATGAAATTTCTGTGCATGTCAAAAGTGATAAATTAATATGTAAAGATGGGAATACGCTTTATGTAAAGCACGGTCATGACAACACACAGCACGCATACTTTGCTTAAAAAATGCGAGAACTTGGAAGGTTAGTCATTGCAGTAAGTCAACTTGATAGTAGTGTAAAAACACTTCAGGACTTAGTTGTGCCATCAAGATTCAGACTTGTCATTGATGGTGTCAAAAAAAGTGAGTCGGTTTAACGCTGATAAAAACAAGTTTGCAACACCATCTTTGGCCTTCAAAATTGGATACTCCCTGAAGAAGTGTGCTGAGATTGCAGTTGGTGAAGCTTAAATGGCAGAAGACAGGGCAAGAGTTTTATTAAGCTTCACAATACACAGTGGAAGTCTTATATCTAGCCATGCCCTGTCCTCTCTTCATCAGAATAAGTGGAACAAGCCAGATGTCATCCCTCTTACAGAAGGTGTCTAAACTCCAAGAAATTTCTTCAGAAGACTGAAGAAAATGCAAAGCAGGAACTAGAAAAGAACTCTAGTCCATCAGCCTGGAGGAGCTTATGTGAGACATTACTGGCTGAAGTCATTACTCTAATTGGAGAAGAGAAGGAGAACCTGCCAAAATGCTTCTGAAAATGTATGAAACTCAAAGCACTGCCCCAGTAAATGCAGATGTGTACAACAGCCTTACAAATCTGGAACAGATGCTTTGCGATAAGTTAACGAGAATTGAAATCGGGGAAAAGACGCAGAAAGGTGCCTGTGCTACTAACAGAACAGATGGTGTCATCTTTGGAAGTTTCGAGGAAGACATACGTGTTCCACAGGCCAATCCTTATGTTTTTGCCAGAGTGGAAGCTCTGAGCCACATCAGAGGTTCAGACTGCCTATGGAAGTTCAGTCACATCAGTGGGGCAAAGCATCCTGAATATCTAACCTCCACCAAACTAAGAAAACATGTAGGAACATTATGTCAGATAATGATCCTCAAAGAAAATGAGCTAGAGCAAGTTGCCAGATTTATGGGACATGATATCAGAGTTCATAGAGATTTTTACAGACTTCAAGAGAACACCCTGCAGCTTGAGTAAATTACTGTTAGTGATGGAGAAAGATGCTGCCACATACAAAGGAAAGTCATCTGAAAGATTAATTTCATCTGAAGTAATGCATGAGAATAGTACTTGAAATGCAATGATCATTCCCATTATATGCAAATGTAAACAAAAGTCTAATATCAAGTCACACAGGCTTCCGCGGCCGTTGTCATTAGACTGGAATTTAGCGTCTTCCGCAGTAGACCGCGTCGTCATAGAAACTAATCCCAACGTCTTTCTTCCCACTGACATACAAGCATACAAGAAGATGTATGACCTTCTGAATGATGGAAAATACAGTAGAATACAGAATCCCACCATGAGCATCAAGGCAAAATTAAATAAACTTGTCAAAGAATCATCTATAGAGGAGAGTATGAAGAAAAAGCTACTAAACTCTGATCCACGTCCACCGTTACTCTATGGGCTGCCGAAGATCCACAAGCCGAGAATACCCATGCGGCCGATCGTCAGCGCCATCGGATCAGTAACCCATGAAACAGCACGATCCTGGCAAGAGAATTCCGTCCTGTCGCTGGAAGGACCTCAAGTTATATTGAGAATTCAAGACACTTTATTGAGAAATTGAAGACTGCGAAGCTCCAAAAAGGGGATATCTTGGCCAGTTTTGATGTTACATCCCTGTTCACAAATATCCCGGTTGACGACACCACTAACGTCATTAGAAGAATATTACCAAAAGACCTGGCCAATTTGGCGGATCTTTGCCTCCATTCTACTTACTTTCTCTTTGACGGGACATACTACAGAAAGGAGGATGGATCTGCTTTGGGAAGCACCCTGTCTCCAGTTGCGGCCAATATGTTCATGGAAGATTTTGAAGAGAAAGCACTGGAGTCAGTCCCATTCAAACCGATCCGTTGGTGGAGGTACGTTGACGACGTTTTTCTAATATGGAGATATGGAGCAGCTGCCTTAGATGAGTTTTTACAACATATGAACTCCAAACACGATAACATTACGTTCACTATGGAGCTAGAACAGGGAAGCCTACCTTTCCTGGACGTTCTTGTGACAAACAATAAGGATGGCATGCTCGGTCACAGTGTGTACCGAAAACCTACTCACACAAACAGATATCCCCACATGGCATCCCACCACCACCCGGCCCATAAATCCGCCGTAGTAACTTCATTAGCAGCAAGAGGTTTTCACCTCAGCAACCAAGAATCAGGGAAGAAAAGGAGGTCCTTTTACAAGCACTACCCACGAACGGATACAACTGTAGTAAAGTTAAAAGTCATCCACCGTTTCGAGATCCAAGGTACGACTAGCTCCACGCGAAACAAAACAGCTGAACCGTCAAGGACAGCCTACCTCCCATATGTAAAAGGCACAACGGATAAGATCAGCAGAATATTAAAACACGATATCAAGACCTCCTTCACCACGGAAAAAAACAATGAGATGTTTACTAGGCACAGTCAAGGACAAACTGCCGTTAAAAACCAGTGGAGTCTGAGATCCCGTGTAGCTGTGGCAAAATCTATGTAGGACAAACGGGAACACTCATCTCCACCTGCCTAAAGGAACATGTCAGGGCACCCAAAAACAATGACGTCAGGTCTGCAGTAGCAGAGCACTCACTAGAGACTGGTCACCTAGTAAACTTTGAGCAAACAAGGGTACTGGCATCAGTCTCTAACTACAGAAGCAGATTGGTTAGAGAAGCCATAGAGATAGAAAAGCGTCCAGACAACTTCAACAAAGAAGATGGTTTCAAGTTGTCACGAACATGGACTCCACTAATCTCATCTATCTCCACCAGACACACCATGGACCATTCATTAAACCAACCTAAAGCTGAACAGCCAATAGATGAACAGCCCCCGGCTGGTACAGCCCCTCAAGGGAGTCTACACGCTGACAATAGGACCTCTTACTACCTATGATCTTGCCCTCCGGTGGATACACAATCCAATTGTACCCCCTGCTGACTACAGCCCCGCCCACCAACTACTATAAATACCAAAACTCCTCAATCAACCTACTAGACTACATCAATGATCTGTGAAGACAACGGTTTATGATGCAGAACCCTGAGGATGTTTCCAACACAGAAACTAATCCCAACGTTTCATTTCCTATGATGACGCGGTCTACTCCGGAAAACGCTAAATTCCAGTCTAAAAGTGTAATACTCTTAATGTGTCTTTTGACAGGCTGTCATTTTTGATCAGTTGTCCAAGTCACATTTCTGTCTCTTTCCTAGAATGTAAAGTAAGAATCTATAATAGTCAAGTACCTTGCAGAGCTACAGGTTTACAAAAATTTGATTAAAAACTAATCTTATTCTGTAGATCCTAGACAAGTGTTTGCTACTGACTGAATAATGTTTTAAACATATTAATCAAAATACAGTCAGAGTGTAGCTCTCCAGTGTTTGACAATATTTAAAAACATTAACCATAAAGTTTGATCATTTTACATTAAGAAGTGGCTATTTTATTACTTCCCTTGTGCACTTTGTTTTGAAATTAATTTCTCTCTGCAGAATATAGTGACGAGACTAGACTACTAGAGTCTGGATTACAAAAGGAGACAGGTTTGTTTTGATGTTCATTTAAAAAATGTCCAGTCTACCCATCAGTCAGATAATAATAATAATAATAATAATAATAATAATAATAATAATAATAATAATAATAATACGCACACAATGCACTGACCCATATCTTCACAGGCTGTTCTCTGTTTCAATGCATGCTAGGCTACCAACCCCCCACTGTTTCCCTGGCAACCCGGCTCCAGTGACGTGCCAGCAGTGGACTCCTGGTACAGGGCCAGTGCAGAAGTGTGGTGGAACGTCTAGAGGCATCTCCTCCACAGCCAGGCCCGGGTCAAGCGTCAGGCCAACCGTCACCGACATCCACTCTCCTTCTTACCTGGGCAGAGGGTCTGGCTATCTACGAAAGGACTCAGGGGGGCCTACCTGTCAAAGAAACTCAGCCCCAGGTACATTGGTCCTTTCAAGGTCCTTCGCAGTGTCTCTCCAGTGTCCTACCGTCTCCAGCTGCCACACCACCAGAGGGCACATCCCATGATCCATGTTTCCTTCCTCAAGCCGTGCGCCACATCCCTGCACCAGCCACAGCTCGACACACTGCTGTCGCTTCCCTTGCAGGACGGGGATGCCCCCGCATACACGGTGCGGGTCCTCCTGGATTCCCGTCGTCGGGGAGGTGCTCTCCAATACCTGGTCGACTGGGAAGGTTATGGGCCGGAGGAGCAGTGTTGGGTGACTGCGCGGGATGTGCTTGACCCGGATCTAATCTCTGCCCTTCATAGGGGCCATCCCGACCATCTTGCGCCCAGGCCCCGGGGTCGTCCCTCAGGCCGCCGCAGGAGAGGGGGTACTGTCACGCCCTCCACTTCACCTCAGCGAGGAACACCTGTGGTGGCTCACGGGACAGGCGCATAAAAGGAGAGCTCAGAGCCCAGGCAGATGCAGAACCTCATTCAGCCTTAGTACTCGCTTGCATTACCTCTGCTCTCCTGCCGCTCCAGATCCCCCGTCCTCGTTTCCTTGTTCCCTCTCTTTTCCTTGTCTCCACGTCTTCCTGGTTTTCCTCGACTTCTTGCCTGTGTATTGGATTACGGCTCTTGGACTCTCCCTTCGGACTACATTTGCTCATCGATGACTGTTTGCCTGTTTCTCCAACCACGTCTTTCAGATTTCCCCTCATGAAACTTTCCTGTGCTCCGCGCTTGGGTCCGACGCTTCCGCTCCGGGTGGACACCGTGACACTCTGCTTCTTTTGAAACATTTAAAGCGGCACTTGATATTTGTGAGACATACGTTGTCTCTCCATGACTGATGCTATGACGTGAGCCAGCTGTCTTTTTATGGAAGAATACATATGAAATGTGTCTTAGAAAAGTTTCTGAAAATACGTGACTCAAAAGACTTGACATCAGGGACCAGTTACGTATATTCAACATAGCGAGTGACAGGCATTGTTTCATGAAGCGTCCAGAAGATCTGACAGCTGAGAGATCTCCTTGGCCATCTGACAATAAAATGATCAGCACAATGTCATTGTTTTTTTCATCTCAACACATTACTTTTTTGTGTCTGCTGTGCTTGTCACATCCACACACACACACACACACACACACACACACACTGGCTGAGGCTGCTTGTCAAGAGCGAGGTCGCAGCAAACCAGAGCCTAACCCGGCAACACAGGATGCAAGGCTGGAGGGGGAGAGGGACACACACAGGATAGGACGCCAGTCTGTCAGAAGGCACTCCAAGCGGGACTTGAACCCCAGACCCACCAGAGAGCAGGACCGGGCCAAGCCCGCTGCATCACTGCACCAACCTATAGGAAATAAATATAAAAAAATGAATATTTACAACTCCCCACAGAGTGGTAAACGTATTGTTGCAGATAAAATAAGTAAAAAAAAATTGTGTACATGTTACTGTAGACAACTAGTAGTGTAGTGGATCGAGCTGCCGCCTTTGGACCCAGAAGTTACAGGTCCAATTTCCACTTTCAGCTCTACTACCTTTGAACAAGGTACTTAAGCTGAATTGCTCTAGTAAAATGTTAGAGTGCACCTTTGGAACAGGTTCTAATCCCACTTCCTACTGTACTGCTCTCTGAGCAAGGTACTTACCATGAATTGCACCAATAACTGTTATCCAGCTGTGCTAATGGGTGAAATGTTGTAAGCTGATTTGGAGAGAAGCATTCATTGGTTAGTGAGAAACACGACCTATACACAACATTTGAAACCATTCACATGATGGCACATAAACGTTCCACAAATTATGTAAACATTTGCACCTCTACAGAGCAAAAAAGAGCTCTTTAAATAGCCTCCCTTTCACCTAATTGGAAGGACTGACCTATTTCAAGCAAAAAGGATATCAATGATAGACATGAACTCAGTAAAACAGTGACCTACAGATGGTTCAGGTACAAACAAGCATGAATTTCATTTTTCCTTATCTTACCAGTTCTCATTTCCCTAAAGTATAATGATTAGTAAAAACCAGTTCATGCCACAATTCCCCAGTAATTAATTTTTTTTGTGTGCACTTAGAAACAATAAAAAGCAGTTCTTTTTTTTCTGCTTTCAATATTTTAAAAAAAATGAAGGCATTGTAATTCAGCTTTTGTTTTTCCAATTTCGAATGAAAAAATGAATGAACACAACGTGCACGAACCGGGTGGGACCATCCTCTTATGTCTTCCACCTCTCCTGAAGCATACAGGCCATCAACATTGTCATGTTCCGACTGGGGATGAGTCGTCAGACCCAAGCGCAGAGCCGAGGAGTGCTGGAGAAGGAGAAATCCGAAAGCCGTGGTGTTGTCAGGAAAACAGGCGTGGGTCACCGAGGGCAATCGTCGTAGTCAGGAGAATCGAAAAACCGTAAGTCAAAACACGAGCCAAAGTCGAGGAAACGAAGAGGAAACGCCGGGTTTTGGGACGGGACAGGAGCTGCAAGCGATTAGCGAGGTTCCGCGTCTGACTTCGCTCCGCGCACTCCTTTTATGCGCTGGTTCCCTGATCCACGGCACGTGTTCCTCATTGCACCGGGTGGAAGACACGACAAACATGTCCTTGGCGGACCAGACTGGGACCATTGGTGACAGGAAAATTAGATGGTTCTCATTTTTGTTATAAAGGAAAGGAAATGAATCATGCATTGGCGTAAATGAAACGCGTAAAGGGAGTAAGTAAAAGTTGTAAATTACAGGCGTGAATAAAAGTGGTGAACAACAGGCGTAAGTGAAAGGCCTAAGGGAAAGATGTGAATGACAGGCGTAAGTAAAAGGCTTAAGTGAAAGGTGTAAATTGCAGGCGTAAGTAAAAGGTTAGTACAATAGTGGGCTGTAAAAGGGCATCTGAGAGCTCATGAAAACTCAACAGAGAGTGACCGAATTTCAGGAAGAGCATGTGAACACCAAGCTAGCTTTTACTTTTTCAGGTGAAAGGAAAAGGAGTAAGTGAAAGGTGTAAATTACAGTTCTAAGTAAAAGGCGCAAATAAAAAGCATAAGTAAAAGGCATAAATAAAAGTTGTAAATAACAGGTCTAAATAAAAGGCATCAGTAAAAGGTGTAAATTACAGGTGTAAGGAAAAGGCGTATACACGCACACACACTCTCTCGGAACCTCTTCTCCCATTCGGGGTCACGGGGAGCTGGATCCTAACCCAGCAACACAGGGCATAAGGCTGGAGGGGGAGGGGACACACCCAGGACAGGACACCAGTCCATCACAAGGCACCCCAAGCAGGACTCAAACCCCAGACCTACCAGAAAGCAGGCCCTGGTCCAACCCACTGCGCCACCGCGCCCCCAACTAAAAGGTGTAAGTGAAAGGTGTAAATTACAGGTGTAAGTAAAAGGCGTAAAGTGAAACATATAAATTACAGGTGTAAGTAATAATGAATGTAGGCAATATTCATATTTTGATAAAAATATTTTACTATAATTGTTTTATTTGTAATCCTGTGTATTTTGTTTAATGAATTTAAACATTTTTCCTACTCCCAAAGGGGTCCAGGGAATAAAAAGGCTAAGAACTCTGGAGTTAGTTCTGTTGAATTGTAAAGGTGCACTAAAACTTTTGACTGCTACTTTAGAATGAGTTTCTCTGCTGACTGAAAGTCTTTAACTGTTCCTTCAGAATTTACTTGACATTATCCTTACAGTTATAAGAAGTTCAGCTGTCAGAGGCAGGTGGTGGTGAGGTTATGCTTTGTTACTATTTTAGCTATTAATATAAAATAACATCGTAAAGTGATTCCAACAAGGGTTGATTAAAATTTGATCCATTTTACTGAAATAAATTCAATTTTGACAATTTTGCATTGTTTTCTTATTAACAGATACAGTATGATATTCACTTTCATGCAAAACAAACAATCTCTTTGAAAAGAAAGTGAAATTAGGTTGTAATTCAGTGTAATTAATTTAGTAGATTCAACTGAGGATGACTCCTAAATACAACCTTGAGACATCACCATTAACAATGGATAGGAGAGAAATTTCACCTTAGTGAATAAGGTGTGTGGGCTAGTAACCCTACATAGTATCCATTTTAAGTTGCTTTGGAGAAAAGCGTCTGCTAAGTGAATAAATGTAAATAAATGACAGTAAACGTAAAGGAACCTGTAAGCAAAATTCAGTTAAAGCCACAAGGGAAGAGGTTCACAGAATTTGTAAAGTTTCTGATCTAAGGCGGGTTGGGGGGCTGGCAGTTTAACCACAAGGTTGTAATGCCATTCCAGTATTCCAGTTTCCTCCCAGACAAACTTATAAAGACAGTTATTTCACATGAATTGGTGACTAAGTTACTCTTAGTGTGTGAATGAATGAGTCTGTATGGCTACCCTGCAATGGACTGCTGGACCCTTTGGACCAAGCTGGACTAGGCAAGTGGTTATTGATAATGGATGGATTAATTATCAGAAAAATCATTCTGAAATGAATTCTTTACATTCAGATGATGCTTTTCCTCTTACAATGTTAAGATTAAAGTAATTTACACATTTATACAGCTGGGTAATTTCACTGGAGCAATTTAAGGTAGGTACCATGCTCAATGGTACTACAGCCAGAGGTGGGGATCAAACCTGCAACCTTTGGATCCAAAGGCAGTAGCTATAAACCACTACAGTATCAGGTGTCTCCAATTATCACAAAATGCTCATTTATAAATATCTTGGCAGCAGAGAGGAACAACAAAAACAACACACAATATTAGAAATGTAAACATTTTACAAGTAAAATCAGAAGGGTGGATTAGTAATTTTAGTATAATTCCTCATTTTTGGAGATGTAAAAAAAAAAAAGACACTTCCATGTGCATACTACTGTACTAGTATGCAGTTTTAAACATTAGTTTAACATGCTTTTCTATATAATTGTGTATGTTTATTGCAGAGTTGCACAAAAGATCGCAAATTCAAAGGTCTCAATTAGCAAAAAGGGTCCCTTGCTGGCCACCGCTGTGACTGAAATGACCCGGATGAGATCGCGCGGGCAGCTGCTGCGGGTCGTCCAATCAGAACAGCGGACAAAAATTTAAACGTTATGGAGAATGGAATTACAGGACAGAACTGGATATACTGAGAGTTCTTTTGTGTGCATACTTCGGTATGTATTTCAACAGACACCTAATTCTCTGTGTACTTAAGGATTAATCTGAGGGATGGTCTTTAAGGCAAAATGTAGGTAGCACTGTGTCACTTTAGCTTTGGAACGTTCACTTGTTGAACCGAAGTGCGGGGAATACGTAGTCACAACTCCAAGTGAAGTGAAGAAGTCACCTACCCAGCCAGGCTGAGGTCCGATGGAGTCGAACGGGAGCGCGGTGAAAAGCGGGAGAAGTTTGAAAAGGGTACCGACTACGACTTCTGCCAAGACGAGCAAAAGCGTGAGCCCAAAGGTCAAGGACTGGAGCGGGAAAAACGGGCAGAGCCGCACGGAATCGAGCCCCAGGAGGAGGAGAGCCGTTAACGCCATCCCGACGGGGAGACAGTTGCCCCGAACTCCTCCCGCGACTGAGCGGAACGAGCGCTCGCGCGCACCAGGCAGCGCGCGCGAAGTGGAGGCGCCCGCTGGCGGCACAGCGTCTCGCGACTCTTCACCGCGCCACACAGTCACAGGCGCTGCTTCAGTAGTAAAGAAGGTAAAATCATAATGACCCCTCTGTCTCTGTGAAAATAACATACTGTCCCTCTTCGCTCCATCCAAACCCACGATACTGTTGAAAGCCTATACGCACCGAATGGGCCTGCTGTTCCCACTGCTCCCTCAATTATCCTCTGCCCCGCACAGGTTGTTGCGTCCCGACTTACTAATTTGCATAAACTTCACTTTTTAATAGTATTATTAAGGTTTACTTCTTTGATGCCTTTGTGTAAGGCAGCTTGAAATGTTTTTCAGTTATTTATGCAGCCAGTCACGTGTCAGTTCAGGGTAAGAATAGGAGTAGGTGGGATTTGAACCAGGGAGCTTCCCATTGCAGTGCCTTAACTGCTACACCGCCTGCAGATAATCTAAATTACACTGGCATTTTTTTTAATTTGTATGGTGCTTTACTCCAGTGACTTCCACTCTTTAGCTTCCTACAGTGAACCCCCCCCACACTTAAGTAATACTCAAACTGACACAGTGAGAAAGTACACACTTTGATCAAGGGTATTAGGAGCAGGAGGTGGGATTCTAGAACATGAGTCAATTGATTGTAAGGTTTCACCAGTTAGCGATTCCTTTGCGGCCTCATTCATTGGGAAGTTGTAGAACTCTTGCTGTACTCATGTCAGCTCCTCAGCAATGCAGTGTGTGTCCTTGCATGCCCTCCCCAGGACTGTACACACACACAGGGCGCCAGGGCTCCTCTGCCAAAAGATGACTTCAGTACGCGGGAAATGGATGAGCCGCAACACGATGAAGAGTTGAGGAAGACGACGACGCGAAGGCCGAGCACCATTTCTGCCACGAGCAAATGTGGTAAGCAGTGTGATTCTGAGTTGACTCCCAGTTACTGGACAGCAGTTCCACATCGTTGATTGAAATGGTGCTCGTAACACCACAGTGAGTAGTGCTGCCGCCTTGCTGTGCCTGGGTGATGTGAGAGGGCTTGGGTTTGATCCCTGCTCGGTCTGTGTTGAGTTTTCATGTTCTCTGCGCGTCTGTGTGGGTTTCCACCCACGGTCCAAAGACATGCTGTTTAAGTGGATTGGTGACTCTAAGTCACCCAGTGTGTGAGTGTTGTAAGTAGTGTATCTAGCAGTGTAAGTCACCTTGATGAATAAGGTGTGTGGGCTGATAACACTACATGTGGAGTTCATTGGAAGTTACTTTGGAGAAAAGTGTTTGTTAAATGAAGTACCACAAACATAAAATGCTGTAAGATGTGCTATTAAAGACATTTTTCCAAAGCTACTTTAAAATGTTACAAGATTGCTGGATCAGTACATACCAAAATTTTTGCTTTCCCCGATAGCAAAATAAATTACTGGCCCGCATGGTCAATGTGCTGAAATGCCAGTGAACAAAGTCATCATGCTACTATATTTCCATTGCACTTTCTTTGCAGTGCATCTGGAGGAGTTGAATCCAGATTGCTTCATTAGAGGTATGCAGGGCTACCAATGGACCACAGAGGACCTGGAGTTTGTGGAGCACGCTAAAAATGAGAGACAAATCCGGCAGTTACAAGTGAGAAGTGTGTGTTGGCGGAAGCAAGAAGTGTCTTTGTGGGTTATCCCAAGATACTCAAAGCTCAGTGAGACATGCACAAAAAAAGCTGCCTGAGGAAATGACTTCAGCATTTATACCTTCCCTTTGCCCTTTTTTGACTTTTAGCTGACAAGGAATCTGTGTTCAAAATGAGTCTTATTGTGCCTTTCAGGATGAACTGAAAATGCTGCAGAAGCATCTGAAGGATGAGCAGCATAAACTGGATCTTTGTCTAGCCATAAGAGACAAAGTACAGGCTGACCTGGCTGAGGTAAGGAATTATGGGTTGGTGAACTTCGGGAAGCTACCTCATGATAGCGTCTGTACAGCTCATTATTTACACTGGTACTTGAAGGAGGCAGTTTTTGCAGATTGTGTTCATCTGAGCTATTTATACTTTAAATTTATTCTCTTACAACAACAAAGAACAAACATGATTGTCAAAGCAGTCAGTTTTTTCAATACCATTATTTTTGTCAGCACACGTTACACAAAGTACGAAGGCACAGCACAGTGTTGCAGCGGGTAGCACTGCGGCCTCAGTACTTGGGTTGTTGCAGACTTTCAAAACCTGCTTTTACAAATAGGCTCTGTGAAAAGCAGACATGTTAAACTCAGCATATACTGGACTGAACCAGCTTTGATATTGTATGATAATTGACTTTTCTTGCTCTGAAATACAATATAGTTTCCTTATCCTCTGACATTTCAGATTGCTGATTTTGATCGGGTCGTACAACTGGGCAGAGACTTTCTCAGTGAGAAACTGGACTCAGCAGAAGTGGAGGCAATGGACCCCAAGTCTGTTATGTCACAAATCCGCCTTGAAGATGTCCAGCAGGCCATACGTAAAGAGCAGTCCAAAGCTGTGGTTCTGGAAGAGAAACTGGCAAGGTTGCAGGACCTCGGCAGGTATTCAGTGGGGTGTAAGAATGATTGGAGATGATCTTGCATTCAATGTAAAGGCAGTTGGTTTGTCGTTTTCTTAACTGAACTCGTTGTGTGTAAATGAGGGAAATGTGGGAATTTTACTGTTGTCACAAGTAAGATTTAACCATTTGTATATGGTAGCTTGACATGTGAAGGAAATATATTATTCTTTGTTATAGTAAAGAAGAAGAAACGTGGCAGAAGGAAGTGGAAATCCAGGAGAAAAGAATCTCTGAGAAACAGGTACTAATTTTGTAAACACAGCTGAGACAGGAAAACTGTTTAATGTGCTGTTCACTAACTCAATCAGTTTAACACAAGTTAGTTATAGCTAGTAATACAGATGTCTTGATTCGTGGGTTGCCTTCTGTTTAAAAAAGGGTTATGGCCACAATAAGAGGTGTAAAAGTGTTTAATCCAAGTAACATTGAAAGCGATTTGACAATTACTAAACCCAAATACATCGTCACACACTCTTGGCTGTTCAAGGACAAGTGTTGTCAGAGTTCTCAAATTAGCGGTGTTCATGTTCTGGCTACCTTCACCTTCTTTGTTCCTACTTTTACCTCTAAGTTTGCATCTCCTTACCGGCACTATTAGAATTAGCAACACAAGTGTTGCCTGTAAACACAGTTCAATTGCAGAAAAGTTATAAGATACTTCTATACGTCTGCTCTAGGGGTCCAGTTTACTTGCATGTACTGGACTAAACACAGGTTATGTTCTCTTTATGAAGAAATATTAGAAAAAGCAAGTTTAGGGAGGAAAAAAATCCATATATTAACCTGAATAAAAGTTCTAGTAAAGTAAATGCAGGTTCAGTTTCAGTGTAACCAAGTTTTCTCTTTTTAGGCAAGACTGAGTGAATTGGAAAAAGAATCATCTGATCTTAAGAGTGAATTGTCACAAGTGGAGGTATTTTTTTTCTCCCTCTATTATCATTGTAAAATTATTGCCCTGATTATTTTGCATTTAACAAAGTATGTTTATTTGTATTATCCCAGGAGGCACTCAAGCTTACACAGAGTGAGGTGGAATCTCTGAAGGCTTCCACACAGACCAAGCTAATGGAGGAAGAGGTAGACATGACCAAAATCCTGAGACGCTCCAAGAGAATTGCACGGAGGAAGGAGAACTTTCTAGAGCGAGAGACATTTTTAAACAAAATACGTGCTCGAAAGTGATATACAGTGTAAATAATGAAGTATTGAGTGAATTTACATTAAAAGATTATTGGTTTGTCACTGCCAGCAGTGTTTGAGAGGTGAAATCCTTCTTGTACAACAATGAGGTATGGTCATTGACTGAATGAGTTAAGGACCAGAATGCTGTCAGTAGCAGCACTTCAGACTGGGGTATAGGCTCTGTCCCATGACTGATATTGCCATTTCCCTAGTATAACAATATTATTTCACTTGAATTTTGAAATATCTCAGCACTAGGCAGGGACACCAAGTGGACTGTGTTTCAGTTCCCCAGTAAAGCAATACAGATCTTTAAACAGAAGGGGACAGCTGGTAGCATAGTGGTTAGAGCTATTGCCTTTGGATCTATAGATTCAATCCCTACCTCTGGTTATAATACCCTTGAGTAAGGTACTTACCCTAAATTACTCCAGCAAAAATAACCCAGCTGTACAAATGAGTAAATAATTGTAGGCAGACTAACAGTGCAAGTTGCTTTGGAGAAAAGCATCAGCTAAGTGAATAAATGTAAACGTAGAAGGGCCTGGGCTCTGTGGCTGTTCCTGTAAGTGTCCAGTGCTGTGTTTGTACTGGAGATGGCAGTATTGCTTCATGTATGTAAAACTGAACAGAACTGCGTAGATCCGGGTGCTTTTAGCTTTGTGTGCTCCATATAACAAAGAACGTAAATTCATACTTAGTTGAAGGAGATCAGTTCTAAAGGTGTTATGCCACAGTAGACAGGGAGTGTCAACAGTAACTCATAGGTGTACAGCCTGAAAACTGAAGTCCCCAGGTCAACTGGAGTCAAAGGTGGCCCCATAAAATGCATAAAAATGGCATTAGAATTGTGATTTTTTTTTTTTGAACAGATAATTCTGATGTATTTAGAATCATGAAAGAAAACAGGCAGAATTCCAGTGTCAGATTAACTATAAATAAGTCTGAATTTAAATGACACACTGTATAACCAACAACCCATTTATTAAACATACAATAAACATTTTTAAATTCTCTCTATACAGTCTAACACCACTGACTAAAGCACACAGAGGTACAACAGGGAGTACATTCATGCGATTTGATTAGTTGAAACATTTTTCATTACAGCTACCCACAGTCAGTGATTGGAAGACCAAATACATTGCACATCTAAAACTGCTAATGAAAGGGTCTCATTTTTGACAATGATTTCCACCAGCTTATGTACATACCTTATTGCAGCTAGCCGTTAACTAGACTAACAACTGCTGAATCACATCGGTTACACACTTATGAACATATCCTCACCCTCCAGAGTACATCATAGTTAAGTAGATTCACAGTGAGACGCTTTCATATTTAAAGTTGTGTGCTGCATTTCAAATGGTACAACCATGCCACAATTAAAGAGGCGCTCGGGTGCTGGAATCCCAGCTTAATGCAAGTTGGGGGGGAGGATTGGACGGCGCTCAAACCTTGTAAAACAATTTAAAAAGAGACGCATTCTGGCTAAATGCCTTCAGAGCGCATTTATATTACGTGACGAGAGACACGTATACAATGCACAGGATGCGACTGGTTATGACATCGTTACACAAACAGTATCAATGGAAATGAAGGCAGCATGAAGACTAACCAAAATGCATCTTCAGTTTTGTGCAAATTAAATCGCTCACTGCTTCACAGTTTGAGAGCTGTTGCATCCTTTTTTGCTAGTAGACTACCTGAAGTCTGGCAGTTCCAATAATGACAATCCCTACGTGGGCATTTTTGCATGCAAAATCAGATCTGAAAACCTAAATATACAACACCTGACTGACATGCCATTGACACCGGCAAATGATGCTCATTACACCTCATGCTGCACAAACCAACTAATAGTGAGATATTTTAATCTTGTGAGAAAGTATTAAAGGCATTAACACTGCCACAAACTGGCATTATGTATCAGTCACACTACTTTGGCACACAATTAGAACATCTCTAATAGTTAATTTTTGGCTTCTGTACAAGTGTTCTAGAACAAACATGTCCAACAGTGAACAACAGTTATGTGGCGACTGATCACTCAGTGTGAAACACATAAGGAGGCAAAGCCAACAGCTCAACAGTAGAGTGAATTTCTCGGTGGCATGACTACAGTGACTGGATTGAACCGTACTCTTTTCAGCAGGAAATAAGTGTTCTGATGCTTCCAGAAAACACTGTCACCTTGGAAATTTCATGCATACAGTACATTTTGAAACTCAAGCGGTGACCCCCCCCCCCACCCTACCTTCAAACACCAATTTGAAAAGCACGCTGCTCAAACAGCAAAGGAAGCTTTTCAAACAGTACCATAGTAAAATCTGAGAGATTCAAGGTCCCCCCCCTTCACCTAATATGACCTCTGGAAAGGGCGATGTAAAAGGATGAAGGCTGG
The DNA here is from genome assembly GCF_900964775.1 of Scleropages formosus. Classification (NCBI taxonomy): domain Eukaryota; kingdom Metazoa; phylum Chordata; class Actinopteri; order Osteoglossiformes; family Osteoglossidae; genus Scleropages; species Scleropages formosus. Next base: position 22,048,603 of record NC_041806.1, on the reverse strand, counting down.
GAATCGGCCAATGACCCCGGTGTTCTATGGAGAACATACAAGTGCGAGTTTCTATGTGCCATAAGAACAAAAGCTGCCGATCGCTATTTGTTTAAAGAAGCAGTCAAAAACAGGGATGGACAATTAAAGTCCACAAGGGCTGAAGAAATGGGACTCAATATTCTCATTTCAATGGGAATAAAAGAGCTGAGTCAGCAGAGAAAGGATCAGGAAACCCATTGGCCAGAAACTGATTCTGCCCACCCCTCGACTAACGGACTGAATCTAATCAGTGTTGCTTCCCGATGTAGAAAACGATTAAAAAACAAGAAAGAGTAAAATCTGTCGGAATGTAAAAACCTCACAGTTTGACGTTACAGGAAAATGAAAGATGAGACCAAAGCGAAAGGCGCTGTGCCTGCAGAAACAGCAGTGAACATTCATCGGCTTGGTTTCAGTGACGGGACTGGAATGGTGTGATGCCCTCGAAGGCTCTACACTGATCACACATACCGGTGTGTACACATTTACCACGTCGGTGACGCTGTGAAATAAGGCTACGTGCTCTCAGTGAACAATCCCAGGTCTTCTCGCGTTTGTGGGAGCGTCCGGCCTCTACCTGCCCGCATTAACGTCAGAGGGTGAGAGGTAAGGCAGGAAGTCATGGGAAGAGTTGCCCATCCTTCTGCAGCTCCCTTCAGCTACTCTCTTCTTGTGCTTTCTGGGTACCATTCTGGGGGACCTGATAGACCAGGTCCTCTGTAAGCGGGGCCTGTCCGGGTGCAGTCTTGGGCGTGTCGTACTGCGCGTTCGTCCCGGAGTGACCGCTACCTGTCCTTGCGAGGAGGGCCCCAGGGCCAGGCCTTTTGAAGGTGGAGATAGATGCCTGTCCCAGGGTTCCCGCAGCAGCCGAGCAACCTGCAATGTCGACCACGATGGGCGTCGCATACTCTGCCCCGGAAGCAGGGAGGGGCTCAGCGTACGCATGGTATATGTCTGTGAGAGGAGCGTCGTACGTGTCGGGGTCCGCGTAACCCGGGTCGCCTCCTTCTTCAGGCTTAAAGGTGGATCTTTGGCCGAGTGTGCCGACCACACCTCCCACCAAGGGCTGCGCGTACTCTGCCATACGGGAGGGACAGAGGCACCCAGGTTGGAGTCATGATCTTCAACCCCACCCCCACAGGGACACAAAAATGACTGACGGGGCACTAACCTGCAGGTTCGGCCTGCACCACAGGGGCACCCTTACGTCCCCTCAGGTGGCTCACTCCGCTGCTGCTGTAGCGCACAGACGACTCGTCACCCTCCGACACCTTCGCTGGCAAGAACTGCTTCATGCTTTTCCATAAGCCTTCGAAAAGTCCAAGGGTGACGAGAAAAGTGAGAAAAGCAAGTAGACATATTCCTTACATAAGGCCATTCGTTATTTCCAGGAAATCACCCCGTTCGGGCCAGTTCCCACTGGGGGAGTGATTTCCATAATTTCCTATTGGGCAAAAGTTGGCTCCTAGATAGTAACATTTCAGCTAAAGCTAAAATACCAAAATAAAAGGTACTCTCCTGGACGACAATAACATCAACATATTCTGTAACATCTGAAATGGGGGGGGGGGGGGGGGGGGGAAACACACCATTGTGCATAATAAGTTCCTTTATTTAAAGAATACAGCTGGGTCATTTTTACTGGAGCAATTTAGGGTAAGTACCTTGCTCAGGGGTACTACAACTGAAGGTTGGTTTCAAAACTGTGACCGTTGGATCCAAAAGCAGCAGGTCTAACCACCATGCTACCAACTGTCCCACAATGTTGCTGCATTTTGTACTTGGGATGGGTACCTTCTAACAGATATTTCAATTAAATTTAAGAAGAAAGTACCGGTACGGTCCCAGTGAGGCAGGTCATAAGCCCCCTTGGTGCTCTTCTTCCTGGGGGGAAGAAAAAAGAAAAAAAAAAAAAAAAAACACAATGAAGAAAGGTGTGGACACCTGTCTGTGGGGACCAAAGGGCTGAACCCCCAGCAAAGGCGCCTACGGTGGGGCCTCACCTGTTCCTGCAGTGCCAGATACACAACAGGCTCAGGATGAGAGAAGATAGGCCAGTGACCAAGACAGGCACCAACACTGCCACCAGCGCCACACCTGGAAATGCAATGCCACATCTGAAGCGCACGGCTAAAAATAAAAAAAGGTCGGCGAGGTCTCCGATTTCACGTATACATCTCAAGCAACGGGGTTTTTGAACATGCAAACCAATGTCCACAACCACTCGTCCAAAGCGGGGTCGCAGAGAGCCGGAGCCTACCGGAAAACACAGGGCGCAAGACCGAAGGGGGAGGGGGACACACGGGACATATTTTTAATTTTAATTCAGGTTTATTTCGGTGCTAACTAAACGCTGCTCGTGCCAGAGGGATGACTTGAATTCAAAGCAGTTAAAAACAAAGGGCCACTTACTGTTGCTGTCACTAGGGGTCATGGTGGTATTTCGGATGCCAGGTGTGAAGGTGGTCCTGTCAGACCGCAGCGGAGGAACTGTGCTCAGTCTGGTGGGCTGTGGGTGGAAGGTACGGGGCAACACTGGAAAAGCAAAACGAGAAGTAAATCATCGCTTCCGACCCAATGTTACTCGTCACGATTGTGCCCAGTGATGAAAACTGGACCTTTTTACATTTACTCATTCAGCTGACTCTTTTCTCCCAAGCGACTTACAATGTTAAGCTTCTTACAGTTATTTACCCATTTATACAGCTGGGTAATTTTCACTGGAGCAATTTTAGGGTAAGTACCTTACTCAAGGGTACTACAGCTGGATGTGGGATTCAAGCCTGCGACCCTTGAGTCCACAGGTAGCAGCTCTAACCACTGTGCTACCATCTGTCTTGTTAAAGTGTAAATTTACTTAGTTCCATCAGGTGGACACGACCGTCGTTGGCTCCTTCAGTTGTAACACATTTCCAAGGACCGAGTCTAAGACATCTCTCTTTCTCGCACACACACACACACACACACACACACACACACACACACACACACACACACACACACACACACTTCCTTGCAGCACGTCAGAACATTTGAGACCAAAAGTTGGTGAGCAGCTTTTAATTTTCAGGAGTGGTCCTGGGAGGAGACATTTCAACTAAATTTGTCATGTTAAATCCAGCTGCGTAACGCTGTCAGCGCCACAGAACCAGCGCTCACCACCGTGTCCAACATACCTGTCGGCAGCTGACAGCCCAGCAGCTCCATCTTCAGGGCGATGCGCTGATGCCATTGGGTGGGCCTGACGCGCACGTACCGCGCCTCCATCGGGGGGATGAAGTTATTGCGCACTTCATGGAGGTAATTGGTGTTTCCTTGGAAAATCTGTGGATAAAAGCACCAATAAATGTATGATTCATAGCCCTTGAACACAAAAAGTGAATTCAATCAGTAGACACCATATCCCTGTGCACTTCAAGCCTAGCAATACTCTGAGACAAAAACTTGTTCACCCCAAGGACAAAACACCTAGGCAAAAGCAGAGCAATGTAGTTTATGCAGTTCAGTGCAGTGCAGTGAGGAATGCATAGACTTGTATATTGGGGAAATAAAACAACCCCTTCATAAACGCATGGCTCAACACAGGGGAGCCAGTTCTTCAGGTCAGGACTCAGCAGTCCATCTACAGCTGAAGGACAAGGGACACTCTTTTGAGGACAACAATGTACACAGTTTAGCCCGAGAAGATGCATGATTTGAAAAAGGAGTGAAGGAAGCCATCTATGTAAAGTTGGAAAAACCCCTCTCTGAACAGGGGAGGTGGACTGAGACGCAACTTATCAGCCACGTGTAACACAGTCTTAGCATCTGTCCCCAAAAAGTTTCACACCCATTTACACCTTGAGTCTGGAGTTTCTGGTCATTAATGGGTTGTTAGAGTACTACTAATTGTGGGACAACAGGACAACACTCAGATTAATTTGAACACATCCTCTAATTGCAGGAGATTGTTGGGTCGTTAACTGACCCCAGTCACGCGAGTCTTAAGTGGGCTCCACCCACAGATGTTCCAAGTTAAAAACCTTAACTCCCCACCAGTAATTTAGAACTGAAGAAGCCACTTGGATCAGTGGTCAAATATCTTTAAGGAAACTCATGCAAGTCCAGCTGTCTTTGTTTTAGCTTGTTTTTAGATACAATTAGTAGATGCTTTTGTCCAAAGCAATGCACAATTACTTTATAGTAGTTATGCGTCTCCTTCATATATGAAGACTTACTAAATACACGGCACTGACTCTCTACAATAGTGCACACATCTACACAGAAGAACAATGTCATGTACACACACACACCACTATCACCTATGGACTGTGGAAAGAAACCAGAGCACCTTGGGGAAATCCACACCAACAAAGGTAGCGCACTAAAACTGCACACAGACTGAGCTCCATTCGAACCCAAGCCCAAACAGCCCAGGTGCTGTGAGATGGCAGTGTTACCTCCTGCACCACGGTACCACCCTCCCATTCACACACATTCACACTCAGAGTGTTTGTAATACTTTTGAAAACAGTCATATTCCTCCGCGTGTGTGTATGTACATGTGTGTGTGAGTGCGCGCTATGATACATACAAAACTGCATTTACCTCCATATTTCATGAGAAGTTTATACGGTTCTCCAAATTGCAGCTGTTCCCCACCTCCCGTCAGGAAAAACCTTTTTAAGTCAGAAACTTCGCATTTCTCCTTTCAAGTGGGAGGAAATATTTGTGTGTCTGTTCCCTTTTTCCCGTTTTACCAAGATGTGTTTTTAAGTCACGCTAAGGAAACAGAACTTAGGCTTCAAGTGTGCAGCCCAAAGCGCTGCTGACAAATGACGGGCCCTGTCACCTCCGACCGGCTGTGACCGCGGGCAGAAGCACAGCCGACATTCCTGTACCACAGCACAGTGTGGACCAAGTGTACGATGAGGAGATGGGAAAAGGTTTCCAAACAGCCAGAATCCGCTTTGTGCTGTTAGGAAAACGGAAAGGTAAGATTGTCCTTGTATCGAAAGCAACTTCCATCTTTCACCCTTTACCACGACAGGGCATTATTACTGTATCAGTTAAAGAGTAAGCACTTAAAAATTCTGCAGCAGGAGGGGGATTTGAACCAACAACCTTCATATTCAGAGCAAAACTGCCCACTGTGCTGCACGGGATGCAGCGGAAACATATTTATCTAATGCTTAAAGGTCATTAGACACTTACCAGACCAACACACAGATTTTTCTTTTTTTTAAAAACTCTTCTGGGTTTCAAATTCTGATTAAAACACCAGTGAACCTTTACAGCTATATTTAATATGTACTCATTTATCTGATGCTGTTCTCCAGTGCTACTTACAACATTAATGTACTTGCAGTTATTTATTCATTTATACAGCTGGGTAATGTAACTGGAGCAATTTTAGGGTAAGCACCTTGCCCAAGGGTACAAGGTGGGATTCAAACCTGCGATCTTTCTGTCCAAAGGCAGCAGCTCTAACCACCACACTACCAGATGCCCCAGTACAAACACCATATACTTCACATCTTTTTGTTTCACATCCTTCCAAAGACAAAACAAGAATGAAAACAATATGTCTGGAATTCAATGTATCATTACTCTACAGTAACAGTGGAACCTCGGTTGGCGAACGTCTCTTTTTACGAATAATTCGGAGTACAAAGTGCAAATACGAAAAAAAATGTTTCTGTATACGAATGGTGGCTCGGAATACGAAGAGCACACGAACAGCCTCAAGGCCGTCGAATTCGGTATTCGAACGTTCAGTACGTATGATTCCGTTTATGAACAAATGTATTCGTAAACTTCTTCGGTTTTCGAAAGATTGCCTCCGAGCACGAACATCCCGTTTGAACCTGTACGTGTGGGTATGTGACGGGAAGCATCGGGCAAGTAGGGAGACAACGAATACCTTCCGGCAAGCATCAGTTGCATACGTAGCCTCACGTTGTGAACGTCTCGTATCCGAAGCTCTCACGCACGCGTTCGAGAAATTCTTTGCGATTTTCTTTAGCGTATGTACGTATTGCGCATACCCTAAGCAAAGGAGTGACAGTGTTAACAAAGCAACGGTATCAGGCCATCGAGGACGTACCTGGATAAACGAGAGGCAGTTAGCGGGTGATGGCGTGTCCGAAGCTATCATTTGCGAGAAGGCAAGGCAGTTGTACACCGACCTCAAAGTGTAGTCAAATGTTCATTTTATTCTATTGTATTGATTTGTCTTTTATATTATTTAACATTGTGTTAGGTAGGTTAAACTATGGTTATTTTGTGAGATTTGGTTAGGAAAGTGATTTTTTTAGTAATATTTCCGGGGGCGCAGTACCAATTATTCTATTATACATTATTTCTTATGGGAAAATTCGTTTCGGTGTACAAAAATTTCAGAGGACGAATGAATACATGGAACGAATTAAATTCGTAAACCGAGGTTCCACTGTAGCTGTTGGGTGATATCTATTTACACACAATAAATGACAGCACTCCAGGCACATATTAACAAAACAAAGCAAATCAAAGTGTCATCGTGCCAGGTAATGGCCCACAAGCGACATTTCAGACCACTGACGTGGCACATTATCTGACACGACCACACTTTTAAAGGAGGGAAAACGTGGATTATTAAAGCGTGAGGCAAGCTGGTGACGGAGTGCTTAGGGCCACCGCCAACTCTGGTCCCAGGTTCCAATCACACATCTTGCTGTAGTACCCTTAATCAAGGTACTTACCATAAAGTGCTCTAGTGAAAATGACTCAGCTGTATAAATGGGGGGGGAGAAGAAAAAAAAAAAAAAAAAACACAGTAAGCAGTCACACTCGCTTGAGCGAAATGCCGTGTCAGCCGAACAGACAAACGCTAGCGTGTTCAGCTGAGAAGGGCACTAATGCCCCATCCCTGTTCGGCCTTCTGTCCGCCATCATTGCAGCACCTTGTCCTGGTCGCTGTCGGCCTCCCTGAAGGCCTGCCACTGCCTGCCGTCCTGGCTGTACTGGACCCGGTAGGCCAAGATGAAGAACTGGTACTCAAGGAGGGTGGAGCCCGTGGTGATGATTCCTGGGAGGGCAGATGGGCGGGGTTAGTGGAGACATGGGTGTTGCATCACGTACAGCATTCTGGTCTGGACCTCAGTGTAAAACCACCAGTGGCTGCTGGTGCTGCTGTCTGACATACTACCGACACCAGGGGGTGTAGAAAGGCGGAGCGTATCACACACTGGGTCTCGGTATAGGGGAATAGGCACGTTTACACAGTGCTGATGATGCACAGGCTGTACGGGAGAGAGACTGATAAACGGGAAGGGCGATGCACGTCACTAAAGCTGTGCCACTGTCCGCCAAGCAATTTTGGGTTCCAGGCCAAGCCTGCCCACGGAAAGAAATGTTTTCGATCCTGCCTTTCTTTACCGCTCTTTACCGTGCTCTACGCAACAGCTCTGCGGAACTGCTGCGTCGCCCCACCCCCACCTGTGATCCTCTTCTTCTTCTTCAGGTCCACTTGGAGCCACTGGTGCTGGTCGTTGTCGGCGGCGGCCCAGGGAAGGCCGGAATGCTTCAGCCGAGCTCCCGACGGCGCCCACACGTGCGTCTGGCCATTTTCGTCGCTCCACTCCCACACGGAGGAGGAGGAGATCTGGAAGCCACGAACCACGCTCGACTCCATGCCCAGCGTCCCGTAGCAGCCTGGAGAGCGGAGATCAGAAGCGGGAGGTTCACGCGCAGATTCAACGCCCATCATCAGTGCATCATGACCGAGAAACACAGAAAAACGGAGGGAAACTTCTCATATACGGCATGCGAAAATAGAGGGGAGGGTATCACCTCACCGGTGCGGCGGCGAAAATGAAATCTGGCACATGTTAAAACTCACCGCTGGTTTTGAAGGTGAAGAGGCTGTTGGACAGAGGACCGCTGCAGAAAAGGGCAGCAAATACACACACACACACACACACACACACACACACACACAGGAAGCCATTGTGAGGAACAGACGTTTTTGATGTAGACACAAAGTGACATTCTTTAAGCAACTTCTGCACTGGTTCAAAAGTTATAACCTAGTATGATTCAGACTACATCTAAGTAAAAATAGATTCATTTCAAAATTTGAACATTTACTGCTCATGCAATTTTTCCCAAGATAATTTGTGCAATATTACATTTATTCATTCATCTGACATTTTTCTCCAAAGTGACTTACAATGTTTAACTGTCAGTAGATTTTCACCCTTTTATACAGCTGGGTAATTTTACTGGAGCAATTTAGGGCAGGTTCCTTTCTCAAGGATACTAAAGCAGTAGGTGAGATTCGAACCTGTGACTTTCGGGTCCAAAGACAGCAGCTGTAACCACTACTCCCATCGTCTGCAATGTCTAACAGTCCACCTGCCGCATACTGCACCCCAACACGCGTGGTGAACATTTTCTTCCTTGTAGGGTAGTTACTCCAGAGTGACCTGGCACAGGCGGCCTTGGACAGCATTGCGCGTTCCCGTACACAGGCCCTACGGTCGGAAGCGCTGATACCGAAAACATGACTCAGCGCCTGCTGGAACATCTCGTACGTCTGTGTGTTTATCTACTGCCCATCGCCAGCCACTGTGTCTATGAAAAAAGTCTAGGGCTGCTGCTGAAGAACTAGCAAACATCAGGCTGTGTGGGGAAGGGCTGGAAGTGCCACGCTGCAGTAAATGGCTGACTGCTCATGGGAGGAGAAAAGCCATTTGATCCTTACCCAGAGTAAATAAATATAAGAAAAAAAATATTATAAAATAATAAAATAATTAAAAGGAAAAAAAGTTAGTTATAGCAGAGCGATATACTGTGCCAATACACATCAATAATATAGTAAATTTTTGCCCACTGTTGAGCACGTCTCTGTGTGTGCATAAAATTTTTTGAGACTTTAAAGGGGGTAAACATGTTATCCAATACAGGGAGGACACACAGACGGTCCCCGATTTACAACGGTTTGACTTACGATTTTTTCAACTTTACGATGGTGAGCTGGCGATATAAATTCAGTAGAAACCGTACTTGGAATCCCCCCCCACCCCCAGGCAAGTGATATGCGGTGTGATACTCTCTCACGATGCTGGCCAGCGGCAGCAATCCATTATAAGTTCATGCAGAGGTGTGTATTAGGTGCATTAAATGCATTTTCAACTTATGACGGGTTTTGCGGAACGTAACGCCATCGGAAATCAGGAACCACCTCTATATTTCTGTGACTCTCCCAAACTGTACATGCTACAGCACTGAGTTATAATGTACCTTATAGAGCACATTCTGCTTATGACACTATTATGACACAATTTTCCATAACTTCTAGAAACATATGCAAGCCTTTTTTCCAGGAGTATATGAATGGGATAAGCGGTTCAGAAAATGTGTGTGTGTATATGAAGGTACTTTTATAGCTGTCACCTTCCAGTCTGAAGGTTATTAGTGCATATGCATATCCCACCCTTCCTGTAGTACCACTCATTAAGCTTCTTACCCTGAATCAATATGGTAAGAAAACCCTGCTGTATCAAAGGCTAAATCACTGTAAACTTATCTAACAATGTAAATCACCTTAGACCAAGGCATTAGCTAAACTTATGTCTCAAACAGTACAGATGCTGAAAGATGTATACAGCAGCATATTAGAAGAAATACACATTTATCTTTTCACCTGGTTACTATAAAGGTATATCTTCATGTTGTAAAGTTACACTAATTTTAAAACAAAAAAAAAAACGCAAGGTAAAATAAAGCAGCAGCAGAATGTGTGGACCATTAAAGACATATGCCTTTGTATGAAATACAGTTTTGTTCTGAACTTGAGAACTTTTACAGGTTATGGTGGGGCTGAACTATTACAGGACAGGCTGACGCTACAAATGAAGGCGGTGCTCGTCGAGCTACAAGGGAAGAGCACTCACAAGGTAGAGGTGACGTTGTTGGCCAGCGTACCCTCATATCGCGGGATGCCTTTGCTGGTGACAACGCTGATCTGGCCGCCCAACGCGTTGGACACCACCCCTGCGTGGATGCCCGCCAGGCACACAGAGGACGACTAGAGAAGGGTGGAAGATGCAGGGATCAGGGTGAGAACGTGTGGGGAGTGAGGAGGAAAGACATCTCGGATGAACTAATGTAAGAAACGCTTGCGTGTGGAGGCAGAAATTGTTGCACCTCACTCTCAAACCACAAGACACTGGGCCCCCAACTTACAAACAAAATGCAAACGTGAATTTGTTCGCAACTCAAAACTCGCCATTGCCGCAATAATACGTGTGTGCGCTTCATAACTGGTTAGGTTTTGTAAAAACCTCACAAAAAGCCATAATAAATAACTTCATATAAATAATCTAACACACTTTTCCACTGCAGTGCTGCCATGTTTGTAGCATCTCTCACAAAAAGGGTGCAACAAAGGGCACAACATCACAGTGCAACACTTATTTTATTTCTTTATGCTAATTTTACTAATATTCAATGGTGTTAACAGATTCATCGTAAATTTGCTGTATGTTCGACGGGCCCCTTTATCATCTACTCAATCAGTAAAATCTTAAATAAAACAAGGGACACCTCTTTCATTATGTAAGTTACCATAAATGTCTTGAATGTAGTAAGCAGAAAATTTTTGAAAATACTTTGTAAGGCTATTCATGTTTTTATTAACTTTGAGCACACAAAAATTAAAACTAATTTACAAATGACTGAAAATAAAAATACAATCTCTCCAGTCCCCTATTCAGTGAACACTTGACAGATTCATGTGCAGCATTCCTCATTTTGTTCTCGATCACTGAATTCAGGAGCACTAGACAGGAAAGGTAAACAGTGTAAACACTGAAGTGTGAGTGATGAAGATGATTCTGCACTTGGAACTTTTTTATTCTGAGAGCATTTTGCTGCCAACTAATGGCAGCAGGTGGAAATGCAGGCCATTGTCGCTTTGCAGCAGGCAGAAAAATTTATTTTATTTACAAAACAGAACAGTGATAAAAATGCTATTAAAATAAATAAAATGGGAAATATTTTTATCTTCAAAAGGTCGTAACTGGAATGTAACAAGAGGTACCAGTCTTACATACAGTCTTACCTACAGGCTGTCCTATCTGCTACTGTCTCTCTGCAGTCAAGCTGTTTGTCCACTTGGATCCCTCCCCCAGAGCAGATGACTTGGGGCCAAGTCATGCTCTTGTCTTTGTTGTGGCGATGACGGCGACGACAACAACGACAGAAGCTCTTTGCAGCCACATTAAGTCAACAGCGGTTCCCCTCAAGAATTCCTCATCACACACCACCCAAGAAATCAAACAGTGAAAATTTCCTTAGGTACGAAGAGCGTGGGACCCGAGTGACTTCACCCACTGGGAGTAGGCAGGAAGACCCCAGTGAGCAGGGTGACAAATACGAAACTCATAAATCAGAAAGTGAACTATGTTTACATCTCCAATTCCCCCCCAAAGTAATCCAAACTGCGATACATTTTCTTGGAGGCACCTGAAACCTCCCCTATATCCCAAATGTATGCCCCCCAGGGAGGCACACCCCACAAGTTGAAAACCCCTGTCATAAAGGGATTAGTGGAAGGCTGGGAAAATACCCCAACCCCCAGCCCCACCTTGCCTTCCAAGGGGTTCTAACAGAAGGCATTACTGTAGTTAACGTCCCACAACCAAGACTGACTGCACCGGTCCAGAGGAATCCCAGGACCCACAGCAACTGTGGGCACTAATCACTTCCTGCGGGTTCTATACCACGGCACTCACAGACCAACACAAACAGGCCCTTCAGTACTGCCACAAGTTGCACAACCCTGGCAAACCTCAACTGTTTTTATGACATCCCTGAGCCAGGGAGGACAAATGTTGGTTGTAAAAAGGGAACCAAAGTGCAAATGAGAGGGTGGTGCTGAATCAGGGAGGAAGAAAGGAGGCGTCCATCCAAGGGGGGCCTCAGTACTACAATCTCTGGACCATAGAGACCACTGCCGGTCCAGGACTCTAAGCGCAGGATTTCTACCTCCTGCGCTGCAGCAATAATATCAGGAACACCTCACAGGTCAACTCACGTGGCTCTCGCTCGCAGATCCAGCCCCGTGACTCCCACACACATGCGAGACTCTTGCTATTTCCCAACACAACCCCTCCGGCTGAGCTGGGCGTAGCTGCTGGACCGCTGCCGCATTGCGACTCCATGGCTCAGGCTCAAGGCAGACTTCGCTACGTTCGAAACTTTTACTTTTATATTTATCCATTTAGCCGACACTTTTCTTACAAGATTAAGCTACTTACGCTGATTCACCCATTTATAGAGGTGGGTAATTTTTACTGTCATGCTAAGTACCTTCACCAAAAGTCCTTCAGCACTGCATGCTATGACAGGCAAGTATTAATATTTTCATACAAATTTCTTTGGCACTTCTGTTTACTGGGCTGCAATTGCCTTCCTCAACAGTACAGGAGCCTTACTTTGATTTGAACCAACAACCTTCCAGTTACAAATCTGTGCCCTTAACCACTTTTGCTTCCTCTCTCCATGCCTCCCAATGTGACAAGAATGGAGAGCAAGCCTTTATTCTTGGAATTTTACAGTGGTTCAGTCCAGCAAATTCATAAAAGCGACATGAACACAATGACGCCAAGTCAGCGGAACTAGTTTTGCAGAGAGTCCTTCACAATCTTGACCTCACCTCTCCCACGGAGACCTTGGGTCAATCAGCATCCTACCCCCAGAAGCAAACCATCCGTGACTCACTAGCCAAGCATGTGGCCGCCATCAAACATCCCACCGGTGACCTCAACCCCAACGATGAACAGACAGGAGCATGATGACATCAGCTACACTCATTCCAGTGTCAATACCATGTACCAACCACACTGGAAAACTTGGACAAACCACAAACCAGGAGGAAGGAAAGCAAACGTGGCACATCTGTGACTCCAGAAATGGGTTTCAAGCACCGACAATTCTAGTACCTTTTATTATCTGATGCGTTCTACAATGTTTTTGTGCTTAAAACATCTACATTTATCCATTTAGCAGACGATTTTCTCCGAAGCGACGTACATCTCATAGTACGTACATCTACAATCTTCCAACGGCTGCAAGATTCTGTGACAAAAAACTGACACTCTAGAAGAACTAGTGGTATTTCCGTGATCAGTAAACTTTAATCGTAATGCAAAAATTGACATAACTAAGAACTTTGAAAAATGTAGTTACATTGTGTTATCAGTTGATGTGATAACTAGGAATGAAGTTGGGTGAGGGGTGTAACAAGTGCTACACTTGTTTTTGAAATTTAAGGTCTGTAAACGGCATTTACAGAATACGCCATCACTCCCGAACTTGATATTCAACACTATCATTTCACTCACTCATTTCCTGTGGTTGCCCAGATATGACAGGACACACAAAAAAAAAAAAAAATGCACAAAACGTTTATAATGTAAAATTGCGTTAAGCTGGTGATCATTAATTGCACTTGCTCTGATGAAAGAAACCATATTTGCGTTACATAAAAGTTGCAAAGGTGTTAAATTTGCCAACGCTTTAAAGTTCGCACTGGGGATTGGGGAACTGATCCGAGATCAGTTTAACTGGTGAAGGCCAGGGCACTGTAAGAAACTCCTTTCCCAGCACATGGTAGGTGTAAAGAGGGGGGGAGGGAGGTATATTTGCTTCATGTGGTAGACATTCCATGGGGGATGGGGAAGTGTTGGGGGTGTTTTAGCCCCCTGGTGAGAAGATGGCTCAGGGAGGGAGGGGGGGCCGTGTGGAGAAGAGAATGACGATCCCACTGACGGCCCATCTGTCACCCAGGGGCACATCAATTACTCTGCCACTTCTCGTAATCATGTTTCTGGAAGTCAGGGGTGAGAGTCATACTCACATCTCTGTACCCGTGTGGGATTGTCCCGGAAACCTCCCCCGAGACCATCAAGCAGCCAGCGGGACAGTATTTACTGTAAACCAAAAGGTAATTAAAGCAACTATTAGAGCCAAAGAGGAAACAATGCTTCACGGTTGAGGTCGGAAATGACGGAATCCCACAAGGCTCAACTACAACCCAAAGGCAGAAAACCTTCCTTCATTCGGTACCAGTGAAAAGTTTTGAGTACACATGCTGGAAACTTTCCCACCCCCCACTACAGGTGTTGCCCAGGTGGATTAATTTTTTTAACTGGTATTATATATCCGAGTTCACATACTCATGGTCACGCTTACTGGAAGAATGCATCAAACTAACCCTCTTACCTGAATTCGGCGTCCATGAAGTGGATTCCTTTGTCCAGGCAAGTGATCAAATCTGGAAGGGGGGAAAACACTGGTAAAAGTGCTTCAAAAACAACTAAAGCCAGTGGCACAGCAGTTAGCACTGGGGCCTCACACTACCTAGGCCACGCAGCTAGACAAAGTTCGACCCCATAGAGTCGGTGTATTTTCACGTTCATGTGGGTTTCCTCTGGGTGCTCTGGTTTCCTCCCACAGTCCCAGGTGACCAAATTCGGAAGGGTTTCAAAACATGCCAATTTCACATTCCCTCATCTGCCGGCATCTTTCACTTCATTATGTGCTTGAAAAAATTACTCCCCATCAACTCTATATGCATCAAATCATGTAATGATATGCTGGCAGAGACAGTGGCGCTGGACTAAGTGAGTTTATTCGGAAAATTACATCTCTGGAAGCATACCTCCCTGTCAGGTGGTGAAATTCACTTTTGTTTACTCCAAGTTGTACTACATCTATAACAATGTAAGTGTGTATGTTACACTGATCTACTGTACTGTTGGGTAAATGATTCCTGGTAAGGAATTACCTTACTTCCTAGCAAGAAGTGAGCGTGAGGATGTTTCCACTGGGTGTGAGCCAACAAGAGGAACAGGTCATCTGGTCATGCGAGGCGTTTCTGCTCATATCACAGCGGCTGCTGTTGACTTCCCCCCCACGAAGCACTGTCCTCTACAACCAACCCTGCTCTGGAATGTGGATGGTGGTAGGGCCTATTTGGGAGGAGGCTCCAAAGCCTTCTTCCTGGGAACACTGCAGCATTTTTCCATGAAGAAAAACCAAATCTCATTCAAAGCTGACCATTTGACCGCGGCTGATAAAGCCATAGGAATTCTGTGGAAACGCAGCGCCGTGGTCAGCTGCCTCGCCACCTTAGTCATAGCTGCCACATCAATGAGCATCCGGGAAATGGTACGTTACCATGACAACGTCGCGAACCTCGCACGTTACTGTCCACAGGTCACGGCTCATGTGAGCCTTTCCTCCACAGCGCGACCGTGTTTTCGCCCGTAGACGTAACGTGCGTGTTCAGGGTTACTTTTCATACACAGATTTCACCCAGTAAAAAGGTAAACTGGAAAAAGGAGCACATAAAAAGAATGGTGTTCTTAGTTATGTCAATTTTTGCATTATGATTAGTTGAAGTTTACTGATTACAAAAATACCCATAGTTCTTCTAGAGTGCCAATTTCAGCCAGAATAGCCTTTCTCTATTTTGTTAAATTTTTAAAAAAAATTTGAGAATTTTCACTCACACATATAGGAAACAATATATTGAGAGATTTTAAATGCCATTTATTAACAAAAAAATTGCATAGATATTCTGCACCGGAACGCTCTAGAAAAACACTGAAACACAGCAGGCATTGGAAGATTCTAGAAGGCACCAGAAAACTGCAGAAAGCATCATATTCTAAAAAGTACTTAAAATTCTGTGCTTGGAACCCAGTGCCAAAATTTGATAATTTCAAGAATATTTTTCTAAAAACTGATATATAGTACAAACTAATGTCGAAAGTATCCTTAATATAACAAAATTACATGGAAAACACACACACAAAAAAATCTGTTACTGTGCAACGAGGATTTTTCTGCAGGTAATAATGATACACTGCCACTACTTGTGGATATTCTGATAGTTTTATGCAGCTACTCGTGCGACGAATATTGGTTCATACGGTGGAAAGTAACTAACTGCGCTTAAGAATCACACGTTTGCATCTCTTTTTCTGCTAATGTAATGAACACAGTATTTCCTCCGAGATATACGTCGCTTTGGAGAAAAGTGTCTGCTAAATGAATACATGTAAATACACATGTATTATTAAAAACCGTAGTAAGGAGGAACTCGCGACTATGACTCCAAACCGTACTTTGGTTCAGTAACAGGAAGGGTAAACAAGCATTGATAAGAAAATCACTATTTGACAGACGCTGCGGGGAATTCCGACACGTTCGGGGAGGGGGGGGGGGGTTCGGAACAGGGTCCAAGGTCACCGTGACCTCTTTTCCTATATTTAGTTCATCAACTCCCAAAATGCTCATCTATCTGTGTGGCAGGATAATGTTTTACCTGGAGCTCTCTGGGAGAATCGCAAGCCGTTCCCACGGTGCCGTTCAACTCGTTTATTCTCCGGAACCCTCTTTGATCGAGCGCACAAGCTTATCTCCCGCTATCTCCGGGAGGGGCCCGTAACACGATAGCTCCCGTAACAAAGCCCGGGATAAAAGCTTTCGATGTGAAAGATGGCGAGGGCTTTACGGCGGCGTCATCCCCATCCCGTTAAGGTTGATGTGGCATCCCCTCCCCCCATAGACTCCTGGGGATAAAGAGCTGTTTTGGGTGGGGGGGGGGGGGCGACATGCATTATTCATTTCCTCCACAATCCATTACGGTTCCACGGAAGACGAGGTGCTGTGCATTTCTTCCTGGTACTGCCGTAATGCCATCGCCCCGACGGACTTTCACGAGAAACCTTTAATACGACCGAGATCCTCTCAGAGGTTAACGTGTGGAAACCTACCGAGGGCCGCGCAGACAGACTTGGCTGTTCGGAGCGGAATTCGGGACAGCGCCGCTTTCGGAAAACGCCTCTCCTCTCGCCCTGGGACCTCAGAGCTGTCTGCTTCATCACAGACACCTTTCCTCGATAGCGCGGAGCCCGCCGTGCCTGTGCCCCGAGGATACAGATATCCAGCAGGATTCCACGTAAGGCGTTGGAGGACTTGGACAGCCAGCACGACCCTGGCAGAGATCCACGAGCACAAATCGACAGCAGACTACAGTTACAAATCCAACTTTCACCTTGTTTACACTAACCCCCCCCCCCATTCGACCAAACTCCTTTAAAAGACTTACTTCCTTTAACGATAAAAGTAGCTACATTTACATACGCAGAACTATCCTTTGGACTCCAAGCTCTTTCCCCACGCTCAGAATATATTTCTGGGGACATCTCGGCTGCCCTTCGAACGTACGGCTCCTCCAGCCACTTGGACACGTTTATTCTGGGAACGTGATAGGATACAAGTTGACTGGAGTGACAATCGTTGAATTACTCTAGGTCTTTAATAAAAAGCTTAGTTTCCGTTCTCGGGGCACATTACTCCTATTCAGGTTTCTCACAAGCGCGTGGCTGACTCAAGGGTGGAAAGAAAAGTCAATACTAGCTAGAGCTGTGGGACAATGTGAGTGAACTCTGAAGAGAATGTCGCTTTTTTGGGTCTTCCTAGACAGGAGAATCCACCTTTCCTAAGAACCCTAACCCTTTGCCTATGAGCTGTATTACTGTACCTGCATGTATTCATAAAGCATACCGATAACACCTCTATATTATCCAACCCAATTCTCTTAGCAATTTAAATAAATACATTTATTCATTTAGCTGACGCTTACAGCGTTAATCTGCTTGAAATTATTTACCCATTTATGCAGTGGGGTAATTTTACTGGCACAATTTAGGGTAAGTACCTTGCTCAAGGGCACTAGAGCAGGAGGTGGGAATTGAACCTGCAATCTTTGCGTCTAAAGGCAGCAGCTCTAACCACTACGCTACCAGCTGTCCCCACAATAAATAAATAGTTAAACTCCAAAATGAGAAGCACCTGGAGTCTGAAACCATGAATCCCTTTGAAAAAGGATCCGTACGGGTCTGCAATCTGCGTGCGCGCTGTATCGTGCTGGTCATCACATTCTAGCGACCGTGCAAACAGCGGCCCGGAACAATGCGGTGTTCAGACGTTCTGCACTAACCCTATAGAGCCATGTGATTTCAGCATTACAACACACACTTTAAGAATCTATTCAATAGGCACGGCAATGAGTGAGAGAAGGTGTGTGTGCACGCTAAATATCATTCTCGCGTTGCACTGCTTAGCAGACACATTTATCCATTGCTCTTATATTCACGCACCTTGATATTAAACAAAATCCATTAACTCCTTCATGGGCACAGCAGCCGTTGCCTTCCTGGGATCTGAAACTAGAGTCATTTGGCCAAATATGTGGCTCCTTAACCACCGTGCCGCCCACTGCCCTTCGGGGCCCCTATAAGAGCGCAGGCCTGTGACGAACAACGGGCTGGTTCCAATTAGCAGGCCTCTCTGTTTACACACTGCTTTAGAAGCTGCTCGAGGTTGGTAAACCTGGCCCAGCACAGCAGTGGATCATCAGCTCTCCGCCATAAAACAGCGCTGCCCCAAACCCCTCGGCCGAGAAACGTTCTTGGAGCCCCCATCTGGGAGCGGCCCTTTGGGCCAACCGTCCACGTAGTAGTCCTACAGCACCGTGCGAATAACGCACCCAACCGTCACACCTAACGAAGACCCAAAGTGTTCCGAAGGGCTTTCTTTCATCTACAGAAAGGGAGAAACAAACACCGTTCCCCTCCTTCAGCCCCCCCCACCCTGGCACGGAATGCTTTTCACAACAGGCAAGAGGGAGCGTCACCTCTGGGGTCGAGCTTCCCGGAATGACATCACCGTCTGCGTCGCTCATTGAGCAGGACACAGCCCAAATGTCAAAGTCCTGAGCGTGATGCCAGAAAAGTCGGCATTTGTTCCTCTAATTCTGTGCGGCAGCGCAGGAATCTCTTGGAATTCTCTTGGTTCTGCCTCCTTTCCGTGGCACCTTGTTACTAATATCTACTGAAAGTGTTCAGCTACTTACCCTGATTTACCCATTTTATACATCAAGGGGACAAGTACCTTGATCAAGGGTACTACATGTACATTTGGATACACACGGCCGCACGGGACGAAGCCTGGGCTCCGTTTGCAAAAATACTGCCTCCCTCCGACCTCCCGCAGCGCGCTGCCACAGTATGGACTCGCCTTAACCCCAGGCAGTGAGATTTCCGCTCCTACCAAACACTACCTTCCCACAAAATTTTAAAAAGTCATACCCGCATTCAGCACTACCAATAACCAAAGTTTCAACTTAAGTGTATTTATTATTCATTATCATACTGACACCTTCATTCAAGGAAATAATGGTGTTAAGATAATTTTACAATTTACCTTTTCTTACACTTACTCATTTAGCTGATGCTTACAAAAGCGACTGACAATATTAATCTCATCTACTTACAATTGTTTTTTCCCCCCCACTTATACAGCTGGGTAATTTTACTGGAGCAATTTTAAGGTAAGTCCTTCCTCAGGTACCATAGCTAGAGGTGGGATTCAAACCTGCAACCTTTGAGTCAATGGCTCCAACCACTACGTTATCAGCTGCCCCTAGCAATCCATACCTTGTCAATTCAGGGTAAGCACCATGGTAAAGCGCACTGCTGTTGGATGGGGATTCGAATCGGAAGCCTTCAGGTTATAAGAAAATGACTGTACTTATGTTCAAGTTTATGTATTTGCCAGACGCTTTTCTCCAATCATGTTTGTGTCCAAGTCCTCCGTCTTTGTGGGACATGCTACTGTTTGCTCCCACAAAGACGGAGGACTTTGATACAAACATGATTACTGAACCACAGGTCAATAAAGCTTTGTGTTAAAAATCGTGTGTGTGTGTCTCTAAACCAGGGGTGGACCCCAAATTTTTCTTTCTTCACCGTTTCTGTAGCCAGTCAACCACAGAAATGTCCATGCCAAAAATATATATTCACACACACACACACACACACACACACACACACACACACACACACACACACTACTGTGCAAAAGTTTTAGGCACTTGGTTGGGAAAAAAGCTGTAAAGTAAGAATACTTCCAAAAATAATGCTCTTAATTACTCAACTTCCTACAAAGCTTAGTAACATCCATCGTCAACAATCGCTTGTCCTGAGCGGTGGCACAGCAAGTTTGGCCGGGTCCCGCTCTCTGGCGGGTCTGGGGTTCCAGGCCTGCTTGGGGTGCCTTGCGATGGACTGGCATCCCGCCCTGGGCGTGTCCCCTCCCCCTCCAGCCTTGCGCCCTGTGTTGCCGGGTTAGGCTCCAGTTCACCATGACTCCGCTTGGGATAAGCGGTTTCAGACAGTGTGTGTGCATTTACTTCCTTTCTTTAATGACAGACAAAACGCGTACTGTAATACTGTAACTTTTTGCAAAAGGAATGCTTGAAAAATTTAAAATATGCTCTTTCCCATTGACACTAATGCAGAAGACATTAAATAACTGTCCAAAAAATTTTTCTGTGAAACATCTAAGTGCCTAAGAATTTTGCACAGTACTCTGTGTGTGTGTGTGTGTGTGTGTGTGTGTGTGTATCTACACAAGCTTTTTTTTCCATTAAATCTGTTTTATTAAAACGAAGGCTTTTTAAGGAGAAAACCAAATACAGAGTTCGATATTCTTATGATGCAAGAGTATTTCTGCAAGTATTTATAACACAATAATTCGGTTCATGTAAATCTAGTTGGCCACGTATGTTTCCGAAACGGTCCCTTGTGGCCAATGGTTTCCCCGCCCCCCCCACATCTCAGCCAATTAACGCATTAACAGAGACGCACCCGCTGCCCTTAGCTTCTGCCCCAGGGACTCCACAGAGGAGGATCCAGACTACAGCTGAGGACTCACTTCCACCCAGCTCCACCATAAACACTTATTGCTGGCTTCAGAACTAAGCAGTCCTCCCCCTCCCTGGCCACAAACTACCCTCGGAGCCAAATGGCGCGGGGTGGGGTGTTGCATCCCTTCCGAGCCTCTTGCCACCTGATAAGGAGACTTCAAAAATCCAAAACAGGCCCCAACACCTCCTCTACAAAGAACAATGACCACTGGGTCCACAGAACATAAAATACACTCCCTTTTGAAAAGAACCTCAGAAGATGATAAACGAAAGGAGGAAGAAGGGTAGGCTGGGGGGGGGGGGTACAAATCCGTGAAGAACATCAATCCTATTTCCCCTGAGGCCTTCAACTTGGACACAAACCCCTGTTCAACATGTTGTGCGTGAAACACACGGCGTTGAGTCTTTACCCACATGGTTGGCTCCGCCCACCAACCCCCAACCATTATGTCATTGTGACACCCTTTGGTTTGTTCTCACTGCAGTCAGACGCAAAAGTTAGCCAATACCCTGGCCGGGCCAGGCACGCAGACTGGCTACACGCTGCTCGTGAGCACTAACGTGGAGACAGATAAAGGCTGATGGATGAGCACATGCGTGTGTTGGGGGTGGGCCACACGGGACAAAGAGTGGGCCCCGTTTGCAAAAATACTGCCTCCCTCCAACCTCCCGCAGCACACTTCCCCAGTGCCCCTTGAGAAAGGTACTTACACTAAATTGCTCTAATAAAATTACCAAGCTGTATAAATGGGGAAAAAAAGGAAAAAAGAAAAACATAGGTAGCTTTACATTTAAGTCTTTTTGCAGAATAGCATCAGCTAAAATCAAAAATGTATTCCTTTTTCATTATTCAGTACAATGGTATTTTTGCCCACCACTGGGCCACTTTCATTTATCCTTTTATCATTTAATCCAATTCTGGACTTCTTCCCTAAGCCTTCTTCTGAAATGCAGGAGCAATGGCGTTGCTGAGCTTAAATCACATTTGTGTCTGATTGTCCTGGTTGCTGCTTTTTATGCATTTAGGGCAAAAGACAAATTCGTTCCAATCACAGACAGCGAGTATTTCAAAGAAAATCAGTTCAGACGTTGCCACGAACTGAGAAGGATGCAAGGATAACAGAAGAGGGAAAATGTTGTTAAATGCAAGGCTCAAACTCAAGCTCTTACAGCAGAGGATCGTTTTCATGTGCCGAGGTTATTATTAATTATGTCAATAACTCGCATCTGAGTCTTCTCTCATAACACAGTTCACGTTGCTTCCTATCGATTTTGGCGCGCAGGCTTGGAGATGAAACAACCGAAGGCAGACGCTGCTGGACTACAATAGGAACCCCACCCGCAGAACGGTGCAGGAGATGCAGTGTGGAAACCGGGAACGCTGCGGTATTTTACCTGGGTGCCCTGTTGTTGAGTAGGACAGCAGGAACCCTCGTCCAGACTGGTGAGTCCCGCTCATGAACTGCACCGTGACTTCGTTGCCGCTGGACTGGATCACGTCAGGAACCTGCAGGCCCAGTCCACAGTACTTCACTGGGTGGCGGCAGAGAAGAGAGAGCTGCTTAATCCACACACACACACACACACACACACACACACACACACACACACACACACACACACACACACACACACACATATATATATTATCATTGGCTCTTGCTCAACTGCCAAAACATGCAAATATGCACCACCCACCTTCCAACCACAACTCCTTGCAGCAGTAGCTTCCAACAGAGCAGGGTCCACTTGACCTCATGTACCTTACTTTACCGGAATGCGAGAGAAGTGCTTTCGGAAAAGGAAGTAAATGCCTCGTCGAGGCGCTTCAAGCACAGCGGTCTCCCCAGCCACCTGATCCAGCCCTCCTCCCTCACATGTCCAGAACATATGGCGCCAGGTTGGACGACACCTACGGCCGATCGCAGACCTTTGACTCTCTATTGAGGTACACTGGAATCTACTTTTAGCTCAGACTTAGTGGTTGTTAAGGTTAATCCACGATAACAATAACCACAGAACTCCAACAGCTCACCACCTCTGTTCAGATCAGCTGGGCAGTTCTTCCAAAAAACACCCACCCACCCCACATTTCTCCGTCATTACCCAAGCGTGCATTGAAATTTCTCAACAGGATTCCGCCGACGGTAAGCGGACCTCTCCTCTACCGTCCCGTCGACTGTTTCTCGAAAACCCGGAGACTCCGCTTAACTGTTGATTCACGAACACGCACAACCGTCACACTTCTTCAGATGAAACCTGGAGGCTCAGACAACGGGACAAAGTCCAGCTGTGCAACATGCAGCCGTAGGCTAGGAAGCATAACCGTAACCGCATGGGACCTCTGAGCAGCTAAGAAGTCCACCGCCAATAAAGAAGTCTGATTCCACAACCAATCGTGAGTGCTTATAAGATCTGTCATATCTAGTCTATACTGTTCTTTTCACCTTTCTCACCAGCTCCAGCTCCTTTCCCACCAGTGTGGTGACATCACACGTCCCAAAAGCCCGTGTCCAAGGTATCAGTCCGAGCTGTGCATATTTAGCCCATCTCTGGCTGCCGCCCAAGGGGCATTGCACATGCCCCCCCCACCGCACCTCATGTCCAGACAGGATAAGGGACAAGCAGTTACCAAGCTTATTCCAGTGACCTCCCCTGCCAATGTCTGACTGCAGGGGTGGGTCCCCATAACCAAATGGGTTGAAGTGCTCATTACTATTTTGAACTTTAATGGGAGTCATGTCTTTATACTGCTTTCTCTGCTCTCCCACCAACCTTTGACCAATCTGGAGCGAAAGGCTGTAAATAAGTCCAAACTTGTATCGCCATTCATTAGACGGTAATTGTCCAGATGTAAAAAGGTGAACTTCCCTTTTTATGTGTGTCTTTACACGGATGTACCTAAAATACATATCGGACAGGCCGAGGGTGTACAAAGCGGTTTGTCTGTGAGGTACTCACCTATCTCCGTCCTCCCGGGGCCAATGCCATTGTAGAGTCGCAGGTAGCTGAAGTGGCAGTTTGAATCCTCAATGTCAACGTCGCCAAACTTGAACTGGAGCTTCTGGCCAGGGGCCACACGCACCTCCCACTCACACACCGTGTGATTGGGGTACGTCTGCGGGTAGCGTATGGAGGAGAGTGTGCCGCTATGGGGCCCCAGAACTGTATTCCCGCAGGCGTCTCCTGAGGCCGCAAAAGAAAGTCAAAGGTTACAACGCTACACCTGATGTGTCCACATCTCACCGGCCAGCCCTTCAACTTAAGTCTCCTAAGTGAACGAACTGGGGCTTCTGCTGCAGAAACGGAATGCAACAAAAATGAGCAGAGAGAGGGAGTTAAAAACTAAGGGAGCACCAACGGTTTCAAGAGGAGTCACAGTGCAAGCAGCAGGTGCAGGTAAGGCCACCGAGAAGGTCTTCTGCAGCTGCTGTTGCCCCCTGTAAACAAGCAGCACATCCCCCAACGCCCAGCTCATTCCATCTGGGCACAGCTGTGGGGTTAACTGATGACTCCATGCGTCTGGCCAGCACATTTTTTTGCAGGCCTCAACCTGGAGGCACAAAGTGCTGTAAGGAGGAGCATTCAGAAGTCCATTAGATGTCTCACAGGGCCCATAAGAGACCACATCCTTAGGCCCATTGTCCTTGCCCTGGGAGCAATTCTCTCAAAGGTGTTGACAACTGCGCTTAGCTAACTAAGCAAACGAACTGAAAATGAAATACTTAGCCTCACTCCGCATGGATGGTGGTAAAGCCACCCAGCACCCTATACATCCGACTCCACAGACACCCTTAAATGTTTAAAAACCCTACTAGGAGGCAGAGCTTCCCCCCATGATAGAAGCAGTTAAGTCACCCACTAAAATCAGAGCTACACTACGCCTGAGCGAAAAAGCCCGAGAAGCACAGAGCCCTAACCTACAAATCACCTGAGAATCTAAAATACAAAGGACTCTGTCAGTTACAATTACTTCTTGTGCAGAACTAAACACAAGTCCAACAAGTTTTTTTTTTTTTTTTTTTTTAAAACTGCTGTCACAACAACAGTTATGGCACCAAAGATTATATTTCTTTTCGCGCTAACGTGTTCATCTGCAAAACGGTCACGGAATGACATCTGGAAATTCATTTCAAACAAAACTGAACGAGGAGGACCTAACAGGGAAGGCAAGCAAAATAAGCACGGACAGCTGGTAGCGTAGTGGTTAGAGCTACTGCCTTTGGATCCAAAGGTTGCAGGTTCAACCTCAACCTCTGGCTGTAGCTTGTAATAACCGTAACCTTAACATTGTAGGTCGCTTGGGAGAAAAGCATCAGCTAAATGAATACGTCAGTATTTTTTCAGTCATGAGACAGAGAGTACGAGTGCCATCAATTAGCAAGTAGAGACAAGAGAGCACTGACAGGATTTGGAAAAATTTGCTGTCATCCCCCAACATCCCTGCCTTACAAAGGACCTCCGCCCAGCTCTCACAACACTTTAACCAACTCATCCCTGTAGACCTGGCGCGTTCAGGAAAACAAGTCCTCCTAATAACTTCGAGTCCCCACCAGTGAGCCGGACAAGGACTTTAGAGCCCTCGCAACGGGGCAACGTGCGACACAGGAGTCAATATCGTACCACCACACCGGAGCACACGCTGCTGTCTTCGTGCGATAGATTTCAGGCCACAGCTGCGTGTTTTCTGGCCTCTGCTCAGGCCAGCAGGGACCGAGCCCCCCCCCCGATCCACCCCGATCCACCCCATCCCCCGTGTTTCCACGGCCCACCGGTCATCTCAGCAGATTTAGGCTTTTTGGGTGGGAGCTCCACGCGCTGGGAAAGTTTCTGCGCGTAACCCAATCCGAGGGCAAACGCTACGGACACAGCTGTTTTCAACAAAGCAGGAGTGACGCCTCCCAAAAACACTCCCGCGCTCACACTCCCTGGGAAAACAGGCATTTCTATGGTGTGAGAATGGAACAAAAAAAAAAAAAAAATAAATAAATAAATTAAATCAGACATTTAACAAGAGCCTCTTCTTACACAGTGGAACTTTGTCTCCTTCCTTTGTTTAATTCTATCAAAGTTTTTTTTTTTTTCTTTTTTTAAATTTTATGGTACACCACAGTGTCTTGAATGGGCAACAGTGACTAAACAGAGGTCCTACCATCATCTTCCAGTACTGCTGTTGTCATAAATAGCGTTGCCATAACTGCAATCTTCACGGACACTTAAGTGTCTCCAAATAACGAATGACTCGTCCGTCCGCGCCGTCTTCATTTAAAATATAAGCGCATTAGATTCTTTCCACTGTTTTCAAAGACGGTGAGAGCGCGGGCGATGGAGCGCTGGTTTATTTCCCTGTAGTCCAGGGGACGGATGGCAGTTCAGACAACAGACGTCATGCTTTCAGAAGCATTTAGGTTTCAGACGACTGCAATTTGCACAGTCACAGCCTTGGCGAGAGAATAACCCCGAGACAAAAAAGTCCCCTGCACTAGAACCCACCTTAATCCAAACATCTTTCAGAATGATTTTTGAGTCACAAACAGCCGAAACGACACCGCCACTATTAACCTCCGCTTATCTGTGGTGACTTACCTCGTTAGATAATAAACTTTACAATTATTGACCCATTTCACGACACGTTCTTGCTGCGTCAGTCCAGAGTAACCTTGATCGGTAGTAAGACAGCAGGAGTGGATCTGAAACAGGAGGCTAGAGGACAGTCTTCAACACTGCAGCACCAGGAGTAATAGTGTAATAACCACAAATACTGTCAAAATACTGGATGGGACAGAGGACATCTGGACCAACCGCTGGACAACAGTGAAAGTGGTCATTAAATGTTGGTGAGAGGAGAACCTCAATTGACACTGATGCTGCATCTAATGATAGATGAGGAACGTGTCACCAAATACAGCAGACCCTTGCCGACCCCCTGCGCAGTCAAAAATCCGCGCATAAGTTTTTGGGGAGTCAAAAGTTAACTTTACTAATAGCCTACTGTTGACCGGAAGCCTTACCGATAACAGTCAACACATATTTTGGATGTCATATGTATTATATGCTGTACTATTCCAATAAAGTAGTCTAGAAAGAAGAAAATATTAAAATCATAAGGGAAATACATTTACAGTACTCTACTGTATTTATCGATAGTCCGTCTGTCGATTTATCGTCTGTCAATACCTACATCAATATTGTCCTATATGATACAAAACACTGTAGATGTTATACGTATTACGCGTATATTTTATGTAGTAAATGGTAAAATAGACTAGTATCTACATATATTTCATGCATTTATGATATACCAAACTTTTTCTTAATTGTCTCAATATTTTTAGGCTACACGGTTCATCTGCGAGTTTTCTCAAATTGTCGCAAATCTCCAGAAATATTTTCCAATACATTTACTGAATACTGAACGTTCAAAATGAGGGGGGAAAAAAAACGGTAAGTGGTTTAACAGTCAGTTTGGAGAAAAGTGTGTAAATCTCTCCCTCTCTCACACAAACAAGAATTCACCTGATGCTTTTCTCCAAAAGGAGTTACAATGTTAATCTACCGACACTTACCCTAAAATTACCCGGCTGTGTAAATGGGTAAGTACCTTGCTCAAGGGTGCCAGAGAAGAAGGTGGGATTCGAACCTGCGACCTTTGGATCCCAAAGCAACATACTACCAGCTGTCTGTCTGTCCACGCACACACACAGAGCGTTGCTCTTACATGACGACCACTTGGACACACTCACCCACAGAAATATTACTGTTATTATTTACAGTCGGCACAGGACACGTTTTTCATTCATACCACGAGTAACATTTGAGTTTACATTTTCGTATCATCCGTTCAGGTCAAACGTTACGGTTAATCTTTCAACGTTTCAAAAGTTGTCATCGTGACACGAAAAACAGCAATGATGTCAGTAACAAGGAGCTGCTCTTTGCCCTTTGAGAGCTCTGCGTGCGTGTGGGGCGAGCCCTTCCCAAACCACCTGTATCGTATGCACTCAGTCTCCCCACACGTACACGCGTCTCCTCTCACTTTCTCGGTGAGAAACCCCGCAGCGACGCGAGCGTTCCAACCGTGGTCACCTGCACTGTGAACATGTAAGTAAACACAGCACTACAATATCGCTACAGCGTTACTACACTCTTACTGCAATGTTGTTACTTTACAACATGTTGCTGCATTATTCACTACTACACTGTTACTACATTATATGATTATTACCTTACCACCACTCTGTTTTATAATAATGTTACTCTAGTACTGCTACACTTACTAATCATGTTACCACACTGTAAGTGTTGCTGCACCACGTTCTAAAAAGCGTTACCACACAGTGTTACCACATTCAGTTGGTACTAGTATAACGTTACTGCACTACTTGTACACCGCGTTACCACCGCATGATTGTTACAGCTGCAATCATGTTGTCCAATTATATACATTATATACACCCACAAATCATGTCATTACACTCTGTGTTGCAGAACAGTATCGCAATAACACAGTTGCTGCATGATAATAAAAAATAATAATAATAATAATAATAATAATAATAATAATAATGATGATGATGATGATGATATAATAATAACTAACTGTTGCTCATTTAACAGCAAGTTACCACACACACAGCATTTGCGATGTTTCTACACATTTGTTCTACACTGTTTGTTTCTGCTGCTGCTGCTGCGCTACAACAACCGCGTTCCTGTGTCTGTCTTCCTGCACTGCGGTCCCGGGCGCCCGGCGCGGTCGAACCCGAGTCCACACCAACCTTTCTGCGCTCGCACCGCTCTCGCGCCGAACGCTGCGACCACGAGTGTGGCGCTGAGGAGAAGCCGAGCGCCGCCGCGTCCGGCGGCGCTCACCATCGCGAACGCGCCCGCCATGGCAGCCCGCGCCCCGAACGCATAATGAAGCGCCGCTTCTGTCTGCGCGGCTCCGCGGCACGCACTCGCAGTCCGTACGGGCGCGCGACCAGGAGCGCACGCGACAGCGCTCCGAGCGGCTCCCCTCGCGGCACGTACGGCGCCTCCGGAGCGCGGCGGAGCCACTTCCTGGACTTCCGCTCCTCCCACAATGCAACGGGATTCCCCCGCGGAATGCTCGAGCAGCCCCTCCCGGCAGCCCGCGCCGCACAGGTGTCCTTCTCACCGGGGGAAGTCGGACGAATCGCGGCGTCGCCCCCCGCAGAGCCTTGCTTGAAAAAGTGCTCCTTCGCATCGTAACTCACTGGCTAGCGCCCCTCCCAAATTTGGACGAAGGACCCAGGTTCCAATCCCTCTTAGTTAAGAAGTAATTTACCCTGCGCGGGAGTAAAAAAAAAAAAAAAGTGTCCATGCATGCATGGCACGATTAACGAGTAAATAATTGAATCTAAGTGCCTGAATTTCTAGGTATCTTCGACTTCGTGTAGCCTAGTACAAATCATGACATGACACTTCAAGAAAGG
The DNA here is from genome assembly GCF_900964775.1 of Scleropages formosus. Lineage (NCBI taxonomy): Eukaryota > Metazoa > Chordata > Actinopteri > Osteoglossiformes > Osteoglossidae > Scleropages > Scleropages formosus. The sequence goes on along the minus strand of NC_041806.1, from coordinate 22,019,317 downwards.
GATAAATAGTATCAATAAGTTTACATTTATTCATTTAGCAGACGCTTTTTTATCCAAACCGACGAATAAGTGTAAATAATTATTAGAAAAACTACATTTGAAATGAGCGGGAATTATTTGAATGAACAGATGATATATTTGAATGAGCAGCACGTGTCAACGATCCCTTTAATGTGTGGCTCATATTATAAGGCAGAATAATGTACATGATTATGGACAGTTATGTCCCCTAAGACAGGGCTGTGCTCTTAACAAAACCACATTAATAAATAATAATAATAATAATAATAATAATAGTTCTTATTGTTATCATTACTATTATTTTTGTTGTTCGTTGATGTCATTATATTATTTAATTAGAAATATATCAATATTTTATATGATTCATATTAAATTATATTATCATTTATATTTTTGATTTTTTTAAAGATTTTTAAAAAATAATGCATGTCATGGTACCTTATTATGACTCATGTGGATGAAACACACCAAGGCGTCTCAGCACCAGTCCCGGTGTCCCGGTGTCTCGCTCTCAATTTGATACCTCCATTGACAGATGTTTTCTTGACCGCAGAGCAACCTAATGGGTGATGTCACTCAGTGATGGTCAGTAACCAATGGCAACCAAAAGCGCTGCTCTCGGTGAGTGGCGGGCAAGTGCGAAGTGCATCGTATGTGCAGATCGTATGAACCGCAGTGCTGAAACCCGAGCACGTTCTCCATATTCTCTGTGGACATACAGCACAGGACACAAATGTACAGCGAGTGGGAACTTCTCAAGACGCCTTTGATATGGGCCATCGCTGCACTTCCTGGTTCTTTGTGCTGGGTCCCGCAGTGATTCAGTCGACCACTTGGTTCGAGCAGCTTTCCCCTCTATTGACCATCTCTTGGATGAATATATCTTTCGTGGCACTTTGATGGAGCTACTTTGTATTGGATAATAAAGTGATTTTTTTTCATACACGCTTTCTGTGCAGCCTCGCGCTCGCTCTTGGAGGAATGTTCTTGGACACCGTGGCCCCAGGAGCTGCGCAGTGCTGGAGCGGCCTCGTTGCACTCACGAATGAGGGCCTCGCTGCATTACAGAAAATGAAATCATAACTTCCCGTACTTTCCATCAGCCCTACGATCTCCGTCCAGAGCAGTTTCTGCTGGGTGGAGTCCTTTGTGCCGGGGATTGAAGATTGAAAGTGTGACATCGAGGATTTTCCCCGCTTCGCACCCTAGCGCTGCCGCCGTCGCCGTGCATCATCCGAATGGAAGAACTGTGATTCATGTGCTGGATGTGTTTGCGGGGTGAGGCGGGTGGTCACTGGGGGGGGCTTTATCGACAGTTCTGTTGTGGCATGTGTTACGGGGTGGGGTGGGTTGGCTGAGGGTACAAGGGAGAAGGAGGGTGCAGTGGGACCCGGAGAGGGAGACCACTTTGACTCCCACACTTCCTCCTCAGGAAGTTCACGAGGGCTGATGGGTCACCCCCCCGTCTCCCCCGCACCCTTCGCTCGGCACTCGGCAGCCAATCAGGATGGGGGAATTCCAGTAATGTAAACAGCTTTATCAGAACCGAATGTGTGCTGCTGGCAAAATGTCCAGCGTGGTTAGCGATGACACACACAAAAGGCCTGAAGCAGAAGAGCATATGATCTTTAAAAGAAATCTTTTATTTTTAATTATTTCCATCTCAGAACAGCAGACCTTGACCATCAGTGCAATGTCCAAAATCCCGCTGTTCAGGTATACTGTCAGCACGGTTCACTGCAGTTTTACTAATAATGTTCCATTTATGTCTGTGTGCTGTTAGAAATTATTGCTTTGTGACAGATACAAAGATAAATTAATGTAACATAGAAGTATTATTACATGATGCTTTTCTCCAAAGCAACTGATGTAATTTACCTATTTATACAGCTGGCTAATTTTGCTGGAGCAATTTAGGGTAAGTACCTTGCTCAAGAGTACTGTAGCTGGAGATGGTAATCAAACCTGTAACCTTTGGGTCTAAAGGCTGTAGCTTTAACCACTGCGCTACCAGCTGTCCGTAGTAACATCTATGTAATAAAATATAATATATATATACTGACTGCAATAATAATATACACTGCCTGGCCAGAAAAAAAGTCACACACTAATATTTTGTTGGACCACCTTTTGCTTTGATTACGACACGCATTCGCCGTGGCATTGTTTCGATAAGCTTATGCAATGTCACAATATTTATTTCCGTCCAGAATTGCATTAATTTCTTGCCAAGATTTTGTATTGATGATGGGAGTCGGACCACTGCGTAAAGTCTTCTCCAGGACATCCCAAAGATTCTCAATGGGGTTAAGGTCTGGACTCTGTGGTGGCCAATCCATGTGTAAAAATGATGTCTCATGCTCCCTGAACCACTCTTTCATAATTTGAGCCCAATGAATCCTGGCATTGTCATCTCGGAATATGCCTGTGCTATCAGGGAAAAAAAAAAGAAAAATCCATTGATGAAAAACCTGGTCATTTAGTATATTCAGGTAGTCAGCTGACCTCATTTTTTGGGCACATAATGTTGCTGAACCTAGACTTGACCAACTGAAGCAACCCCAGATCATAACACTGCCCCCACAGGCTTGTACGGTAGGCGCTAGGCATGATAGGTGCATCACTTCATCCGCCTCTCTTCTTACCCTGATGCCACCAATCACTCTGGAACAGAGTAAATCTGGACTCATCAGACCACATGACCTTTTTCCATTGCTCCAGAGTCCAATCTTTATCCTCCCTAGCAAATTGAAGCCTTTTTTTTCCGATTAGCCTCACTGATAAGTGGTTTTCTTAAGGTTACACAGCTGTTTAGTCCCAGTCCCTTGAGTTCTCTTCGCATTGTGCGTGTGGAAATGCTCTTACTTTCACTATTAAACATAGCCATGAGTTCTGCTTTTTTTTTACAATTTGATTTCACCAAACGTTTAAGTGATCGCCGATCACTATCATTTTTTTCCGACCACATTTCTTCCTCGAAGATGATGGTTCACCACTATCCTTCCAGGTTTTAATAATGCGTTGGGCAGTTCTTCACCTAATTTTAGTAGTTTCAGCAATCTCCTTAGTTGTTTTTTTTTTTTTTTGCTCGATGCAGGCCGATAATTTGACCCTTCTGAAACAGAGTAACATCTTTTCCACGACCATAAGATATGTCTTCCGACATGGTTGTTTAAGATATGAGAAGCTACTCACTGCATCAGTTAGGGTTAAATAAATTGTTGCCAGCTGAAACATATTAATCACTGCAGTTATTATCCAATGGAAGGCTCTTACCTATTTGCTTAGTTAAATCCAGGCGGTGACTTTTGTTTTGGCCAGGCAGTGTATATTAAATATAATAAAACATTGTAATATATTTTGTCCTCCCATCATTTTCAAAGTGATTTATTATTTTTATCATAAAAATCATGATATACTAAGAGAAAGAAAAAAATTGGCAAAGAAACACTTGGAAAAACTTTTAGGAGGAGCACAGCTGGACTGTTGTGTTTTTTCCCTGCTGGAAATAATGCAAATCAGTTAATTACTCTCTTGACCACCAGGGTCTCAGTTTTAATGTACAAATGAGTGCAATCGCTCACCTCACATGATAAGTGATGTGGTGCAATTGTGGTGCAATTCATGGCATTCTTGGAATAGCGCGCTCATTGCATAATAATCCATGTGAAAACACGGTTATTAATAGCAAATCCTCCAGTAAAAGTTGTGCCCCACATAATAGATTCTCTTCACAGGGGTTGAGTGGGTTTCAACATTTGCAATGAAGACAACTTGCCGGCTAAGAAATTTCTCTCTGATAAGTACAGAGCAGGGTGGCATGGTTGTGCAGGGGCTAGAGCTGTGACCTTGCAGCATCTGGACTGTTTGGGTTGCAGGTTCGAATCTGTTTCAGTCTGTGTGTATTTGCTTGTGTGGGTTTCCTCCTGCAGTCCACAGACATGCACTGATTGCTCCAAATTGCCCTGTGTGTGTGTGTGTGTGTGTGTGTGTGTGTGTGTGTGTGTGTGTGTGTGTGTGTGTGTGGTGGTTCTGTCATCTTGTCCCAATCCCACCCATCGCCTTGGACTCTGTGATTCCAGGATATGCTCCAGACTTCTGCGACCCTGCCCAGGACAAGTGGTCGCTAAAAGTGAGAGAGAGGGGCAGCACAGAGCAACAGTCCCCCATGACAATGACCTTCTGCGCCCCCATGTGGACAACTGTGTGTACTACACAAGGGCCTCAGTCGGCGCATATAAGGCCATCTACAGCACATTTTCTTGATTTGTAAGTTAATACTGTACAGTGACATATTTCTACTTTTTTCCCATATATAAAATAAATAGCTCAACTCATTATATGTAATTAAAATAAATGGATATTCTGACTGCTTAATAAACCAAATATGTATTTTAAAAATAATGTTTTGTACCAAAAAGAATGTTAGTTCATTCTTGGCAGCAATTAAAATAACATAACGGTTTCTATTACTGAACTGGTCCAAGAACCAGGCTTGTAAAAATCATAGTAAATGACACAGTATATGTTAGTATATGTTAAATCTAGATTATTTATTTAATTGTATTTTGTTTCAGTGCAGTGAACACAGTTCAAGCAGGTATGTCTCACTGTAATACTATTATCATGAGGTTGTGGTAGTTATAGTATATATTAAAACATTTACAAATGCAGGTCGGGCAGCACGTTTCACACCTCCGATTTAATGGTTAAATCCCTGCTTTTCAAGTTTCCAACAGCTCACATTGCCAGAAAAGATGTTGAAAATGATTTGGATTGTTTTTTTTTTTTTTTTTTTTTTTTAAGCATCAATCAATATACAGTCCCGGTTTCAGAGTTCCGTCTTTTCACAGGTGTTTGTTCTTCTCCAGTATACACTGCAAAAGTGCAAAAATATGCAGAGAAATCCTGAGCAAGACATAACAACAGACTGAACAACTGTAAAGTCCCTTTGGGACTGGCGTTAATTACAAGGTTCATATACATGGTCAGCAGTGCATGTTCCATATCTCTGATCTGTTCTTGGTGGGACAGGACAAGTAATTCTTTAACTACACAAAGGAACTGGAACAAGGACTATGCGGTAAGAATCTGAGGTGTTCCATGAAGACCAGAGCAGTTGTGCTGAGCTGTCCGACGGTTTTGCTATAGCAGCTGCTGAGAAAAAGCCCCCCCCCCCTCGGCGAGGGGTTCTCCCATCTAAAACTTATTCGGCAGCGACTCAGTGCACCTGGAGCCCATTCAGCTTCTCCCATCTGCTCCCCAGCCAAGTTCTCCAGGGGAAACAAAGTGAGCAGAACCGCGGCATGTCGGCAGCTGGGTGCTCCACATCTCCTCGTTGTTCTTGGAGGAATGACAAGGAGGTGGGGACTCTGTGTGTGTGTGTGTGTGTGTGTGTGTGTCTGTGTGTGTATGAGGGATGCGGTGGGGGAAGTGCTGGCTGGAGAATGATTACCTTGTGCTGGGCTTTTGTGGGCTTCCAAGAATGACAGAACAAGCCCATAGCACCAAGTTCACTTCCAGTTCCCTAATTTAAAACATCGCTCAGAAGCAGCGCACAAAGTGAATGTTGAAGTTGGACATAATCATATATGGCTACATTCACTTGCTGTTTGCTTGCACTAGAAATACTTGGCAGACAGGCGCTCATACAGCCTACTGTACTTCGGCATTCACACTCTTTCCGTCATTTATGATTGACGCACGTCCATACCTGCACCATCAAAGCGTTGCTCTTTATCTCACCCGTGCTCTGATTTGTATGTTTTTACTTTCCCCGGTAATCATGTGCATGTGAGGCCACAAATTACTGCTGCATGATTACACTGAAGAGTGAATAATACAAATATTATCCAAGAAGAGCTCTTTTCGTGTGGCACCAAACGCGTCAGCCAGCTTTCGTGTTCGACGTTCCTCGGTGCTGGATGATCCAGGGGAGAATCGAGGCGCCGTCCTTTGCGTGGGGAACACGCTCACTGTTTGCCGTGGCCAGGCGAACGCGCCGATGGCTCCTTTCGCCGCAGACGGGGGCTGAAAACCTGCAGGCCCATGTGGACAGACAGAGGGGGGCCTTTCATTCCTATCGTCGTCCACCGGAAATCAGCAGTCTAGACACGAATCAATAATCTGCGAGTCGTGGACGTGCTACATGGCAGCTCTTGAAAGGGCAGCCGAAAGGCACAGTTTAAATCTTCTTAAAATCTGCCCTGTCCTGATCTCATGCTCACGACAGAGAGGCGTTCTTCTCGCACGTGCTTCAGCGTGTTGTCGCGAATGCCTTCATTTAAGGCACGACCGCACGTGTCCTTGCTCGATGACATCATATGACGGATGAATGATTTCCATGAGCAGTCCCATCTGGACGACAGACCGATTTTATTAATGATAAGAGAGTCTGGAAACACTCAGCCAGCAAAACCGCTTAAATGATCCTCATTGAACTTGTAACAGAGTGTGTTTACTGGCTGGAATCTAGAGATGGCAGCTCAGTATCCTGTGTTTATAGCTCCTATTAAACCCCATTAGCTATATACTGCCATCAAAATGTTTCATCCCGTCTCAACCTAATTCTTTTTGTCTATTTTCTATGTTATGTCCACATGATATTTAAGAAAGTAACATAAATAGCAAGCGATGTCAGTGTTATTATTTAAGATTTGTTTTGCACTTTAATTGGTTGCATCTTAACTGTGTTTTTTATGAAGAATATCCTCATAAATCTTAACACTGACAGTATGGTGCAGTGGCGCAGTGGGTTTGACTGGGTCCTACTCTCCGGTGGGTCTGGGGTTCGACTCCCACTGGGAGTGCCTTGTGATGGACTGGCATCCTGTCCTGGGTGTGTCCCCTCCAGCCTTGCACCCTGTGTTAGGCTCCGGCTCCCCGCGACCCTGTGTGGGACAAGCGGTTTCAGATGATGTGTGTAAGTATGTTGAGATTCCAGTTTTAAATTTAAAAGAGTGAGGTTGGCATTATTAAAAAGCCTCAAACTGAATATGTGTGGCATTAGTTCATTGCTCAAAGACACACTTGCCTTTCTTTCAGCTCTCAGTTTTTCTTCAAAGCTAAGCTATCTACAGTTTTTCCTCCTATTTATACAGCTGAGTAATTATACAGGAGCTATTGAGGGTAAGTACCTTGCTCAGTTGTACCAGAGATAGAGATAGGATTCAAACCTGTGACGTTTGGAGCCAAAGGCAGTAGTTCTAATCAGCTGTCCTATAGCTTTGCCATTTATTATGGAGTATTGTACTTCAGCTTCAGTGGTGAATAAAACTGAATATTATATATAGTCTAATACTGTCTTGTACTTTTTATGGCCTGAACAGTTCAGCTCTGACTTCATGGAGTGGCTTTCAAAGAAAACAGTTCAATTGTTGCGATGACCCTGAATGGCCTGAAGAGGGCAGCATAGTAACACATCAGTTCCTATTACATAAACTGTGCTGACATTGTATTCTTCACTATGAACTCAAATCCTCAAAACCATCCCCTACTGTAGCATGGGATAAATTATATTGAAGTCATACATTTAAAGTTAGGACAGTGAAAATACATTTTCCACGTACTGTCAAGTGTCACGACCTCTCTATCAAACTGGACAACTCACTCATTTCGCCTAGTTCCTTCACTAAGAGTCTGGGAGTAACGACTGATGCGAGTCTGTCATTCTCTCAACATATCGAAGCCACAACCTGGTCCTGCAGATACATCCTGCATAATATTCGTAGAATCCGTCCCTACCTCACTACTGACTCCGCCCAACTACTTGTCCAGCCCATGGTGACTTCCCATCTGGACTACTGCAACTCTCTTCTGTGTGGCCTTCCGGCTAATGCCATCAAACCTCTGCAGCTTCTACAAAGTGCTGCTGTACAAGTTGTGTCTGATTTGCCAAAGTGCTCCCATGTATCTCCTCTACCCATTTCTCTGAACTGGCTTCCTATAGCTGCCCGAATCAAATTCAAAACCCTGGTTACTGTGTACAAATGCATCAATAGAACTGCTCCCAGCTATTTACAAGACTTAATCAACCGCTACAACCCCAGCCAGGCCCCTTCGCTCGTCTACTTCTGCTCGCTTGGTGGTCCCGCGTACAATGGGCAAAGCTCGGAGGTTCTCGGTTCCGGGTCTGCTGTGGTGGAATGACCTTCCCCTGTCACTCAGAACTGCGGAAACTCTGTCTGTTTTCAAGAAGGGTCTGAAAACCCACCTTTTCCAGATCCACTTTGCCCAAGATCTCTCCAGCTCATTTGCGGTGTAACTGTTAACGGATTGAAACTCCATAAGCATCCCAGATACAACCTTTATTCAGCCACTACTCTGGCATTGTACTTGCTCATTTGTGTATCTTATAATATTAAAAAAAAAATTGGTGGGAGGGTATTGGGATTTGTCTGTCCTGTGTCTTATGCACCTACTCGAACGATGAACCTCGGTGCAGCAAGTGGTAGGAAACAAACTAGGTTTGCTTGAGACTTTCATGTCTGCAGCTATGTCTCCTTCTCTTAATGCAATGCATAAATTGTACTTTTGCTGAGATGTACGTCGCTTTGGACAAAAGCGTCTGCTAAATGAATAAATGTAATGTAAATGTAATACAGACTACATGACATATACTAATAATGTCTAAAATATTTATATTATCATCACCACCATATTATCGATATTCCTTTGTCCTGTTGTGGGGCAGGATTCAGCCTGAACAGTTGCCAGGAAACAACAGGGCAACTGCACACATGTTCACTCACTCACTCACTCGCTCACTCTCACGCACACACACTATAGACATTGACAAATTGGCAGACTACCAATTCCTCTGATCACGTGAGAGGAAACAGGAGCATCCGCAGGAAACCCACATTAACATGGAGAGTACATGCAAATTCTGCACAGATCCAGCAGAGTTCACACCCATGCCCAAAACCACAGCGGAGGACTTCTGAAGCACCAGCATTACCTGCTTTATCACCCTGCTGCTGTTTAAAATGTTCTAATAAAAAGGTTTTTAAGAATATTGCTTATCCGATTAAAGGCTTTTTATAATGTACTTAAGTTATTCAAATTATTCTTGCAAGTAAGTCCTGTTTTGTTTATTTTTGAGGCAGCTGGTAGTGTAGTGGTTAGAGATGCTTTGCTTTAGATCCAAAGTTGCAGGTTTGAATCCCATCTGTAGTACCCTAGAGCAAGAAACTTAACTTTTGCTCCAGTGAAATTACGCAACTGTATAAATGTGTAAATACTAAGTTACTGACAATTAACATATTAAGTTGTTTTGGAGAAAAATGTCAGCTGAATGACAGAATATACTGTAAATATAATGCTTAGGTTCTCCTTCTGTAGGCTACTGCTGTTTCTCCCTTGTCCACTAGGTGTCAGGATAGTGCAGATACTGTGTCTACATTAAACCCAGACTAAACCTGGAGACAAAGACGGCCGTTTCAACTCCATTTCAGTTTGTATACCTCAAGCACTGTCTGTCCTTTCAAGTAGCGTCAGCCTGTTTGGTTTGGCTGTGCGAATGACTGCCGTGGCCCTGCCAAGTCAAACCCGGCGAAAGCATGCTGCCGAAAGACTGTGGCACTCGCCTTGGTGTCGGCACTCAGCTCGGCGGCCTCAGCGTACGGCATACGTGAAAGTGGAAGCAAATGAGCAGGATGTCAAAAACCAGTCGTGCAGTGCTCAGGGTATAAAGTTAAAGTTAATGTCACATTTATTTTTCTACAAATACTTTCCACACAACTTTCATTAGAAAGGGTTCGTTCAATAAGAAAGTGGATCACTGATGAGGCCTGCAAAACTGCGTGGTCAGGGGACGATCAGCTCTGAGGTCATGGTCTGGAACTCAGGAGGTTGCATGACGCACCAACAAAAAATACCTTTTGCCTTAGCTAATCATACTCTGGCGGGGGTCTCCTATCACTTACTCATTCAGTTAGTCACTTGCCATTGTTAACCACTCATCCTAAGGCTGGACCGTGGCGATCCAGAGCCTATCCTGGAAACATAGGGCATGACTCAGGATGCACCCTGAGTGGGACACCAATTCATCCATCACAAGACAATCACACACCCTCACTCACAGATTCACACATTAAGAAAGCCAATCACATGTCTCTGGACTGCGGGAGCAAACCTCCACAAACACAAGGATCCTGCCATTTATTAATTATTTAATCCTTGTCAATTAATACATTGCCACATTTGGGCACAAGGTATTTTAAAAAAATTGACTTGTGAAAGAGAGGTATGTGGTGATGCAGTCAGTGTCTGAAGGGCAATTCACTGTTAAAAAGTAAATAAATAAACCTCACGGCAGCAGGTTTGCCCAAACGCAACAGATGTAATCCTCCAAGAATGCACATTGAGATGAGAGACATTATCCACACGACAGCACAGATTATCCAAATATTTTATGTCTAGTTCATGCCGAGAGCACGTTGTCTCAGTTCGATATACACTGGGAGAAGACAAAGTGGTCCTGATTGACAGCCCTTTTGGATCACCTTTCCAACATCCTCACTTCACTTAGTTTGTGAGTAGTTGACTCACTCTTAATTTCCTGTTTCAAGAACAAAGTCTCTTTCTCATTAGATATAAAAACAAATACATGACATGAAAACATCAAAATGTCGTAGCTCATGTTTTGTAGTTACAAGATTTTTGAAGTTACACTAGCTCATCAGCCGGTCAGCACAACAGACACCACAATTTATTTTGTTCATAACTCCGGTTCACTTTTTTCCCTCCATCAAAATTAATAGAAGCTTAATAACATTATTCACTTGTTAGGTACTGCAAAAATTCAAATATTGCTGCAATAAATTAAAAGACAAAATCTCTGGACAACATTATTTTAATGTTTTTCGCTAACTTCATGTTACGTTATAATAATTTAATCTATTCATCCCATAAACATGTGCAACTTTTTTCTCCTTGCCACTTTCAGCCTTCCATAATATTGTTTTTTTATCTCCATGGTAACTGCTTGCCTCATCTTGTGAAGCACCAGACATGAGATGTATGTGTCGTGGTAGCCTACTGAAATAAGGTGACGTCACATCCCAATTCTTTCTGAGTGCTCTTTACTGCCATCTATTGGCTGGATGGGTAAACACAGGTTGGACTGTGAACAGAAATTCCAGAAGATAATGAAGAATGTGCTATTAATGTAGACACATACACACACAAATCTATGTAGATACAAATAAGAATATATGCATACACATGTGGTGGCGCAACGGGTTTGGCAGGAGCCTGCTCTGTGGTAGGTCTGGGGTCTGAGTCCCGCTTGGTGTGCTTTGTGGCTGACTGGCGTCCTGTCCAGGGTGTGTCCCTTCCCCCTTCAGTCTTGTGCCCTGTGTTGCCAGGTTAGGCTCTGGCTCGCCATGACTCCGCTCGGGACAAGCGGTTGTTGACAATGTGTGCGTACATACATATATAGTACAGGGATAGCTGGTGGTGTAGCGGTCTGCGTAGGTTTCCTCCCACAGTCAAAAACGCATGCTGTTCAGGTTCCCCCATAGTGTGTGAGTAACAGAGAGAGTGTGTTCCACTGATGTATGGATGAGTGACCTATTATAAGTAGTGTATCTAGCAGTGTAAGTCACCATGGTGAATAAGGTCTGTGGGCTGATAACACTACGTAGAGTTCACTGGAATCCGCTTTGGAGAAATGCGTCTGCTAAATAAATAAATGTAAATGTAGCACACATGGGTATGCATACAGTACATATAGAGCATACAACTGGTACAAAGAAAACACTGCAGAAGTAAAACAAGTGGTGTGAAAAGTTTTGCAACGCAAGGGCTGGGGGAGAGGAGCATTATAATAAAAACATATCAGACTAAACATTTACACTCTGTCTGCAAGGGAGGCTGAATTCCGACACGCGGAGGGGGTGAAGCAGTCGGTTTCAGTGGCCACGGTCCCTGCCAACCGCCCCCCCCCCCCCCCCACTGCCGTCGCCCTGCACATGTTGTTACTTCAGAACCGCAGACACATTTTGAATCATTTAATAGAAAAATACCTTAAAATGTAATATTGTGGAGAGTCGCATTACTTCACTTGTATAACTCATTTTGTTTGTTTTCAAAGTCTGATTCCTATGAAACACAGTACACATGCATTAATTTGTAGCTTGCTGCTCAGACACATTCCTTGCTATAAACTATAAGTTTGCGCCATCATTATAGATTACATCTGCTTGTAAGTCTAGGTATAATTTTTTCACATATGCTGACATACAGTGCTGCTGGAAAGTAAGTGAACCCCTTGGGTACCTCAGTTTTACCACAAAATTCTTATTTAATGAGTAGTAGTCTTTCTCATGTGACATAATAGGTGTGTAATGAGCAATTCCATATGTTGCTTTAGATAAAATCATGTGTGTAGTAGAAACACGGAAGCAGTGCAGAGGCAAAAATAAGTGAAGCCCAAGTTGCTTTGATTAAAGCAAGCAGGTAAGTAGAATCAGGTGTGTAAATCATAATCATTTATTTTTTTGATAAGTTTAAGATTAATGTTTAGATTTCATAAATTTCTTGTAATATTTTATGCAAGAATAACATCCATCCTGATAGGGTTCACATACTTTCAGGCAGCACTGTAGAATTAAAAAAAAAATTGTGTTCATTTACAGTCCATTGTAGTCCCATTAGGTTTATTAAAAAATTGAAGTTACATAACCAGTAAAATTACAGGATGTAAATTTTGGAAAGGGCATCCGAGAATCAGGACAAGAAGCAGAGACTGTTAAGAATAAAGAAGCACAAAAAAAAGTGTAGGTTTACTGTTTTTTTTTTCAGTTCATGGAATGTGTCATGTGACCGGTGCCTCTAGCTCCAGTTCCTGGCATTCACATAAAAAAATATATATATTTTTTTATGTCTCTGGTGAACTCGTAGAGTGTTGTTTGGGGGCTCTCTAAGTATATCTTAACCGCAGCCCCAAAGTAAATATGGACAGGAAGTCTGTGGGGCAGCTGAACCTTGAAAAATAAGCAAAAAATTTTTGATTTACAGAGGGAATCAAAAGAGAAGGAGACAGCATCTGATGTTGAAAAGTGCATTAGAAATAATCAGAATATAACCAGACAATGAGAGATTTTCTTTATTATCACAGGTACCTGCCTTCTGATGCACCTCTCTTAAAGTTGATGCACTTGAATCTGGGACCCTGACCCTGCTGAATATGTTTGTTTGTATGTCTCTTTGTTAATTCCTTAAGGTACCTTCAATATGTGAAGGTCCTTTGGGAATCCCACAATCCGGTTTTCCATAAATAAACTTTATGACCTGCTTGAATGTGACTCACAACAAAACCACCTAGTAACAAGGACATGATTTTGAAGGGACACCACAGCCTTAGTAATTACAGTAACTGAAAGCCCAGCTTAGGATGCTCCAAATTCAAATCGTGGATGACCTCAAATGGGGTATATGATTCCACTTGTTGCGTATTGCAGGTGAAACTGGGATTTGTCCAACATGAAGCAAACTGATAAGGACCTGTGAGAAAGGAAGTCTGTCTTTCAGGATGTTACCCACAGTACTGAACCTTGAGCAAGACACAGATAAAAATCTGTCCATTTTATCACACAGGACAGGAGAGAAATACCTTGACCTTTGTGTTCCTGATGCAATGATGCGGGCCAGATGAGGTGGGGAGTACAGATGGGGGGCAGGCAATGTGTATACTGGCGCTGAACCCCAGGAATGTTTGCACAATATGTGTCTGAATGATTTCGCTCGATCTACGTTCCTACCCTCACCTATGGTCATGAACTCTGGATCATGACCGAAAAAATGAGATTGCGGATACAAGCGGCAGAAATGAGTTTCCTCCGCAGAGTGGCTGGGCGCACCCTTAGGGATAGGGTGAGGAACTCAGTCACCCGGGAGGAGCTCGGAGTAGAGCCGCTGCTCCTCCTCATCGAGAGGAGTCAGTTGAGGTGGCTCGGGCACCTGTTCAGGATGCCTCCTGGACGCCTCCCTGGGGAGGTGTTCCGGGCATGTCCCACTGGGAGGAGGCCTCGGGGCAGACCCAGGACACGTTGGAGAGATTACGTCTCCCAGCTGGCCTGGGAACGCCTTGGGGTTCCCCCAGAGGAGCTGGAGGAGGTTTGCGGGGAGAGGGAAGTCTGGGGAGCTCTGCTTAGACTACTGTCCCCGCGACCCGGTCCCGGATAAGCGGAGGAAGATGGATAGATGGATGGATGGATGGATCACTGAAGTGATAAAGAGCATGAGTTTAAGTTTTGTGTGGGTATTGGTGGATGAGGGGTTACTGCAGGGCGGGACATGGAACTGTATAATCACTAAGAGGATCCAAGAACATTACATAAAGAAATAGAATATGAAAGCATATCAGTGAATAATTTGCCCATTGATTGTTTATATGCGCTTTTCACTACGCAATGCTGCTGTCTTTTGTGTGTGACTCTGAAGCCAGAAGAATTTTGAAAAAACAACTATGACACTAAACAACAAAAAAAAACATATAGATTAAACCAAACAGACTTGTGTTTGTTTGTATAATATGTATATATATTTAATTTCGCGACGGAAACTGGCTCTTGGTATGTGGAATGTCACCTTACTTGGGGGGAAGGAGCCAGAACTGGTGCGGGAGGTTGAGAAATACCAACTAGGTATAGTTGGGCTCACCTCCACTCACAGTGTTGGCTCTGGAACCAAACTCCTCAATAGGGGGTGGTCCCTCTCCTACTCAGGAGCTGCACGAAGTGAGAGGCACCAGGCTGGTGTGGGGATACTCACAAGCCCCCGGCTGGCTGCCATACAGTTGGAGTTTGCCCCGGTAGACGAGAGGGTTGCCTCGATGCGACTTAGGGTCGCAGAGAGGAAAACTTTGACTGTTGTGTGTGCTTATGCACCAAACAGCAGTTCAGAGTATTCGGCCTTCTTGGAGAAGGTGGGAGGGGTTCTGGACAGGGCCCCACCTACAGACTCCATAGTCCTGCTGGGGGACTTCAGTGCTCACATTGGCAATGACTGGGAAATCTGGCGGGGGTGATTGGGAAGAACGGCTTGCCCAATCTGAACCCGAATGGTGAAATGTTATTGGACTTCTGTGCTAGTCATGGTTTGTCCATAACAAACACCATGTTCGAACATAAGGATGCTCATAAGTGTACTTGGTACCAGAGCTTTTTGGGACAAAGGTCAATGATCGACTTCGTAGTCGTTTCTTCTGACTTGAGGCCACATGTTCTGGACACTCGAGTGAAGAGAGGTGCTGTTCAAAACCTCCATTGTGGAAGCAGCCAGGCACAGCTGTGGCCAAAAGCTTGTTGGTGCCAGCCAGGGCGGCAACCCAAGAACCCGCTGGTGGACACCAGTGGTGAGGGAAGCTGTCAAGCTGAAAAAGGAGGTCTTTAGGGCCTGGTTGGCTCTGGGGACTCCTGACTCAGTAGACAGGTACCGGCAGGCGAAAAGGCAGCAGCAGCTGTGGTTGCAGAAGTAAAATCCCAGGCATGGGAGGAGTTTGGAGATGTCATGGAAAATGACTATCGGTCGGCTTCAAAGAGGTTCTGGAGAACTATCCTGCAGTTCACAAGGGGTCGAAGGAGCTTCGCTGAGGCTGTGCTCAGCGAGAGTGGAGAAACTCTAACGTCTGATGAGGACATTGTCGGGAGATGGAAGGAGCACTTTGAGGAACTCTTAAACCTGAGTGATATGCCTCCCTTACAGGAGTCAGGGCCAGAGGCTTCCGGGCTGTCAGAGTCCATTTCCCTGGTGGAAGTCAATGAGGTAGTTTGTAAGCTCCACGGTGGGAAAGCACCAGGGGTGGATGAGATTTGCCCAGAACTGCTTAAGGACCTGGATGTTGTAGGACTGTCATGGCTAACACACCTCTGCGGTGTTGCATGGACCTCGAGGACAGTGCCTTTGGATTGGCAAACTGGGGTGGTGGTCCCTATCTTTAAGAAAGGGGACTGGAGAGTGTGTGCCAATTATTGGGGTTTCACATTTCTCAGCCTCCCTGAGAAATTCTATGCCACGGTGCTGGAAAGGAGGCTTCGGCTGATAGTTGAACCTTGGATTGAAGAGGAACAATACGGATTCTGTTCCGGCCATGGAACAGTGGACCAGCTTTTTACCCTGTCATAGATAATTGAAGGGGCATGGAAGTTCGCTAATCCAATCTACATGTGTTTTGTGGACTTGGAGAAGGCCTATGAAAGTGTTCCCTGGGAAATTCCGTGGGAGGTGCTTAGGGAGTACGGAGTACCGGGCCCACTACTGCGGGCCATTCGGTCTCTGTAGATGCTGAGCGAAAGCTGTGTCCGCATACTCGGCATAAAATCAAGCCTGTTCAATGTGGGTGTTAGACTCCGCCAAGGTTGTGCCTTGTCTCCACTCCTGTTTGTGGTTTTCATGGACAGGATATCAAGGCGCAGTCGAGGTCAGGAGGGCATTCTGTGTGGGAGTCGGAAGATGACGTCTCTGCTTTTTGCGGATGATGTTGTCCTTTTGGCACCGTCACATGCTTGCCTTCAACACGCACTGGAATGGTTTGCAGCCGAGTGTGAAGCGGTTGGGATGAGGATCAGCACCTCAAAGTTTGAGCCCATGGTTTTCTCATGGAAAAGGATGACATGCCCCCTCCAGGTAAGGGGAGAGAATTTGTCCCAGATGGAGGAGTTTAAGTATCTTGGGGTCTTGCTCACGAGTGAGGGGAGAAGGGAGCGTGAGATCGGCCGCAGACTGGGAGCAGCGGCAGCAATAATGCGGTTGCTGTACCGGACTGTAGTGGTGAAGGGGGAGCTGAGCCATAATGCGACTCTCTCCATTTACCGGTCGATCTACGTCCCTACCCTCACCTATGGTCATCAACTTTGGGTGATGACCGAAAGAATAAGATTGCGGATACAAGCGGCCGAAATGAGTTTCCTCCGCAGGGTATTGGGACTCACTCTCCGTGACAGGGTGAGGAGTTCGGACATCCGGGAGGAGCTCAGAGTAGAGCCGCTACTCCTCCACATTGAAAGGAGCCAGTTGAGGTGGTTCGGGCATCTGATAAGGATGCCCCCTGGGCGCCTCCCTTTGGAGGTATACCAGGCACGGCCAACTGAGATGAGGCCCCGAGGTCGGCCCAGGACCCGCTGGAGGGATTATATCTCACAGTTGGCCTGGGAACGGCTGGGGATCCCCCAGGCTGAGCTGGAGGAAGTTGCAGGAGACAGGGGCGGCTGGGCATCTCTGCTCTCCCTGCTGCCACCCCGACCCTTTTAGGACAAGCGGGACAGAAGATGAGATGAGATTATTTAATTTATATGTTTATATTCACACATACACACAGTTGTTACAAGGCTTTTGGGTTCATGTAAAAATCTATGACAACATAGACACACACAATGTGTGTAACCACCTGTCCTGAGTGGGAGCGCAGCAAACCAGAGTCTATCTGGCAACAGGAGGGACACACCACATGCAGGATGCCAGTCTATTACTCCTCCACAAGGCACCCCAAGCAGGACTTGAACCCCTGACCCACCACGTAGCACTCCCTGGCCAAACCCACTGTACCACCCCACCGCCCCTTAGAGCACATAGAGTGCCTCCAAAATGTTCTACCAATTAGAATCTTAGAAAGCATCTTCAGACTTGAAAAAAGTGTGTTTATAGTTGTAATTCAGTTCATGTGGTTGACTTTCAATGAGGCATTATTGTTGTTTCTAACCACACTGGTTCCAGCAACTCAGAAATGGCCCCCCCTCTTGGAATTTTTGTACGTTACTGTGTCAATATTTTACAGAGAATGGTGTAATGGGCAAATTAAAATCCAGTCAGTGGTGGTTCTATGGGTGGAAATATCTCACTGATTATGTAAGAAGAAAATGACATGAAAGCATATTAAGAGAACGGCCACAAGGACAAGAAACTCAGTACAACAGTAGTGTGCAAAAAGGCATCTCTAAATTCACAAGTGTCAAAATTTAAAGTGGATGGGCTACAGCAGCAGAAGGCCTTGAGAGATTTATCACCTTTGAGCTGAGAACAAGAAGGTGAGATTTCATTGGACAGAGTCACCAAAATTGCATTTGGTCAGAACTGCAAGGTCAGAACTTTGTTTAAAAAGAATGAATCCATAGGCAGGTCCTGTCTGGTTTCAACAGTACAGACTGGCTATAGTGGTTTAATATTGTGAAGAATGTCTTCTAGGCTCATTAGGTTTTTTAGTACCAGCTGAGGATCATTTGAATGCTACACAATACCAAAATACTGTCACAGAGGTGACCTTTCTCAAGTTGATACTCCCCCTATTAATATCTGCCTTGGCACAAAGCACACATAATCTCAGGATGGTTCCACAAACACGGCATTTCTTTTACTTTACTCCAATGGCCTGCACAGTTCCCCGCATCCCCAGCCAACAGAGCACCTGGGGATGAGCTGGAACATGATGTCAGCAGAATGAATGTGCTGCCAAAAAGACCTGTACAAACTGTGTAATGCTGTCAAGTCAATATGGACCACGAACCCTGTGGAATATGGATCAACCTCTACACCACGGGTGGGAAATTAATTTTTCCAGGGGGCCACATGAGAAACTGGGACTGTTGTGGAGGGCCGACCCAATAGACTGAACTTAATTCTGATCAATACTATTTTATTGCTTCATAAAAAGCAGTAAATTGTATGGTTTTGATTAGCTGCTACGCGTAAGAATACATTTTACGATAAGGGTACAAAAATGTTGAGTAGGTCAAATACACACACACACACATTTTCAGAACCGCTTGTCCCTTACGGGGTCACGGAGCCTACCCGGCAACACAGGGCGTAAGGCCGGAGGGGGAAGGGGACACACCCAGGACGGGACGCCAGTCCGCCACAAGGCACCCCAAGCGGGACTTGAACCCCAGACCCACCAGAGAGCAGGACTGCAGTCCAACCCACTGCGCCACCGCACCCCCTTAGGTCAAATATAGCAGTAAAAAATAATAGAAAAGCCAAGTATTATACCATCATTTTATTTTTAACATACTTTTAACCTTCACAAAAACAATACTGAAAATGTGTATGCTTTACAGTATGTTAAAGACCAGCAATTAATTAACTTTATACAAAAAGCAATAAGTGCTTTTAATGTTTTTTGGTTCTTTTTCGTGTTCAGTGCGAAAAATGCAGTCTGTCTTGGGTTTGAAGAAGTGCACTGGTTGAATGTCTGAGGTGGATATGTGAAGGACAGCTGACAGGTGATCATGAGGGAGAGAGAATCTGTATCTGAATTTGTTGAACTTCATCACTGAAAATGTTTGTTCACATATGTAGGTAGATCCAAAGAGAGCAAACATCTTCTGAGCATGCCTCCTCATGTGTGGAAAGTTCTCCTCTTTGAGAGAAGAGTAAAAATCCAGCAGTGATACTGACTAAAAGTACTCTGCCAGTAGTGTATCAGACTGCAGGTCAATGAGTTTGAGCTGAGCATCGCTGGGTGTATTATCCACACTGCAGGGGGATAAAGAAAAGTGCAACAAATTATCTCTGATTCAATGCTCATGCCCTGATGAATTTAACTATTTTAATTACAACATCAGTAACATTGGTAATTTTTAGCACTGACTTACACAACACCTCCTGATATAATACAATGTAAAAATACCAATTTATGGGTTCATTTCAGTCACTTTATCCTGCATCCGCTTCAAATGTTTGACATTTTCCCCGTCAGATTTGGACAACAATCGGTTGTAATACCTGCCAGTTTGTCCCATTTCAGTCCCAGCTTGTCCAACTATGCATTTACCTCCGTGAACAAATCCCTCCCTGCCTGTCGTCGTCCCTTTCAACGACAGCATTGCTGCCAGCTCCTCTGTAATCTTAAACTTTCCTTCGTTATCCCACGTACAAAGACGAGTAACTGGGCTGTGTTGCGGACCTCGCAGCTCTCATCAAAGCCAAGGAGAAATAGTCAAAATTGTCCGCTTTGTTTTGCAGCTGAAGCTCCAGATTTCTCGGGACCGATGTCCTCGATCCTTCTCATTACGCCACGCACACATACATAAATTGAAAAAAAATAGCTGTCGCTTTCAAAATAAAAGCAATGCGGTTGTATTCTGTGCATAGCGTGCACTTATTTACATTTGATTTCTAACATCCGATTGATCTCTCGCGGGCCGGACAGGATAGCCAAAGGGCCGGATGTGGCCCGGAGGCCGTAAAATGCCCAGGTCTGCTCTACACTGTACTTCCAAAGCCAGTTTGTCACTTATTTGTAGACTTTATTTTTTTTAATGAGCCCATATCCTTCTAGTACATGGAAATATATCCTATGCCTCTGGGATTCATACTAGTCCAATTGTATATTTTGTCTGCTGTATGTGTGATGTATATATACATGTATATGTGTACGTTCCATTGGTTTATTTTGGAAGCAGGCATGGCTGGAAGGGTTACAGACAAGGAGGAGAGATTCATAAACAGTCATGTCAGACACCAACAAACAGTGGTGATACATGACGGACCAATCCATTCAACCACCTCCCTCTTGAAGAGCAACTTCAGAACCATGGAAGAGTACTGTGAGAAATGAGGGGAGGTGTGCTTACTGGGCAGCTAATCCTGTCTCCTTGTGACACAAATGGACAATTAGCGATCTTAGTGGCCATAAGATGTTCTCCGTAGGAGTTCTGCACACAAAGGCTATTCAGTCTTCAGTAATGTTCTCCAAAGATCACTAAGATCTGAAAAAGGCAGTTAAAGGATTCCATCACTACCTAAATGAGGTGATTAAAGTGTTGCTGCCATTGATAGCGGTTGAATAGAACATGCTGAATATATTATTAGCTCAGGCAACAGGCACTTTTATATACAAGGTCAAGTATATTGTTCCAAGTTGCTTACATGTCTTTATACACACAGTATGCTGTTGTTTAATGCACATTCATTCAGGCACACGTCACACCACAGGCAACTTTCGATTCACCAGTTGAGCTCAAACATGTCTTTGCACTATGTGAGGAAATCCGAGGAAGCCCACATGAACATAAGGACAACATAAAAACTCCGCACAGACAGATGTGAACCTAAGTCCAGACATTGAGCCTGGTGCTGTCAGTCACCAGCGCTACCTACTGTATCACCACTGCCCTATTTTAAGTACCAAGTCAGTATAAAGAGTGGGCGCCAAGCGTGGGGGAGAGGAGCTCTGCATAATGCTATAGTGTCATTTGGTGTGCTATATATTACATAGTGTGGCTACTTATGGTGGCTGCTGCTTTCCATAAAAGGGCTGTAAAACTCCTATTCTCAACATGTCCCAGAGAAGGAAGCTTTCAACAGAAATGGCAGATAATGCACCTGTATCATCGGGCCATGAGTTGGATGGACTTGGATGTAGTCCCATCCATGTTTCTGTCTTCCACACTTCATCAGTATAGAGCACCTTGATTGGGGTGCAGATGTGTCAGGTTTACTAGACGATTTACTCGGAAGACACCTTCCACCTCATGTCCCTCCTCTTGAGCTCTCTTGAGATGGCTAGCTTGAATTAATCTTGGTTTGCTATCAACTTTAACAGCACAATTGGTAGTCAATGGTATCCAATAAGTCCCATCTCTACTGGCCCCGAGGATTCCTTCTGTGGTTTTCTGATGAGAACCCACTTACTAGGTACAATGGAATAAACACTTTCTGGATGGTCACACAAGCACTGGCAATCTGTACAGAAGCAGTCTAGATAGCACTTATTAATTTGACACGACGAGTCACTAAAACATCACTGACTTGAGAATAGAGAATGTATGCATTTCTCAAATTGGGTTAACCAGCAAGAGATATTGAGAGAATAACAATGAATTTGCCTAAAAAAGTAAGTATGCTCCAAGAGTGGAGTAACTACACGGCTTAGTGTCTCGTTTGTGGAAACAGGGTGTTAAAGACTGTGAGGTTAGTTTGTGTTTAACATCACAGGGCCTCGAGCTTTGGGCCAGGGGTGCTTCACCAAACACCGTGACTCTGCGTGCCAGTCGGGTTGAGATGAAGAGCAAAGAGCGAGTGCAGTCAACCAACAGGCCTGCAAACTCCCAGATCTCTGGGGTTTCTCTCTGGAGACCAGTCCCCACCTGGAGACCCGTGATTGATCATCAGAGGACTGGTGTTGTCTCAGATGATGTCATTCCCCTTTTCTGGTTTATTCTTTTCTCTGACTGCTTCACTGCTGCCCATCTATCATGTCACTGCAAATCTGCACTAATAACAACGGAAGCACAAGGTCATAGTCTGGCTGTATTGCATAAGGCATTCCTTGAATGCTTCAGATGGAGCTGGAGCTCACTGTTGGTAGTCTCCAGTGAGTTCACCTGAGAGGGGAGCAGGCTGGTTGTTTAAATAATCCATTTTTCAGTTGAATGGAGGAAAATAATAGCGAGGCAAACTGTTGGAAAGGACTCATTTCCTCATTTCATTTCGAGATCCCAAAACATGGAGTTATAACATGAGGTACATATCCAGAGATGCCACATCGTAAGCTGAAATCCATTAACTTGTTGTCTGTACATTATTCTCAGCCGTGACATGAGCATCATCCTACCATATACAGATCATATTTTAATCTCTGTCAATCATTTATGGTCTGTGGACAGGGAAAAAGAAACAACAGATGGAGAATACAGAGGGATTACAGTTAAGCTGACATCCTATGCAGCTGCTCTGTGGGCCAGGGCAGCCCTAGGTGACCGTCTCCTGTCTAATGGAGAATGTGTGTCCGAAGTGAATGTGAGGAATGGTTTGTTGCCTGTTTCTGTCTCATTCTGGCTGTGGATCCCATCCATTGCTTCTTAACCACACAACCATCAGGAGGTTCATCAATCAGTGATATTGCTTTCATGGGCTAGGGCTCGTGCGGTTCAGTTGCAGGCTACAATCACATATTTTTCTCTTGGGTTTTGTGGGATTTTATGAGAAGGAACTACAAAAACATGCAAAAAAATTGTATTGCTGGGGCTTTCTCCACAGATTTGGAAGGGACTTTTTAGGGCTGTTAATGGACTTCTGCACAAAAAACAGTAACATTGCTTGTTTCACCAATGAGCTGCTCAACAAACTACTAACCTGAAAGCTACTGGTTCAAGTCCCTAGAGGACCTCTCTTGCTGCAGCCGTGGGTAAAAATAAAAAAAAACCCATTTCTTTAAATGGGGAAGCTGCTAAGCAAGGAAATAATAATATTAAGTTAAAATTCCATAAGGTAATGTGTTCATGTTATCTGTGGCACTGAGAGGAATAACAATGTGAATCCAAAAGTTAAAGCTGCAGTCTTGGTTTTGGGAACAGGAGAGTTCTCCACAGATAAAATCCCTTCTAGACATGCTTCTCTTCAGTATTATCCTTAGCCTAATGAAGAAGAATGTGTTGTGCAAATTCATCCAACACCCATGTGTTTGGTTCCAAGAGATGTTGCGGTTGCTGGGTCCAGGGAAACACGCAGAGTAGCTTTACTGTAAACTGGCCGTGAACAGTGCCTGACCTCTCCACAAGATTCTGAGCAGCTTCAGAGCGTGCATAAATGTGGATCTCCAAGTGTCTTGTGACGTTCAGTCCCTGCCCCACCACATGTTCTCCTTTCTCTGACCATCATACATGTCCTTGGTCAATTAGACCTGCTACCTCTGCTGAGATTGTAAAAATGTAAAGGCATTCCATAGAGAAGATTCTTTCATTTATTCAGCCGATGGCCCTAGTGTTTGCATCACTCTCTTCAGTCATTGAACTCGTTCTGGGCCTCAGCATGGCTGGTTACTGGACTTCTTCTCTGGTTCACTTTTTGATTCCAACTTCCATGGCACTATGCGCAGTCACTGGACCAGCTATCTATCTTGCTGTGTGCAGTTCTCTGCTGGATTCCTAGTCACATTCCACATCCAGATGCTGTCTGTTTTCCTTTCCACCCTTTGTGAAATCCCCATGTAAACACAGTGGGCTAAACAGATGCCTAAATCAAATTTTCATGAGATGTTCTCAACAAAAACAGACATATTTGGCTTGTTTAACATGTTACTGTAAATGGCCAATTCTGTATATTTTTTCTTTAACTCCTAATTTTAAATGCCCAGGAAATGTGGTGCACTGTTGTTTGGGGTCACATAGGTGAGACAGTGTGAGGATCTAGATGGGGGTTTGGCTGAAATGTTGGGGTGTCTCTTCCTTGAAAAGCACAATGGAGAAAGAGCCTCGTGGAAACACCGAACACCTCCACAAACAAAGTGTCTGGTTTCTCTTCTGCTGTTTTGTCTTCTTTGAACGTGTGACAGATGAGATGTGAAACTTCCCAGAACCCCATCCATCACTGGAACTTCTTACCAAAGCCTTTGTCCCTCAGTTAAACTGTTATGGATCTAAGGAGAAGCATCTCCAGAAGAGCCCCCCCGCCCAGCCTCCACTGTCTTCCTTTACCCCAGGACAGAGCTCCAGATATTGTAAAGGCAACAAGGAGCCTTCAGCGGTAGGCAAGCGCGGAGGTCTGCAGAAATTTGTGTTTCTAATGTCAGCTGGCAAACGAACGCTCTGCACTCTGTATTTGAGATGGGTGAATCACATCCTTGCACCTGCCAGGCAGAGTGAGCCTTTTCAAAGAGCGCAGAAGGCAAATAAACTTTGTTTTCATTTTGCTAAAAGGCTCACGGTCCTGCTTCCTGACACCACTTGGGTTGCTACAGTAACCGGTCTTGACTGGACAGAAGACATATGGAAACAGAGAACAGCCTTGGGTGAGGGAAGATTAGCTCCCAGTACTTCAGCTGCCAGCTCTCCCAGGACATTTCGGTACAGAAGACAATTCTCGACAAAAAGTCTCTGTCCAGACATCGCAGGACAGTTAGACGGTGATTCAATGGTGTTTGGTGTTGCCAAGTCCTGGATCTCCCTTGTGTTGATTAATTTGTTGTAACGGAACATGAGTCTCTGGTGAAAAAGTTTCGGCAGACATCCTTTCCGCTTGGTTTTCTGGGGTTAGTAGGAAAAAAAAGGCCTCGACTGCAACACACTTGCAGCTCTGCATCCGGTAAAGATGCAATGTACAGACAAACAAATGAAAGGATTTGGCTCTATGTCCTTTTCATGTCCTGGTCTTTTCCTGAATCATGGCCTCATTGCCAAATCATCACTGTATTGAGTGATCACGAAAAGCAGGCTCACAATTCCTTCCAGACACGAGTGGTTTGGTTCATGTGCCACGAGAGTCAGCCTGTCTTTATGTCAAATATATGTGTCCCTTTTGTGATGACGTTTTCATTATTAGCTCCCATGCCTGTACCCCGCTGTGACAAGCAGGGAGACAGCACGATTGTGACAAACAGCCTACTTCGTCAGACAAGAGGACACCAACTCAGGGTTTCTGGATTCAACTAGTCGTTATTTAGGGTCTCAGTCTGGACAAGTTGTCTTCGAGAAAAGACTCAGAACAGCAGGCAGAAACTCAAACTCCTGAACTCCTAAGTCTCCAGTCCTTCTTCATCACTCACTTACATTTATATTTACATTTATTTATTTAGTAGATGCTTTTCTCCAAAACGGGTGCGATGGCATGGTAGTGCAGCTGGTTTGGTCAGGTCTTGCTCTCTGGCGGGTCTGGGGTTTGAGTCCCCGCTTGAGATTAGTGGTTTCAGACAGTGCGTGTGTTTTCTCCTAAGTCAGTTCAAATGAACTCTCTGTAGTGTTATCAGCCCACACACCTTACTGTAGCACGCCAAGGCCGCCCGGGGAGGGGGCGGAGACGGGGTTAAAGCAGCCACAGCTGGGGCTGATTTCATCCCCTATTTCTTCCCCAGTGCCCAGCAGTAGAAAGAAGAGACCGAGGAGGAGGACCAGACCGAGACGACCGCAGACCCGAACCCTGACACAAAGCCCACGTCCTGATCGACCCGACTCTCCGAGCCAGCACGAAACCTTTCCATACCTGTTCCCTGCTCCCCCTTTCCCATCTCCTTCCTTCTCTGCTGTCTAGGCAAATAAAAGCCCATAGCTACGGGCGACTGCATCTCCTGTTTCCTGCCTCGTCTCTTACAGTGGTGCTGAAACCCGGGAGAGACCAGCGAGATGCAAATGGACGGAGACCAGCTGGAACGCATCCTTGAGAGGCTCCAGCTGCAGCAGCAAGAGTCACTCGATGTGATACTGGCAGTCCAGCTCGCCGAATGCCGCGCCCTGGTGGACGCTCTGGCCACCTTGGCGGACCGCCCAGCCCCGCCTACAACCGGCCCCGTCTATCTCCCGAAGATGGCGCCGGAGGACAACCCGGAGACCTTCTTGGAAGTCTTCGAGCACACCGCCCACGCCTGTTGGTGGTCTCCGGAGGAGTGGGCTCTGCGGCTCACTCCCCTCCTCACGGGTGAGGCCTTGTTGGCAGCGCGTCAGGTCCCAGCCGCGGCCGCCGCTGATTACAGCGCCCTCCGGGAGGCCATCATGGAACGTGTCGGCCTAACGACTAAGGGCCACCGCCAGCACCTGAGCGGTCTGCGGTGGGACAAGTCGGTCCGCCCCTTCCTCTTCGTGCAGCGGGTCCTGGACTCTGCCCGGAGGTGGCTGCAGCTGGAGCGCCAAGACCAGGAGCGGATTGTGGAGCAGGTGGCACTGGAGCAGTTCATGGCGGCCATGCCGACCACCACTGTGGACTGGCTCCAGTGCCACGGACCGGAAACACTCACAGATGCAATCCGCCTGGCCGAAAATCATCTGGCAGAGAACCCCAACAACCCCCTAGCGCCCCAACCCCCTACCTCGCGGGTGTCCCAGCCCAGACCCGCTGCTCATGCCGGGCCTTCGCCCGACCCGGAATCCGTCGTCCTGGCGGGGTCTCCCCCCTTTCCCTTTAGCCCCTTCCTTTTCCTCTCTTCGGGGGACACCCCTGGCGGCCGGAATGCAGGGACCGGTGTGCTGGCAGTGCGGGGATCCAGGACATCTGCAGCGAGATTGTCCCGTCATGGACATCAGCGCCGCAGAGGCCGCCGATGAGACCGCCGGCGCAGCTGCTCCCGGTCCAGCTCCTCGATACCGTGTTCTGGTAAGGTTCCGAGGAGGTATCTGCTGGGTTTTGTTGGACTCGGGTTGTCAGCAGACCATGGTCCACCAAAGCCTGGTACCGCCGGGGACATGGCGTAAGCAGGGCACGGTGAAGATGCGGTGTGTTCACGGGGATATCCACATTTATCCTGTCGCGAGTATCATGTTCCGAATGTGGGGCCGACGTTACCGAGTGCGGGTTGCGGTTGCACTGCGAGCCCCGTTTCCGTTAATCCTGGGTACCGATTGGGTGGGGTTTGCTGAAGCCCTTGCACAGGTGAAAGCAGAGGGCCTCCACCCCCCGCGGGCCCAGAGCAGACGCAGAACCTTGTTCAGCCTTGTTCATCACTCTTCGTGTGTGCTTATTGCCTTACCTACCTTTCCCGTTCCACCTGTCCTCAAACCTGTTCTCCCATCTCCTCTACCATCATTCTTTTGACTCCATGGTTTCCACAATCTCCTGCTTGTTTCTCAGATTACGGCTTTTGGATTGTCCCCTTGGTTACGTTTGTACATCAGCGACCCTTGGCTTGTTTTGTGACTACATTCTTTGGATTCTCCTATTAAACTCCGACACTGTGCACTTGGGTCCGACAGCTTCCTTCCAGTGCGCCACGATGACAGAAGGTTCTGCCTCACGTTCGGACCCAGCGGAGCAAGAGTGCTTCCCGCGTGCGCTCTCCCACCAGGTGCCTCTGCTGGGAGAGCATGGGTGGGTGCTCAACAATCTGATCAATGCATTTCAAGATCTGGTAAGTACTTTGCAGGCTAAGGGACTGCACACACTTACTGCTCTGGTCTGGGATGCGCCTACCCTTGCAGCCGATGCTCCACCACTCAAACATGACCCTCGGCTGGCAACACCGACAAGGTATGATGGCACTCCATCCCGGTGCAAGGGCTTCCTGATGCAGATCAAGCTCATCTTTGCTAGTCTGCCCCAGGTATATTGCACAGAACAGAGCTGGATTACATTCTTGATCTCGCTTCTGACCGGCTGGGTGTTTGACCGGGCCGCCGCCACCTGAAGGAGCTGTGCCCATTGTACATACCAGGATTTTAAAGCCCGCTTCACTGCAGCGTTTGGTATTCCCTCTGCCGACCAGGTCACCGACGAGCGACTCCTGGATCTGGAGCAAGGAGACTGCTCCGCTGCGGAGTATGCAGTGGAGTTCTGGATCCTGGAGGAGCGCAGCAGCTGGGATAAGAATGCTCTGCTGGCTTGTTTTCGGCACGGATTGAACCCCCTGCTGAGAAAGGAACTGGCGTTCTGGGGCAAGAGGTGGATGCTAAATCAATTTATGGAGACGGCCGTCACGCATGACAACCTCACCCGGGACCGCGAACCCCACCCAAGACCCGTTCCAGTGACATGTTCCCCATCGCTGAAAGCGTCCGAACCCCTGCAGCTAGGGCATGACCGCCTCACTGCAGAGGAACGGCAGCGGAGACTCCGAAGCCACCTGTGTCTCCACTGCGGAGACCTAGGGCATAGAGCCCCAGAGCCCCAGGTGAGTGGAGCCCTTACATGCAACCGACTCGTGGACCCCATTGTTCTGTCCTGGGGCACCGCTACGGTTGAAACCCAAGCACTGGTGGACTTGGGCTGCTGGTTGCTTCGTGGACACCTCATTTGCGAAGAACCACCAAGTTCCCCGACGTATGTGTAAGGTCCGGATGAGGGTGAGCGCCTTAGACAGACAGCTACTGGGAAAGGGGTTTGTGGATACCCAGACAAGGCCTTTACACTTGGGGGTGCAGGCCTGCCACAAAAAATAGTTACAGTTCTACCTGATTTCTTTGCCTGAGGCGCCGGTCATTCTCGGTTTCCCGTGGCTCTCCCTGCACAACCCGGTTTTCCAATGGAGTACAGGAGAACTGGTGTCATGGGAGCCACAATATCAAGGGACGTGTTTGTGGCTCCCATGCCAGGCCACTTCCGTTGAGTGTGCAGACTCTCCCCGCAGGTTGACATTCCCCAGAATATCAGGACCTGGCAGAGGCCTTCAGCAAGGAGCAAGCAGTAGTACTGCCTTCACATTGGCCCTGGGACTGCACCATTGATCTCCTCCCTGGGGTGACACCTCCCTGAGGCCTGGTATACCCTTTATTCATACGCAAACAACAGGCCATGCAGCACTAAATTGCTGAAGCCCTTTCAGCAGGTATCATACGTCTCTCCACCTCACCGGCTTCGGCCGGCTTTTTCTTTGTGGAAAAAAAGGACGGGGGCCTCCACCCCATATAGATTACCGGGTCCTGAACAGCGTGACTGTGAAATACCCTCACCCCTTACCTCTTATCACAGCTGCCCTTGAACACGTCCATCAGGCCCAGTGGTTCACTAAGCTGGACTTACGTTGCACCTATAATCTCGTCCGTATCCGGGAGGGGGACGAATGGAAGACTGCTTTTAGCACCACCCTGGGTCATTATGAATATTTGGTTATGCCGTTTGGTCTTGCTAACGCCCCCCAGTGTTTTTCAGGCTTTTGTCAACCACGTCCTTGGAGACCTCATTAGTAATGGAGTTTTGGTTTACTTAGATGACATCCTCATCTACTCCCCCTCCTTGGAACAACACATGGAGCTAGTTCGTCAGGTGCTGCGCCGGGTTGCTGCAGCATCACCTCTTCGTTAAGACAGAGAAGTGCTTTTTACACCAAATGCAGGTCTCTTTTTTAGGGTTTGTGCTCAGTAAGGACAGCATCGCCACGGACCTGGACAAGGTCCGGGCTATCCTCCAATGGCCAAGACCCACCACCGTGAAAACCCTCCAACGCTTTCTCGGGTTTGCCAATTTTTATCAGCACTTCATTAGGGCTTTCAGCACCCTAACCGCTCCTTTGACAGCCTTAACCTCCACCAAGGCAGCGCGGCTCACCTGTACGGAGGAGGCACAATGAGCCTTCGAGACCCTGAAACATCGGTTCACCTCTGCCCCATCCTCCGTCGCCCAGATCTGGATAAGCCTTTCGTGGTGGAAGTGGACGCCTCAGAGACAGAGGTAGGGGCCGTGCTTTCCCAATGCTAGGGTGATCCACCCAAACTGTACCCGTGTGCTTTTTTTTGAAAAAGATGTCCCAGGCAGAAAGAAACTACGACATCAGGAACCAGGAGCTCTTGGCTGTGAAGCTGGCATTGGAGGAGTGGAGGCACTGGCTTGAGGGGGCTCAACACCTGTTCGTCGTCCTCACGGATAATAAGAATCTGGAGTATCTGCAAACAGCGAGATGACTCAACCCCCGACAAGCCAGGTGGGCCCTCTTCTTTACACGGTTTAACTTCATGTGACCTACTAGACCGGCAGTAAAAATACCAAGGCCGACGCTTTATCCCGCATATACGAGCAGGAACCTGCCGAATGAGACCCCGGCTTTATCCTGCCCTGGACCTGCTTCGTAGCTCCCATTCAATGGGACTTCTCTCAAGATCTCGCCCGAGCCCAGACAACTGAGCCCGAACCCCCAGGTAAGCCCACTGGGAAG
The DNA here is from genome assembly GCF_900964775.1 of Scleropages formosus. Lineage (NCBI taxonomy): Eukaryota > Metazoa > Chordata > Actinopteri > Osteoglossiformes > Osteoglossidae > Scleropages > Scleropages formosus. The sequence continues at coordinate 21,988,785 of NC_041806.1, read as the reverse complement.
CAATATGTGCCACAGTTGAGGGCCACCATCCTGCAGTGGGTCCACGATCATCCCGCAGCAGGCCACCCTGGGTTCAGCAAGACCCAGAGGCTCCTGCAGAAACATTTCTGGTAGCCGTCGATAGCAGAGGACACGCAGGACTACGTTCGGGCATGTCAGATTTGCACCCAAGCCAAGCCTTCGAACCAATGACCTGCTGGTCTCCTGGAACCCCGACCAGTGCCCAATCGCCCCGGGTCAAACATCACACTGGACTTCGTGGTAGACTTTTCCAACTCAGAGGGTAAGACCACCATCCTGACTTTGGTTGACAGGTTCTCCAAGGCCTGCCGGTTGGTACTCCTCACCAAACTCCCTACAGGGCTGGAGACAGCAGAACTCCATCTCTCTGACAGCAGTGTTCCATCTCTTCGGACTACCAGAAGACATTGTACCTGACCGGGGCCACAGTTCACATCCCCACTATGGAAGGCCTTTTGGCAAAAGTTGGGAGTGTCTGTGAGTTTAACCTCGGGGTACCATCTGCAGGAAAATGGACAGGTTGAACCACTGCAGCAGGACATAAGCTGGTTCCTGCGCAGTTGTTGCACCGATTAACCACGTCAGTGGATGCGCTACTTACCATGGGCCGAGTACGCCCATAACTCCTTGACTCATGTTTCCACAGGATGTTCCTCATTTCAGTGCATGTTGGGTTACCAGTCCTCTGTGTTTCCCTGGCAACCTGCCTCCAGTGATGTCCCGGCCATGAACACCTGGTATCAGGCCAGCGCAAGGGTATGACAGACCAACTGATGACACCTCCTTCACAGCCAGGCCCAAGTGAAGCAACAGGCAGACTGCCGGAGGTGCCCGCTCTCCTTCTTGCCCGGGCAGCGGGTCTGGCTGTCCACCAGGGGTCTCCAGGGGGCGTACCTGTCGAAGAAATTCAGCCCCCAATACATTGGTCCATTCAAGGTCCTACGTCGCGTCACTCCAGTCTCCTACCACCTCCAGTTGCCACAGCACCTGAGGATCCACTGACATTCCACGAGTCCTTTCTCAAGCCTTGCGCCGGATCCCTGCACCAACCACAGCTAGACTTGCCTCCTCTGCTTCCCCTGCAGGATGAAGGGGCGCCTGCCTATGCGGTCCAAGCGCTGCTGAATTCCCGCGGTGGGGTGGAGTCCTTCAGTACCTGATGGACTGGGAGGACTATGGGGTGAAGGAATGCTGTTGGGTGGCCGCTCGTGATGTGCTGGACCCGGACCTAATCAGTGCTTCCATAGGGACCATCCAGGCCATTCGCCTGGTCATGGCAGGGTGGCTGGAGCTGCTCGTGGGGGGGGTTCTGTCACACTCCTCTCGGAGCAACAAGGATCACCTGCGGCAGATCAGGGGACAGGCGCATAAAAGGGAGGTTCGGAGCAGACGCAGAACCTTGTTCAGCCTTGTTCATCACTCTTCGTGTGTGCTTATTGCCTTACCTACCTTTCCCGTTCCACCCATCCTCAACCCTATTCTCCCGTCTCCTCTACCATGCTTGTCTTGACTCCATGGTTTCCACAATCTCCTGCTTGTTTCTCAGATTACGGCTTTTGGATTGTCCCCTTGGTTACGTTTGTACATCAGCGACCCTTGGCTTGTTTTGTGACTACGTCCTTTGGATTCCCCTATTAAACTTCGACGCTTTGCACTTGGGTCCGACAGCTTCCTTCCAGTGCGCCACGATGACAGACAGGTTTTATGCATTTTTTAAAACTTTTACATCAAATGTAATTAGTGAAAAATCAAAAGAATGAAAGCTTGTGCAAAACTCAAAAATTTGATACATTCATATTTAGAATAAATATGTGTTGTCACATTTCATATTCTCCATTTATTTCTTTTGTCCTCTATTGAATATCTTCATCATCAACACCCAATTCTAATAATAAGATCTGCAGAAATAAGAGCCAAAATAATAATTATAATAACAGAGGTGCAGGCTATATTGCCTGCCAGATTTACAACAACAGTTATTTTTTTTCAGAGATTAGTGTTCCTTTCACAAGTTATACTTGCCAAGATGTGAGGAATGGGATTGGGAATTTACTGGGACGTGGGGCTGTGAGGGGAATGGTCTTCTGTATAATGGATCTACTTTTCAGGGTTCAACCTCAGTTGCAGAGTCTGAGAAATAACATTGCTTTAGTAGCTTTAGTAGTTATACTGAGGAAATCCCACGGTACACAGAAACTCATTGAACAGATCCTCACTTATGTAGAGGTCACAAAACACTAATCGTGTGTAAAGACCCTCAGTTATCAATACTCCTTGTTTTTAAGTTCACCAAATCCAAAATATCTCTGGCTGGCAGTGCCAATTCAGCCCATGAACTCACAAATGTGTGTGTGTACAGGGTGCAGATGGTGGGGATGAGCCCCGTTTGAGTTCCTGTCTGAAATAAACCCTGAGCTGTGTTCTCATGAGCACATCTTTATTCCCAGCCCTTAACCGCTCGCAAAATTTGATCAGTTGTCTCTCTTGCAGTCTGTTAATCTATTTAAATCATATCTGTTCCACACAAATATTTCACACTGCTGATGAATAAGGTAAGCATTAATTCAATTCAATTCAATTCAATTTATTTTTATAGATCGTTCTTCTCACACAGTGACGCAGAGCACTTTAACACAGGTATAAGGCAAGAAAAACAAACACATCACATAGAAGACAGTTGACTATCAACTATAATAACAGAACGCTTTTACAGAGCTATTACTATGCCTACTGGCCACAGAGGGAAAGAACAAAAACTCCCAACTGAAAATCAAGGGAGAAAAAAAAAACCTCTCGGGGGTCCAAGGGCCAGTAGCTGCCCACCTCTCCCAGGCATTCTAGATTAAGTAACAATTCTAAGCCAGTTTACGAGTCATAATGATACTGCTGCTGTATGGTAGCTTGAATCCCCAGTTCAGGATGATACGTCTCGTCCATCATGGCAGTTGGTCATCATCTTCAGTTGCCACTGGGGTGTGTCTGTGACCACCGGCCGGCCTCCTCAGATCTTATGTAGGGAGACAATTAGTCTGCATCATGCTTTCGATTTAATTTTATAAATTGTCATGAAACTTGCACACTATTGGCAGACTACATGTAACACACCTGCTTCAGTTTTATTGAAATACACAGAGTAACACTTCATGAACCTTTATAAGCAGGGCAACCAGCTTGATAAGGATAACCTTCTTTGTAATATAGTAATTTAAGAGTAACAATAAGCTTAGAATAATATTATTGGTGTTTGTGTATATCTTTGGTGATTTTTAAGGAAATTCATATTATCCTGGAGTGGATTAAAATATTTCACTAAGAAAATAATGGGATGAGCTTCTTTATTTGGCGCAGTGGGTTGGACCGGGTCCTGCTCTCCGGTGGGTCTGGGGTTCAAGTCCTGCTTGGGGTGCCTTGCGACGGACTGGTGTCCCGTCCCGGGTGTGTCCCCTCCCCCTCCGGCCTTACGCCCTGAGTTGCCGGGTAGGCTCCGGTTCCCCGCGACCCTGTATGGGAGAAGCGGTTCAGAAAATGTGTGTGTGTGCTTCTTTATCTGGACTCCAGCTTTATAAATAGATTTTCAGGGAAAATTAGGTTCAGACTCAGGTGGAGGGGTGTATATTTTAAATTCTGTTCTTAGCCAGGATATGGCTTTAGTAATTATATTACATCTTTAAAGTCCATGGAGCAGTTGCAGTTGTATCAAGTAAAATTGAAATTTACACATATGAAAATGGCTATAAAAGACATATTCAGGTGTATACTGCAATAGTTTTTTCCCCCATGTTTTCAGTACGTGTAAGACATTGAGGACACATAGTCAAATATATACATTTCCATTCATGATGGGTGGGTATGGGCTACTGTCATGATTTCCTCTCGGAAGTCAGACGCCGGACCCAAGTGCGGGGCTCAGGGTGTTTTTATTTAAGGAAAATCCAAAACTCATTGTCCAGAAAACTGGCAGAGGTCACTGAGGGGAAAATGTATGCAAAAGGAGAATCCAAAAGACGTAATCCACAAAGGCAGGCTGTAGGTCGAGGAGATACGGGGAAGACTTGAAGACACGGGAGAAGGGTTCGGGAATGGGGACAAGGAGATCGGGTAACAGGGGTGAACAGGAGAGCAGATGCAATACACAGGCGACTAGCAAGGCTGAACTAAGGTTCCACGTCTTGCTGCACTCTGATCTCCCCTTTTATGCGAGCATCTCGTGATCCACCGCAGGTGTTCCCTGTTGTGTGGAAGTGGAGGGCGTGACAGTTACATTGCAGGTCATTGCTGAACCTCAGAAAGGCTTCAAAATGGCAGGAGAAATGGGGCCTATTTATTTGCTCAGAATACAGCATTAGATTTTCTCAAGATCCGACCACATATAAAACACTCCTTATGCATCAAACAAAATAGAATGAAAAGCCTGCTTCTTGTACTGTACTGTGCACTTGAGACAGATACCTTTACCTTTCCTCTTGACTGTTCCGCACAACTTTTAATTCCATTTCTACCTGAATACTCATAATGTTTTCCACTAGATGCATTCATATGAAGAATTTTAACACATTAACAAAAATTCATCAGGCTAATAATGAAAAATTAAGCAGCACCCTTTGAGATGTCAGCATGGCAGTCTGTTACCACCAGGTGGCGTACATCTATCTCTTTCCTGAAACACTTTAACTAAAGGAACTCCACTGGTACCTTTAACTGCCTCCAACCTGTGGAGACTGTAAGAGTGTTGTATGAGACTTCTGAGTGTGCATTTCTATTTTATATGTACATATATATATATATATATATATGTGTGTATATGGGCACGGTGGCACAGTGGGTTTGACCAGGGCATGCCATATGGTGGGTTAGGGTAAGTCCTGCTTGGGGCACCATGTGATGGACTGGCGTCCTGTCCTGGGTACGTCCCCTCCCCCTCCGGCCTTGCACCCTGTGTTGCGGGGTTAGGCTCCGGTCCACCGCAACCCTGTTTGGGATAAGCGGTTGTAGCCATTGTGTGTGTGTGTGTGTGTGTGTGTGTGTGTGTGTGTGTGTATGTGTGTGTGTGATATGTGTACTGTATAGATGTTTACAAATATATAGTATGGAAGGATTCTTTCAAATAATGTTGAAAAAATATACTATGTCAATATGCTAACATGGAGATGACCATTATTACACACACACATTTCCTGAACCGCTTGTCCCATACAGGGTCACAGGGAACCAGAGCCTACCTGGCAACACGGGGCATAAGGCCGGAGAGGGAGGGGACACACCCGGGAGGGGACACACCGGGGAGGGGACACACCCGGGACGGGACACCAGTCCGTCGCAAGGCACCCCAAGCAGGACTCAAACCCCAGACCCACCGGAGAGCAGGACTTGGTCCAACCCCCTGCGCCACCGCACCCCTCTTGACCGTTATCAATAATGATAAAATATGTGATAAACCATCAATATAATGAATGAGATTAGACATGGCAGTAGAAATATATGACAAGTATTGCTTCACGGTCCCCCCCCCCCCCAGATTGCTACCTCTAACCACTTGTCATACAAAAAGGCTCATAATGGTCTTGGCCTGGATATTTGTCCTGAATCAATATAGAGCGTGGAGCAAATTCCAAGTATCTCTGCTCTGTTGTAAGAAATGTCAGCTGCTCTCTGTCTTCCCTTCTGTCACCTGTCACCATTGTGCCCTTCCCATAAGTCTACTGGGAATGGAATAGGTGGTGCAGTGGTTGAGGAACTGGATTTGTGTACAGATCACTGGGGTGACCCTGTAATTTCTGCAGGGGTACGAAGGACAAGAGGACATACAATACAGCAGGTACAGCAGAAGTCTATGAAGCAAACGGCAAGTCAGGAGAGAAGTGAGTCTGAAAGAGCAGACCACCAGCAATGTGATTTCCAATGTCTATGCCTTGTGGGACCAGCAAGACCTGTTGAGTGACCACAGTAATGTTGGCTTGTCATGTCTGTTCTTGTCAGTAGTGGCTATGACACAATACAATGCTGTCTGTGAACTCTGAGGTCCCAGGCTTGAATCCCATCTACTGCTTGAACATTTTTCAGCAGAAGTCATCATCCTAAATTGCTCCATTAATTATTGGCCAGCTGTATAAAAAGGGTAAACTGCTGTAAATAGCTTGACTTGGTTTGGGGAAAACTGTGAGCTAAATAAAAATATGTCAATGTGCTCTTATTTGGGTGAAAACACACAATTTCGTAGTAGACCTTCCCCAGTAGACTGACAGCAGGGTGAACTTGTTAATCTGCTGTAGCTACTTGCCCACGTGCCTTCACTACTGTGTTTCCTTTTCCTTTTCCGACGAGCTGAAATGTGACTCCATGCCTCGGGGTCTTTGCTGTGGTATGACTACACATGTGTAGTATCTTGTGCCGCTTCCAAAAATGATTTCATGAAGTCTTTTTCGCATTGATTCACAACACTCCCTCTGTGTTGTCTCCTACCCCATGGTCTCCTTCTTCCAAGCACCAGATATCACGTGAGATGGATTTTGTTTCCGGTTTTGCTGAGTGCAGTACCGTGATCCATGAGCCATGCTGTCCTGAGAACAAGGCTACCAGCTGGTTGTGGAGGTCACAACCGTCACTCCAGAAGATGGCAATAAAATTCTGCATGGTGGCTTCTCTGTTTTTTTCCACGCTCTTACAGAAGGCCATTGGGTTATTGGTATGTGTCTCGGTAGCAAAAAAAGTATTACCCAAACATCTGAACCATCCAAAGCACCAAGCTTATCTGTTCCATTTGGGTGGAGCAGTCAGGCAACAGACCAGGAGGCTTGAGGAACTTTCTGCTGAGGTACATGCTACCATTAGCCCGACCCAAAAAGCTGACCTTAAGGGACCCCTCTGCAACAGGCAACAGAAAGAAGACAGGAGGCGCTCAAGTTGTTAAATTAATGTGGTTTCATTCATCATCTCTTAAGCATATGGCATCCACAAGTCGTGCAAAGCTTGATTCCGAAGCCAAGGAAGCTGTTACATTTTATAATTACATGAACTAGCTGAATAAAACCTTGTGCGATGTTTGCACAGTGAGCCAGACAAAGCTAAGTGAGACACTCTTTGGAGGCTTAGTGCTCATTTCAGTAACAGTCAGCCTCATCCGGAGAGACTTTGGCAATACAGACGGCAGAAAACACAAAGAACTTTGTTTTTACTGGAGTAAGCCGACAGCAATGTCTAACCCAATGTCAAAACCGCAGTACTCAAATTCGAGCTCCGGCAGCCTGACATTTTTTCCGCACAGCGGCACACAAGAACAGGAGAGAGTGTGTCTCACTCTGGGACTGTGTATTAGGAGCACAGGTCCTGGAATAACAGGGATCACACTATTTAAAGCCTAAACTTATAAGATTTAAGGTGTAAAGTTACACAAAATGTTTGGTTCTTCTTGCTCTATTAATATATATTATAGCGTTCATTGGGTGGGTAGGTGGCCACGCGGTCTGGATAGTGATTCTATCCCACAAGCACAGGGTGCGAGAGTAAGCTGGCTTCACTTTGGGCAGGACTCCAGTCAACTGCAGTCTTCCCAATACTGGTTTCAATAACTACTTACCACTGCAACATCTTTGTGAAGCCAGGAAATAGAAACAGGGAATAAACCACGGTCAGGATGTAGTCATATATGACATCAGAATTGTACATATTTCATTGTTCAAACAATATGTGGTACGCTGATAAGACATCGCTTCCTAACGCATCCGTCATGTTATAACTACAGTATAAAAATTTCGGTAAGCTTGTGTGTTCCCTCCCATATTTGTTTTAGATTCATACATACCCGGGGTTCATAGCACTCAAACCCTTAAGTAGACTCTTTACACCGAGTTAAGTGCGTCTTCTGTTTTTTTCTGTATATGGGCTGCAAGTGTTTCAGTTACTTGCAGTTTTACTTTATGGTTCATGAACTTCAAATTATTCCCTCCAGGATGAATTAACATGTATGATCATGAGTGATAACATCAATGAAAGAACTTACCCTCAATGTGTTTGCTGCCCGGGTGTTAAACAGCCTCTACAAATTGCACTTTCTCTCTGCCTGTTCTGTCTATAATGACCTGGGGTTTGGAGATAGATGCAGAAGACAGGTATGGTTTTTACAGTACTTGTCCGCACTGTGACATTTGTCCACAAGTATAATTAGACTTTGTCGGCAATCTTGTATGAACAAAATGAGCCACACCACCATCAGAAGAGGAATGGCTCAACAGAAAACAAGCCACTTGATATCTTTTCCCAGCACTGATGCAAACCAGGCTTGTTGGAAATGATTGGTCATGTTGAGTCTGTGGAAATTACGTAGCAGATATAGCTCCCAGAGCTCAAAAACAGAGTGTACAAGGGTGGTTCATTCATTCATAAGCCCTGCTACAGAATCTGTGCTTCTGGTCTGCTTTAAATTGTAGGTTTCAATGGCCTTCAGTGTGACCACTGGGCTTGACAAAATGACAGGTAGAGTCCATGGTCATTATTGTAGGAATTATTCAAATAAACTCAAAGTGTAAATCTAAAAGAAATAAACTTCTAAAATGAGCACTTGATTATGATTCAAGGTGGTGCAGTGGGTTTGGCCTGTGACTGCTTTCTAGTGGGTCTGGGGTTCGAGTCCTGCTTGGGGTGCCTTGTGATAGCCTAGTGTTCTGTCCTGGGTGTGTTGCCTCCCCCTCCAGCCTTCCGCCCTGGGGTGGGCTCTGGTTTGCTGTGACCCCGCCTGGGACAAGCAGCTTCAGTTGGTGTGTGTGTTTATGATTTACACACCTGATTCAACTTACCTATTTAATTTAGCCAATATAACTTGGGGTTCACTTACTTTTGCACCTGCACCATTTCTGTTATTCTACTACACACACAATTCATCCTGACAGATTCAACCAAATAATTTCACTGATGACCTGTACAGTGACTGCAGATAGTACAAAGTTTTATTACTGATTTAGTGTCAATTATAAACATCCAACAGAGAAAGAATAGGCCACCGTCTCTGCAGTTTGTCGGATCACCACCTTACTCCAGGGCCCCCTTTGTCTGTTCACTGTTAAAAGCTTGGCTCCATCTCCATGGTTACCCTTACAAGGGCAGCAGATGGCATAGTGGTTATAGCCATTGTCTTGCAAACAAAGGATTTGAATACCTGCCCCTGCTGCAGTACCCCTGTGCAAGGTACTTACCCTGAACGCACGCACACGCTGCCTGAACCGCTTGCCCCATACGGGGTCACGGGGAGCTGGAACCTAACCCGGCAACACAGAGCGTAAGGCTGAAGGGGAAGGGGACACACTCAGGACAGGATGCCAGTCTGTCGCAAGGCACCCCAAGTGGAACTCGAACCCCAGACCCACTGGAGAGCAGGACCTGGTCCAACCTATTGCATTGCGCCACCCCCCCCCCCCACCCTGAATGGATATTGTAAAAGGCACTCAGTTCTATACATAGGAAAGTAGCTTAGAATATAAATATAACATTGTGATTTTGAGTCAATTTGTAGAAAAGCATCAACTAAATTAATAAACGTAAAAATTAATAATAAATTATGATTACATGGTGTGATGTTTGCTTTCTTGAATAATGTATTATTACATACACACACACATTGTCTGAAACTGCTTGTCCCAAGCAGGGTCACAGGGAGCTGGAGCCTAACCAGGCAACACAGGGCACAAGGCTGGAGGGGGAGGGGACACACCCAGGATAGGACGCCAGTCCGTCACAAAGCACCCCAAGCGGGACTTGAACCCCAGACCCACCGAAGAGTAGGACCTGGTCAAACCCACTGCGCCACCACACCCCCTTATTGTCATCATTAATAATATAATATTAATACACACACACACACACACACACACACACACACACACACACACACACACACACACACACACACACATTTTCAGAACCGCTTGTCCCTTACGGGGTCACGGGGAACCGGAGCCTAACCTGGCAACACAGGGCGTAAGGCCGGAGGGGGAGGGGACACACCCAGGACGGGACGCCAGTCCGTCGCAAGGCATCCCAAGCGGGACTCGAACCCCAGACCCACAGGAGAGCAGGACTGTGGTCCAACCCACTGCGCCACCGCACCCCCCACTATAATATTAATAATACACTATTAATAATCCATCCATCCATCCATCCATCCATCCATCTTCCTCCGCTTATCCAGGACCGGGGCAGTAGTCCAAGCAGAGCCCCCCAGACTTTCCTCTCCCCGCAAACCTCCTCCAGCTCCTCTGGGGGAACCCCAAGGCGTTCCCAGGCCAGCTGGGAGACGTAGTCTCTCCAATGTGTCCTGGGTCTGCCCCAAGGTCTCCTCCCAGTTCAAAATCCCCTTATGACTATTAAATCAAGGATCTTGTTCACCCCGCCTGGGATGGGGTCACCAGGGCCCCACCCTGGAGACAGGCCTGGGGGGGGGCCTGGTGTCCAGGTCTATGCCCACGGGGCCTGGCCAGGCTCAGCCCGAAGCCAAGACGTGGAGCTGCTCTTCGGTGGGCTCACCACCTGCCGGAGAGAACATAAGGGGCCGGTGCGTTGTGATTTGGGCGGTGGTCGGGGCTGAGTACCCAGCCGACCCAAACCTCGGGTGCCAACTCTGGCTTTTGGGACTATTAATAATTAAATTTTTTTTTTTTTCAGAACCGCTTGTCCCATACAGGGTCACGGGAAACCGGAGCCTACCCAGCAACGCAGGGCGTAAGGCCAGAGGGGGAGGGGACACAGCCAGGATGGGACACCAGTCCGTCGCAAGGCACCCCAAGCGGGACTCAAACCCCAGACCCACCAGAGAGCAGGACTTGGTCCAACCCACTGCGCCACCGCACCCCCTGTTAATTAAATAATAATAATAATAATAATAATAATATTAAGAAGAAGAAGAAGAAGAAGAAGAAGAAGAAGAAGAAAAATAAGAAGAAGAATTTAACTTTAAAAAGAACAGCATAGTGATCAAAATATTTAAATATCTTTGTTTAACACCACTGAACATCCCAGGAACACCCAGAGTACTGCACATTAGACACTTGGTTAGCCATGGAAGTCACCATGGAATGTTCCAGGCTGTTGATTCACCCATAGAACTGTGTGACAGATTCCTCGAATCCCCTGGCCTTCGCAGCAGCACCAGGGTGCAAAAACTACTCTTTCTATACAAAGCTACCATATGAGCCGATATACAGCAAGGACCGATGCGCTCGCAGCAAACACACAAAACCAAGCAAACTTTCACATCCACTGCATTCCAGCTCTGACCCCCGTTTTCCACGATGTGTTCTGACTTTTTCAGCCTCCCATCATGCTGTGCCGTTCCTCACCCCAAATGTGACCACCATGCAGCATTTTTTTTCAATTTGCACACTGAGTCAGAAATAGGCACAAGGACTTGATTTACATTTCTGCCCTGGCTGCAAAATATGCTCAAAATGTTGGCTTTAAAAGGACTGTCTAGGTGTTCATTTGTCAGATCGGGACAGGGAGATTTTGTCTTATTTGGAAAACCATGTACATATGAAATATATGAGAATGTGTTGACTGTAAACGAGCAGATGTTTTCGTTCCAGTCTGTTTCGCACATTTTAATGTCCACAAATGTCATTAAGTTGTCTCACGGATGTTTTTACGAGGCTGAATTTGTAGTTATTGCTCATGATGATTAATGAGACCATGCACATGCCCACATATTGCTTTACTTCCAACAATGTAAATTATTGCATATTTCCGTACAGTTACATTTACATGTATTCATTTAGCAGACACTTCTCTCCAAAGCGACATACATCTCATAGAAAATACAATGTGTGCATTACATTAGCAAAAAGGGAGATGCAAGCATGATGCAAACATGCAGTACAGTTCTAAGTACAGTTATTTTCCACCATATGAACCAATGTACATCACATGAGTAGCTGCATAAAACTTTATCTGAATGTTAACAATGCCTAGTCACATATATATTTACTTATTTAGCACATGCTTTTCTCCAAAGCACCTTCCAATGAATTCTATGTAGTGTTATCAGCCCTCACACCTTACTCACCAAGGTCATTTACACTGCTAGATCCACTACTTACACTGGGTCACTCATCCATACATCAGCTGAACACACACTGTGTCACTCACACACTATGATGGGTGAACCAGAAGAGCATGTCTTTGGACTATGGGAGAACATGCAAACTCCACATAGACTGAACGGGGATTGAACCCACATGCTCTTGTACCAGCCAGGTGCTATGAGACAGCATCACCTTTCACTGCACTACCATGCCACCCCAGTTTCAACCCACTTCACCAAAGGACAGAGATTCAGCAGTTCTGAGTGACAGGGGGAGGTCGTTCTACCATAGCGGAGCAAGAACCAAGAAGCTTCACACTTTTTGTTTTGGACCTTTTGTGTGTGGGACCATCAAGTGGGCAGAGGTGGAGGAGTGTAGTTTTATTTTTGTAAAAGTTCAGCTCCTGTAAAAATGAGGAAAGGCCAGAAATACTCGAGAGTGGCAATGAGTGGGAGACGAACCTCAGCTGGTGTATTGGGGACATCCTCAGGTGGTGGAGTGGACCAGGGGCACAAAGCTGCTCCGCACAGAAAGGGTATTAAGTGTGACGTGTTTGGGATGTGAAGGTATGCGTGAACACCATGGATCGGCGTTTGCATCACCGCCTCTACCGCCCCCACCCAACCTGGTCCCTCCCACGCAGGTCTCCTGAGGGTCGCCTGGTGGGTGTGTGACAGAGCTGTGCAAAGTGTACCTGTACATGTTTGCTCACCTATCACTGTGGGGACTTCACTCTGACACTCAGGTTCAAGAAATAAATCATCATTAATCCCACTCAAACAAAAGACGTAAATCTGTGAAATCTGGTAACAAACAAAAACTTTTGCCACTTTTTATATTTAAGAGCTTCGAAAAGGATAACACTTCATGATAAAGCCGCAAAATCTGTTTTCCACAGTTATGGTTCTGATTTTTCCAAACGCGTTCCCATGCCAGGTCAGGAAAACAAGTAAACATAGAGACATCTATGACCCACACACTGTCCACACACACGTGCTTACTTTGCTGCAGTGCATCGAGGCAGCAGGTTGGACCCTGGGCCAGAACCCTCAACCCTGCTGTGTGAGAAAGACTAACCACTAGGAGGGTGCAGAGAAAGGGCATGTTTGTTGGACGCTAAAAGAACCATGCAGCTTGTTTACATATCATGTGCATTCAGGCGTGTGTTTTTCACATTTTTACAGCGTCTCCCAACATTTTAGGCTTTTTTTTCCTCTTTCAGGCCACCACCCTTTTTAACAAGCTGTTTTAATTACATTTTTACTGACAGTTTTCGATACGACACACAATCCCGTCCCAGCACGAGAGCAGAGTCAAAGGGTTGGTCTGAGGACTGCTTGCACGGCAAGTTCTGTCCGTGTGGAGATGATGATTTCCATCTGCAGTCTTGACCGAATATGACAGAAAAAACGTCTGAATTAATATGGTCCAATTTGGGCTCCCACACTGGAAGAGATAACTTCAGCAAAATGTCAAAAATTGTAAAATTGGTTCATCTAATTTCATTGAGCGTTCCCTGCTTTTAAATATTTTACAGCTCCACACAAAATTCAAATTTATAATGGAAAATGTTCTTTTTTAACTTCATTTAAACTGTAGCTATAGTAAGCAGCGGTGGGGAAACCCTGACACCATTCCACACACTAGAAGATGACCTAAATCGACTGCTGCATGTTATAATATATCCTCCACCCGATTCCCAGGAACATAACAAAATGTAAATTGCATTATCATAATAGATCATCTAATAGATTCCCATTCTGCTGCCAGTGCTGGAGTTGGATATTTAAGGAGTGACCCATTACTTAGGGGCAGAAACTGAGATTCCCACAAAGTGTCATGAAAAGGTGTATGATCTTGTTGTTTTAGACATCGAGAATAAACATGACTCTCTCCTTAAAGAATGACCTGGTAAAACATCTTTCTCAGTTAAAATGGATTTTGATTTTTAGGAAAAAGGTCAATAGACAATAAGTCCATTCAAAATGACTACTAGGACTCCTGAATACAGCAGCATGAAGTGGATTTATGAGCAACTATGACTCCCAGCCTTAGCGCTGACCCATTACATGGAAACACATGTGGGAAGTGACCTGCACTGACACTCCCACCTAAAGCCACAGATGGTAACACATTGTAAAGCTCAGATTCTTTGCTTGGGTTCTGGGACCCACATTGTGGCCTGTGGGACCATCCTGACTTGGTAAAGCTACACTGATATGGTTCAGGACAAAGATCGTCTCCAGGGGCTCCAAGAGGGTGGTCCCAGCAGAAGTGAAAAGAAAAAACCACAGACGTATTAAAACCAATATGTTAAAGCTTCTATAAAATAATCAAATTCAGCATACTCACTCACTATTAATAACCACATGTCCAAATCAGGGTCACAGTGGTCCAGAGCCTATCCTGGAAGCATAAAGCATTGACAAAGTACACCCTGGACGTGATGCCAGTCCATCGAAGGGTAGCCACACACGTAATGTAAATAGTAGAGATAACTCATGAATATACCTGAAAAAACATGACTTTAGACTGTGGGAAGAAATCAGAGCACCAGTAGGAAACCCACAGGGAGAACATACAAATTCTGTACATGCTGAGTGGGGACTAAACCTATGTCTGATCACGCAGACCAGGAGTTGGGAGTTGCACTACCCCACTGTGCCACTTGAATACAAGCATGTCTTAAATTCCGTTATTAACAGTGGAGAACTGTAAGCGTTGGGAGATGGTTGCAATGAATAACAGAACACCTTAAGGAATTTGCATTTCATGCCTATACTGCTTTTCTTCTGAAAAAATACCTTTCAGCATCCTGGGCAAGATGTCAGAGGTGCTGTACCTTTGACATTGCTGTTTGCTCACCAAATTCCTGTGCTATTCCACCGAAAAGCAGCACCCATGGAATCCAAATTGGTGGGATTCTGAGGATAGTGTGAGGTCTGGTCTCTAAATCCATCTCCACAGGAACACGTCCTGTCACAGCAATACGTTATGGAGATGCCATTTTTAGGACCGTTATAATTACTGTTTATGATTACCGTCTTTCCATTCCCACTGTTGATTAGGAGAAGCTACTCTCTGCATCAGGATTGTTCGTCTTTGGTTGAGATGAGCCTGTTGGGCTGGAACAAAAACCCTGTGGATTCAGCTTTCCATGACTCAGGACTGTCCAAAAACCCCGTGAACTCAGTTCTCAATGAAATTGAAGTGCCGTGATTTACATAAACACCTCTGTGCAGCCTTGGTTGACCTCAACGCAGCACCACCTTCGCTCAGCCTGTTTCACCCACTGGTCCAAAGAGGTAGGACGTGAACCAGAGTGAAAATGCACATTTTAGGATTTTACATATGTCTTCCTCTGAAATGACAACTCTCCAAAATTAAACATGTGATATCTGCAATCTATAATCAAGTAAGCGTATATCAATTCGTTTTGAAACCCAGGGTATGGTCCAGGCCTGCTCTGTGGTGGGTCTGGGGTTCGAGTCCTGCTTGGGGTACCTTGTGGCGGACTGGTGACCCGTCCTGGGTGTGTCCCCTCCCCCCACCAACCTTGCGCCTTGTATTGCTAGGTTAAGCTCCAGCTCGCTGCAACCCCACGGCTGTAGACATTGTATGGTCCATCTGTGGAAATTTCTTCCTAAGACACCAGACAATATTCAGGTTAGAGCTCCTGCTTTGCATTCGAAGGACCCAGGAATGAATCCCATCTCCAGCTGAAGTTCCCTTGAGCAAGGTACTTACCCTGCATTCCTCCAGTAAAAATTACACAGCTGTATAAATGGTTAAATTGTTGTAAGTAGGTTAACACTTAGTCATTTTGGGGAAAACCATCAGCTACACTAATAAAGACAATTATTGCAGCAACAAACAACCATAAATCAGATATCCCTCTTCAAGTCAGCAGCAGTACATTCTGAGCAATTTTTCTGGGTATTTCTGATGGCATAGAAATCACGCAGCCCCCCAACCCACACCTAATGACAAACAGCGAACCAGATGCTGGGAGCTCAAGTGTTTAGTCAGCAAACACAGGGACGGCTGGTCCCCCTAATTGCATGGGTTCTATTGCAACTCGTTGAATTGCTGAGATTCCCGGGGACCCTTATGCAAGCAGTGTGATTCATCTCATGTCATGAGTCTCCACGCTGCCATGATGGAGGACCTGCAAGAGTTGCTATCTGACCCATGGATCCTAATGGTGAAAAGCTCAGCAGGGTCCCTGGGAACCTGCTGTGATTCCCCCAACCTCAGTGTTTCCTCCCTTAGAGGCACTGGTGGGAAAGGGATTTAGTGAATTGTCTACTGTGCAGTTTGTGGAGAAAAAATGTGTGACCCAGCTATTTCGGACAGAGTGCCAAGGATAGCTGAGTGCCACAGGACTGTGAAGACAGTCTCCCTCCCAGTGGTCCAGACCCAGAGCAGAAGTACAAAGGAGCTGCTGAACATATCAGATAAAAATGTCTCATTACAGAGCTGTATTGGCAGAAACTGTAAATTACTGGAGCCTTTTGCCAAAACAAGGTCAGGCAATATACACAGGGAGAGCTGTGTAATGTGGCACAATTTATGTGCCATAAACACTTCATAACGCTGAAGTACTCTGTAAGTGAATGAGCACAAAAACAAGAGAGTAGTGGCAATCACAGTTATTCCACTTCAGGGAAGCATTCAGAAGTTCCCCATACATGTTCTTAATGAATTCCACATCACAGCCACCACAAATCACTGCTGTTTACATTTATTTACTTAGCAGACACTTTTCTCCAAAGCAACTTCCAATGAACTCTGTGTAGTGTTATCAGCCCACACCTTATTCACCAAGGTGACTTACACTGCTAGATACACCACTTACACTGGGTCACACATCCATACATCAGTGGAACACACTTTCCGTCACTCACACACTATGGGTGAACCTGAACAGCATGTTTTTGAGCTGCGGGGGGAAACCCACTCAGACACGGGGAGAACATGCAAGCTTCACACATACTGAGCGGGAGTCAAATCCATTCTCTCGCATCACCCAAGCACTGTGAGACAAGAGCACTACTTACTGTGCCACCATGCTGCCCATGTTTAAACCTACTTCACCTTTAAAAGAATATACTGTTATACATATTTTCTATAGCTGAATACATTGGAAAAGACAAAGACACATTACTGCCTGAACGGTTTATAGTATGTTTTGACTGCTAGACAAGTCCTAAATAACACAACACCACAAGATAAAAACCTGAAAAACGACCAGTTCACTGATCTTTCGGGGCTTCATTTTTTATTTTTCAAATACGTAGAAATATTTTGCCTCTGTATAATGTTTGCAGAGCAGGGCGGGAATAGGTGAGACGAAGAGCATCAGTGAGCGTGTAAGTTCTGCTGCGTGCTGCTGTGGAAACAGAAGGAGAAGGTCTTGAAGGTTCATATGAAGGGGCTGCCGTATGTGTGTACTATACACAATGTCCTTACACACATCTGATGAAGCCCAGGAGCCCAGCGAAGCTGCTCAGAAGTAAATCTCTGGTCCTCTGACAGATTCCCACAGTGATCACTGGTCACCACAGCCATGGTTACGTGACTGTGTAAATTTTGGTTAACCTTTGTGCCAGCAGGAGAACATTTAATAGTTTGAGTCTCTCAAAGGTTTGCAGTGTCTGAAACAAACATTTCAAAGGGCCATCGGGGTATGGCTGAGCTTTGACAGATCTGGGCAAAATGCTGTGGCCCTCAGAGTATTGAAGAATCCTTAGCTCAACCAGTGGTGACCAGAATTGAGTAGCAAACATAGCATTTGCATAAGATAATTTATTTAATCCCTGTAATTCTCTATGATAGGATTTCCAGTGTGCACTTCAACCTTTTGGAATAATCTGGTCTTCTGCATTAATTGCTCATAAAATGTGGCCTTTAGTTTGGAAGTTGTAGCTTTATTCATCTCTACAATTCCTCTTTTTCTTCTTCTTCGGGCCTCTACAATTTCTGTTGATTGCACCATGGTTCATACGAACAGATCTTTCCTGAACATTGTTGTCACACAGAGCTGTGACGGGCATGCCGGTGGCAAAGATTCAGCAAGATCCGGGCAAAAATAGCACTAATGAAATACAGAATCTTGTTGCTGCTGCTGCCTGTTCACATGCATTTCACTTTGTACGGTTTCAGTGTTCGTTTGGGTCCATTATTTCACTTAACATTTTCTGTTTGAACCAGGCTGGATGCCAGGAAAGGCCTACCGGTATCCATGTTTGTCATTAACTATTAACATTTGTTTTATTAAGGAAGCATGACAAGTACATGCAGTTGGTTGTTGGGAGCGAACGTATTTGTTGTGGTTTTCAAAGGTCATTTCTGTGGTCTCTTTGTTTACCATTCAACAACTTAACATCTCCATTGTGCTGGTTAGCTTGTATTGCGAAACCAGGAGGAGTGAACCACTCAGGGTATTTGTAGGTGCGAGTCCTTGGGCACAACCAACTTGACAGGGGTGTTTTACTGTGTAATGGGATTAATGTTTTTATATATTGTAAAATAGGGATATTTATAACAGACAAATGTTTTGTATGTTTTTCTATTTATGTTGTTAGGTGTTATTGTTTTTGGGGAAAATGTATTCTGGAATTAGTTGTTGAGGCTGTTATGGTGTAGCCAGAAGGGTGGATTTACTTCTATAAAAGGTTGTATTAGGTCACTAGTTAGGGACACATACAGAGAGGATGTAGCGTCCGGACGGGAGTCCGACACGGACGCGCGTTGCTATTACGTCCAAACACAGACGAAATATATAATGACTTCACGTGCAGTGTGAGGTTAGACGTGTACGGTGAGTATTGTAAGACGCTCGGTGGAAGTGAAACAAGAAACACGAGACCAGGAAACACACACGGTGTTGGAACTACGGTGAACAGTGAAACGCTAATCTGTGAGTCTGACCGCAACCCTGAGACGTGACGAAATACCGGACAGGAACGATGGACCAGGACTGAAGAACAAGAGGCAGGAACTGACGGGACGGGCACTCGGGACTGGAACATGCACACCTAGAAAACAAACTGAGGGAACAAGAGACTACCAATCGCCAACGAAGCACAAGAGAACTGCTGATTAAGAATCCGCGACTAGTTCTGCTCCGCTGGCTCCTTTTATACCTCCATGTCCTACGAGACTGTGAGGTGATAGGTGAGCGTTAGCTAGCGGCACTGAGTGGCGCCGCCTCTGACCAGGAGGGGCAGTGACCCCGTGGGATGTGACAGTACCCCCCCCTCCAGGGGCGGCTCCAGCCGCAGAACGCCGGCGGGTAGGCGGTCGCCCCCGCCGTCGCGGAGCAGGCCGATCTGGATGACACTCATGGAAGTCCTCAATAAGAGCTGGGTCCAAGATGTCCCGTGCTGGTACCCAAGACTGCTCCTCCGGCCCATAGCCCTCCCAGTCGACCAGATAGTACAGCGTACCCCGTCTCCGTTTGGAGTCCAGGAGGGCCCTGACGGAGTAGGCAGGAGAACCATCCACATCCAACGGTGGAGGTGGAGAAACTGCTGGGCTCTGCAGGGCGGAAACACAATGGGGCTTGAGGCGCGAAACATGAAACGTGGGACAGATACGATAATGCGAGGGCAACTGAAGACGGTAAGAAACCGGGTTGATCCTCTTCAGGATCTTGAAGGGGCCGATGAAACGGGGGGCAAGCTTCCTCGAGGGCAGATGCAGTTTGAGATCCTGGGTGGACAACCATACTCTCTGCCCTGGCTGGTACAACACAGTCCTACGCCTTTTAT
Organism: Scleropages formosus; assembly: GCF_900964775.1. NCBI lineage: Eukaryota > Metazoa > Chordata > Actinopteri > Osteoglossiformes > Osteoglossidae > Scleropages > Scleropages formosus. The sequence continues at coordinate 21,968,924 of NC_041806.1, read as the reverse complement.
CGGCCTTCTCCTTTTGGTGGGATACCACCTCCTGGAGACGGACATGTGCGGATTCCCACACCGACTCACTCCTCTTGTACCAGTCGTCCACAGCTGGCAACCCACTGGTCTCCATCGTCCACGGGAACAGCGGAGGCTGGTAACCGAGCACACACTGGAAAGGAGTTAAGTTTGTGGACGAATGGACCAGGGAGTTCTGGGCGTACTCTGCCCAGGGGAGGTATCTGCTCCAATCCGCTTGATTCTGAGCACAGTAACTCCGCAGGTAACGTCCAACCTCCTGGTTGAGGCGTTCCACTTGCCCATTAGACTGTGGATGATAACCAGAGGAGAGGCTGACTGAGACTCCTAAGCGGGCAAAGAAGGCCTTCCAGACTCTTGAGGTGAACTGGGGTCCCCTGTCCGAGACGACATCCTCTGGCAGGCCATACAGCCGGAAGACATGTTGGAACAGCAGTTCCGCGGTCTCCAGGGCTGTAGGTAGACCTTTCAGAGGAATCAGTCGACAGGCCTTGGAAAAGCGATCTATGACGACCAATATGGTGGTGTTTCCATCAGAACACGGAAGATCAGTAAGGAAGTCCACCGCTATATGGGACCATGGACGGTTGGGAATCGGGAGTGGCTCTAAAAGCCCTGCTGGCAGCTGCCGTGGGACCTTGGCCTGGGCACATGTGGTGCAGGCAAGGACGAAGTCTCGTACGTCCTGTTTCATGGATGGCCACCAGAAGCGTTCAGCGAGAAGCTTCAAGGTTCGGTTGACCCCTGGGTGTCCTGTACTTGGACCATCATGGGCCCAGTGTAGGAGCTCGGACCGAACAGTGGACGGGACGTATTCTTTGTCTTGGGGCTGCTCGTTGGGACCGGGTTCTTGACGTTGGGCTGCTTGGATATCGTCCAATAAAGCCCAACGGATAGGAGCCACAAACTGCGTCGGGGACAAGATGGTGTCTGGTGGGGAGAGCTGAGGCGATACCTCGAACAAACGGGACAGGGCATCGGCCTTGCCGTTCTTGGAGCCAGGACGATAGGTCACCGTGAAACGGAACCTGGTGAAGAACATGGCCCACCGCGCCTGTCTGGAATTGAGCCTCTTTGCCTTCTGCAGATACTCCAGGTTCCGGTGATCAGTTAACACTAAGAATGGGTGCGTAGCCCCCTCTAACCAATGTCTCCACTCTTCTAAGGCCATCTTTATGGCTAAGAGCTCCCTGTTTCCTACATCATAATTCTGTTCAGTAGGCGACATCTTGTGTGAGAAATACGCACATGGATAGAGCTTCAGGGGACTTCCCTGGCGCTGTGAGAGCACTGCCCCTACCCCGGCCTCAGAAGCATCAACCTCCACAATAAAGGGCAGTTTGGGATCAGGGTGCTTCAGGATTGGGGCAGAAGTAAAACGCTTCTTTAGGTCTTCAAAGGCCTGACTCGCCTCAGGAGTCCAGGTCAGGCGCCTAGGGGCTCCTTTTAACAGAGCAGTCAACGGGGCTGCAACGGAACTGAAGTTCCTTATGAAGCGCCTATAGAAATTCGCAAAACCTAGGAACCGTTGCAGGTCCTTTACTGTCTTTGGCTGGGGCCATGACAGAACTGCCGAGACCTTCTGTGGATCCATCGTGACCCCGTTGGGTGTTAGGATGTACCCCAGGAAATCCACAGAGTGCACATGGAACTGGCACTTCTCCCCTTTCACGTACAGCTTATGTGCTGCCAGCTTTTGCAACACCTCCCTGACATGTCCAATATGCTCCTCACGGGACCGAGAAAAGACCAGGATATCATCCAGATACACTAATACTGAGCGATTAATTAGTTCTCTGAGTACTTCATTAACAAAAGCCTGGAATACGGAAGGTGCATTCGCCAGGCCAAAAGGCATGACCAGGTACTCATAATGGCCGAGGGCGGTGCTAAAAGCGGTCTTCCACTCATCCCCTTCCCTAACGCGAATCAGGTTATATGCGCTCCTAAGGTCCAGTTTAGTAAAGATGGTAGCACCGGAAACCTGTTCGAGGGCCGACGTGATAAGAGGCAAGGGGTGCGGGTACTTCACAGTAATGGCATTTAGCCCCCGATAATCAATACAGGGGCGCAAACCCCCGTCCTTTTTCTCAACAAAGAAAAAGCCAGCGGAAGCTGGAGAGGTAGACGGCCGGATGAATCCGGCTTCTAGTGCCTCCGTTATATAAGCCTCCATTGCCTGATGTTCAGGTTGCGAAAGAGGGTATACCCGCCCCCTAGGGGGTGTAGTGCCCGAAAAAAGATCTATAGCACAATCCCAAGGTCTATGAGGAGGCAGTTCTGCAGCCTTGTGTTTGCTAAACACCGCCACTAGATCTGCATACTCCCTTGGAAGCTGCAGGGGAAGATCTGCATTAGGGCTCTCTATGGATGTGGAGTTACAAGACGTCTCCAGGTGTTTGGGACACTGCTGTCCCCAAGACAGCAGTTTCCCCTCACTCCAAGAGATAATAGGGTCATGGGTGCATAACCATGGATATCCCAAAATAATGGGGTTATCAGGGGACTTAATCAGATAGAACCATATCTGTTCCTTATGGAGTGGCCCTACCTGCATAGTAACGGGCTCTGTGCGCTGTTCTACACGCCCCGACCCGATTGGAGCGCCATCAATAGCTTTAATAGCCAGGGGTTTTGGGCATCGGGCACAGGGCAAGCCCCAGGACGCGGCCATATCATGATCCATGAAATTCCCTGCAGCGCCGCTGTCTACCATAGCTTCCGTCTGCTGCTGCTGGAAACCCCAGGATACTGTAACTGGTAATATCAACAGGGAGGTATGGAGAGATACATCACTCACCAGTAAGTCGGTCCGTTGGGGTCCACGGGGTGGCCGCACTGGACAGGAAACCTGAACGTGATCCGCAGCTCCACAGTAAAAGCACAAGCGTTGCAGAAAACGGCGCCTCCTTTCCTCCTCTGTCAAACGCCCGTTACTGAGTCGTATTATTCCCTGTCTGACGCACTGTTCTTCGAGCCCTGCACAGCTGACAAGGTTGCGTGCTTGAGCCGGCTCACTGTCCACAGGGCTGTAGGGCACCTGCTGCCCTGGCGGCGTCGGGGTCCGGCTGGACCTGGAGTTGCTCCGGTAATCCGGCGAGAACTCCTGAGAGAGTGGTCTTGACAATCGGGGGCTGGATGTCTTCTCCACTGGAGACCTGGAACGCGCCTGAAAACTCTTGGTGCTGGGGAAGAACTGTCTCTCTGTCTTTCTGTCTGGGCTAGGGGGTGACTCTGGAGAGTAGGGCCCTGGGAACAGAGAGGCTGGACTGGAGATTGAGTATTCTGTGTAATTCTGGTTCTCACCTCTACTACCTTGCAAAGCCTCCGGGAAGGGAACGGACAGCTGCTCAGTAGCGCTGATCCCATTGGTCTGCACAGGGCTCGTGGGCTCCGCGCGAGAACCCGAGGAAGCATAAAGCCGATCAAAAAGACATGTCCGCCAATCATCATGCGTTTGCGAACTGGTCGGATCGGCGCCCCGCCCACCGTGACTGAGGAGTCGTGTCAACTGCTCCAACTGATCTGTGAGGCGGCTGGCGGTGTTTGCGCAAACCAGGAGCCGTTCTTGGTTCGCCTCTGTCAGATCCGCCAGCTCACGCCATTCCGCTGAAGTCATATTAGCAGGCGGATTCTTCTGTAGCGTCCGGACGGGAGTCCGACACGGACGCGCGTTGCTATTACGTCCAAACACAGACGAAATATATAATGACTTCACGTGCAGTGTGAGGTTAGACGTGTACGGTGAGTATTGTAAGACGCTCGGTGGAAGTGAAACAAGAAACACGAGACCAGGAAACACACACGGTGTTGGAACTACGGTGAACAGTGAAACGCTAATCTGTGAGTCTGACCGCAACCCTGAGACGTGACGAAATACCGGACAGGAACGATGGACCAGGACTGAAGAACAAGAGGCAGGAACTGACGGGACGGGCACTCGGGACTGGAACATGCACACCTAGAAAACAAACTGAGGGAACAAGAGACTACCAATCGCCAACGAAGCACAAGAGAACTGCTGATTAAGAATCCGCGACTAGTTCTGCTCCGCTGGCTCCTTTTATACCTCCATGTCCTACGAGACTGTGAGGTGATAGGTGAGCGTTAGCTAGCGGCACTGAGTGGCGCCGCCTCTGACCAGGAGGGGCAGTGACCCCGTGGGATGTGACAGAGGAAAGAAGAGCTGTGTATTGCTGGTGGTGCAAGGGGGTTTAAGTCCATGGTTAATATGCATCATTTTCTTCTATTAGTCAGTGTTTATTTTCTCATTTATTTTTGTATTTGGCTCGGGTTAAAGTGTTTTGTTATTGTTGAAGATCAAGTTTTTTAAGTAAAGAAAAATATTTTTGGTCCTACTAGTTCTGTTCTCCACTGCTGCCTCCATCTGTCATCCAAACCCTCACAATTGTCAATAAGCACCCTTTGAGTTCCTTTTTACAGAGCAGATCACCTCCAACCCATACATCCAGTCTCATCTCACTGAATGGAACACCTGACTGCAGTTAGCTTTTGGAGAAGTCGTTGGCACAGAGGTTCACACACTTTTTCCAGCTTGGACTGTGAATGCTTAAATGATGTCTTCAATATTTACAAGAAGTGGAATTCTTTCTGTGTTATTAGTTTAAGCAGATTGTGTTTTGTCTGTTATCGCCACTCGGTTGAAGAGCATACCACATTCTCTGAATAATTAACGCAGAAATGTACAGTACTGTGCAACAGCCTTAGGCACTGAGATTTTTCACAAAAATATTTGTTTTAGATGGTTATTTAATGTCTTCTGCCTTAGTGTCAATGGGAAACAGCCTATTTTAGATTTCCAAGCATTCCTTTTGCAATAAGTTACAGTATTACAGTAAGGATTTTGTATGTTGTTAAAGAAAGTATACACACACACACTCTCTGAGACCGCTTGTCCTTAAGCAGGGTCACAGCGAACCGGAGCCTAACTCTGCAACACAGGGTGCAAGGCTGGAGGGGGAGGGGACACACCCAGGATGGGATGCCAGTCCATTACAAGGCACCCCAAGCAGGACTCCATTCCCAGACCCACCAGACAGCAGGATCCAGCCAAGCCCATCGCGACCGCTCTCAGAACAAGCGATTGTTGACGATGGATGGTTACTAAGCTTTGTAAGAAGTTTATTAATTAAGAGTATTATTTTTGGAAGCATTCTTAATTGACAGCTTTTTTCCACAACCAAGTGCCTAAAACTTTTGTACAGTATTGTAGATAATTCAAGAGGGTTCAAAAACTTTTTCTTGCAATTATAGATACACATGTCTTGCAAAGTATTGAAGTAGCCTATATTTCTCTAACCCTAGCCCTCACCTTGAGAGGTTAGGAAAAACGTGAAGTTTTTTGTACACTCAGATATTGTGCTGATAATGGAAATAGTTTTTAGTTGAAAAATGAAAGGATGAAGGTATTTTAACAAATGTTTACACAAAACATTTACTCACCAATGAGAACCAATGAGAAAGGCTGTGTAACAGTGACATACAGGTACTTGGACCATTGCTATTGGGCAAACCGGAGGGATCCAACAGGACTGAACTTCCGATGAACAATGCTGTATGAGCAGTTATTTCCACAAATTTCCCTTCGACAAAGTGTGCAAGGCCAAAGCAACCCCTATAAAAGGTATGCCTGACTTTGCAGATGTTCCCTGTGAATCAATTTCCCTCCTTGCGGCCATGTGTGTGACATAGTTGACCTTTTATGACCGTTATAACAGACGTTTACTTCATGATTCATTTCCGGGCGCTAAACGAACTCGGATGAGTCCATACTTAAGGAATTATGCACTAATAACATATCTTTACTATCCCTGTGGACATCCAAAATCTTGCAGTGGACAATAAGAGCACACATGTACTTCTTGGCGCGATGGCCAGAGAAGTTTGATTTTGTCTTTTCTGTACTAGATTTCTGCTGGAAGAGGAAAACAAAGTCCCTCAGTCACACTTGTTCTAAAAACCAATTATGTCAGTTATGTGCTCAAGCAACATAATGTCAGTTTCCTTTTCCTCTGATGTCTAGTGAGTTCAGGCTCTATGGTTATAAGACGTTCCGTGCGACCAGGGCTAATGCCGGCCGCAGATCTGGAAAGATCCGGTGTCCTGGATATCAGGGTCTCTCGTGTCTCTGGTCCTTTTTCCACTGGAACCGTGGTGTTGTTGGCCTCACTGGAAGCCAAGTCTGACAGAACCTGTTCTCAGCCCTCTTAAGCTAGGGTGGAAAAAGGAGGATCAAGGTTTCCCCTGTGTGCAGTCGAATGGCACTCGATCAAGCAGTTCTTCAAGGCCTTTACGTGATGAAGAGTGCACCGTTACCGGCAGACGTCTTTGAACGTCCTCCCGACAAAATCCCATCTCAGCCGCTGCCACTGACACATAACAGCTTTACTGATAATTTTGTTAATGTCAGTCTTAGGACTAGCGGTTCAAGAAATGTCTCACAAAATAGACTTCAGCAGCGGGCGTCCCCTAAGATGTGGTTTTCGGCTCCATTTTGAAACGATATTCATTTTGAGCTCTGCGTTAGGGAAACGTTTAGGAGGACACACATTCATCCAACTTTTTGTTTAGAGTATGATTTATACAAACTTCATATTGTACGGACAGCATTCTTTGTGAACATTTATTGGAACACCAGCACACACCAAGAAGCAGAGGTGTGAAAACAAGGAAATAATGGCCTTGGTCCGAAGACCCCTTTCCCTCAAGGACCTACACTTGAAGGCAGCCTGCTTAACCCTTCTCAAGCTTTCCTTCTCACTTAACACTGTAAAATGGGCACTCACCTCTTCATAATCCCTGTAAGCCCCCACAGCGGTTAATCAACTATTTCACATTTTACCCACAATTCCCAGCTATTTACAATAAACATCTTTTCCCACTCAAACATAACACCCCTCAGTAACGCGGGTTGTTGCAACGTTGAAAAAAGTTGATTACTTCAATGCGTAAAGACTAAGCGCTCTTAAAATACACTGCTGTTGTACACAAAGAACTCTGTTAGCGTGGCCACATTCTGAGAGGATGTTTTGCAGGCTGTCTGTGCTTTTCGCGCTGCTGTGCCTGATTTTGTGGAATGTTCTCACAAGGAAACGTGTCCGAATTGCAGCCAAGCCAGACAGCAGTAATTCTCCTAAATAGAGCGGGGTGATCGAGCCGAACCCAAGTCGATGATGTCTTGATTTAAAGAGCTCGATTAAGCCCTAATACCATTCTCCTGCGTGAATGCGGCACCAAACTGAACTGCCACAAGACTCAAGAGACACCAATCAGTCAAGCAGAAGCAACATCAATCACAAGGTAATTATCTGACAACATCATTTTTCTCCACGTCTCCCATCCTAACCGCAGACATCTGCAAAATATTTGTGTCGATAAAATCTAACGTTGGAACAAGACTGCTGCAGCTGCCCTTTTCGTTGGTGCGTAACCAGGCTGTGTGTAAACCAAAGACAACCGAAACAATCTGCGCCAATGAATAGGATGTGATGTGAACTGCAACCGAAAAATGCTATTTTAGAATTATTTTCGTATTTACTGAGACTGAAGGCTAACCTGTATTCCTGATAGCATGGCTTTGTTTTAAAGGTCGAGTTTACATTGCTCCTCTGTTTCGGACCAACACCCAATGAGACACACCATCCGTTTGTTTAAATGTTATGCCACCTGCTGCCCAAACAATCCTTAATTGTCAATCTTGCTCGTTTCTGTGCAACTTTGACTCACCACTTCTTCTCATTAGTTTATCTAAAACACATATTTTACCTTCATTTACATCAGGAAACAAAACAGATGTGAGTACTTAAGGTTTTATCTTTCATCTAGCTTTTCCAGCAAAGATTTCCGGGCAAATAATTCCAGGCTTTCTAGACAAGATTTTTGACATGCAACTATAACAAAATATTACTATAACAAATTAATACTGACTATCCAGCTTTAGAATTTTCCATCGTCTAAGAGGCAAGAATTTCTTTCTTGTTCGACTAAGAGGCCTCACCTGAGTTTCTGTGCTCCGCTTGACGAACTCCTGCGATGGCAACTTTCGCACAACCGTGTGCGTTCCGCATCCGACAGAATTCCCAACTACGATAACCGAAGTCGAAACAGAGAAATTTAACCCTGTCTAATAATGTTTTCAGCATATTTTTGTGCTGCGAAAACATATCCATGGCATGGAACGGCTCAAAAAACAATGTTTACATGCCAGCGACATCACACTTGCAGTCTGTGAAAGCCTCGGTCACAATAAACGATACTGTCAAATGCGCAGCATCTGGAGAAGTAAATAAGGATAATTTAAAGTAATGACTTTTTCAGTTTTTGCGCTCCTTTTACCTTAAGCAACAGGCTCTTTGTTTGAATGTGATGACCTCATAGTGCTTTACCTCTTATCCAAATAGCGCCAGCGAAGCGAAAAAGCTTGTACGAAAAAAGTATGAAAAGGGTCTTTTCTTGTGTTTTGGTGCTTTTAACAGCAAGACGACCATAATGAGAATGTTAATATTTATAATACGCTAATGTAACCAAGTCAGTGGACAAAGTGCATTTGTTACACATGGCATCCATTTGCTGTTCTTAACTGTGGCTGAAGATTTAAAAGGGCAAAACGACAGGAACAGATTTTCAAATTGTTAAAAACTGCATTTGTAGATATAGTCATAGCCTACAGCACAATGACTGCATTCTGCCAAAGTCATATTTAATTACTGAATAATGCAATAATAATAAGCACGCAAGATGAATACAGTATTTGAGCAACAGCTGCAATACTGGAATCGGTGTCTACATGGAGAACAGCTGTAGGTGCAATGGACCACAGTCAACGATGAAGACTGCATGATCATGCCGGATGCAAGCAGGATTATGTTGTTTGGGTGCTCTAGGACATGTATACAGTTTGTCATCTATGGTGGTTTTCCCACCAATTTTATTTCTATTCACTCCCATCCCCTCAGTGGAGAGGACCAAGAGAACCATGTGATGATCACGTTTGCATGAGGAAGACGGTGTGGGGACAGTCCACTCGTTCACACCACTATGTCACCCTAGACAATGCTAAATAGCTCTGTTGCCCATTGCTCAGAAATAGCTGAGCGAACCTCATAGAGTCTGTTCACAGGAGCTTTCAGCTGAGAGGCAGGGCCAGGGGATGAACTGATGGAGAGCTGGTGCTAAAACTCTAGAGGAAAGACAACACTGGACAGGAAGACATCATCAGATCATCACAAGACCTCCGTTTTTGTGCTCTTAGAACAAGTTGTTTGGCTATGATGGTTAATTAGGTAATCAAGGTTTCATTATGTTAAGAAATTCAGGTGAGGATTGTAAAGTTATACTTATTTTTGATTATTTAAGATATTTTATAGCATAAACCACACATAAAAAAGGGCATAATTTTCACAGCTGGATGTTTCACTAAAACGACAGGACACTTAAAGCAAATTAGGTTAATGACCTTTCTTAATGGTACAAGAATAGGCCCCTGTAGGACTTTGGCAGTTTTCAGAAAGTAAGTTCCATGTGGTTCGTACTGCCTACTGACCTGCTTCTGTCCCTTTGTGTTCTGTTCCATAGCTGGAAATTTAAGTCCGGCTCCTTGAACCTTTTTTTTTTTTGAATAAATTGTTTGATTTTTTTTTTTAAATGAAAAACATCTTACCCAGATGTAAAAGGAAAGAAATGATCAGTTTCAGGTGGAAGATAAAATAAAGGAAGATAAAGCAGGGAGCAACTAGTCACAGCTATTTGACAGGGATCTTATACAAGAGTTATTGCTTCATTTTTTCTTGCTTGCAACATTTTTTGAAAGCCATACATTCCAGCCAAACACAGTTCATGTTACAAAAGATGTGTTACAGTAATACATATTTAAACTCCAGGATCAGGAATGAAGATCTAATAAAACAGAGCCACAAAACTCTAAAAATAGCCTTTAAATCAATAGTTTATCATTGTAGTATTGCACTCATGTGTTATGTTTACTATTACAGTATTGAAATTATGTATTCATGTGGTGTTGCAATGAGAAATATTCTTTTTTTGCCTTATTTCTCAAACAAAAAGTGAATTAAAAATAAGAGAACATCCTCTTACTTGCATTAGTCACTCCATTGAACCTTCCAAAGCATACAAAAACAGCAGGACACTTAATAACACTATTCATAATATTACTCCAACTTTGACACAACAGCAATGGCATCTTGGCTTGGAGATCTGAGGACAACTGAAGATGTCACAAAGTGCAGTATTTCCACGTGTGTGTCTTAACTCAATATTCAATATAATAATAATAATATAATAATGCTCCTACTTGCATCGTGGACTCAGAGGTGGCAAAATGGGAAGGGCACTCTTCAAGAATAAATACAGACTCATTAATATTAATCATGCCCTCAATCTCAGGTATCTAATTCCTCCTAAAAAATTGACAATGTGGAGCAATCACATCCCCAAGTGAAGAAGTGACCCCGAGTATTATAATCAAGAAGGACCCGTTCTCTGAGACCACCCTAAAGGCACAGGCTGCCCTCTTTTTTAAATTTTCTGGGCCACATATTCGAAAGTTTGAGTGCGTTATCTTGCTATATCAAAAACCTTTGTTTTTGGAGTGCAAATATCATCCAGATATGATATATGCCATGTTTGTGTTGTGCCACTGGAGGCATAATTCAAACTGATGAATAACAACTAATAATGAATAATGATGAACGATGACTGTGGGATGATTCTTGACCAGGTCATTTTATGGTAGCACTGCTAATAAAGATACTGTATTCTTTTACTGCCCTCTCACATTCTTTTATTTGGTCATATACTAAATAACCTCTGAATTCTTACTCCCCACCCCATAAAGCACACGCATAAACACACATACGCATGAACACTCCAGGCAGACATTTTGAAGCCATGTTTTTCCAAAGGTGCAATAACTGTAAATAATTAGGAAAATTTGTATTCACAATGATGGCAGACATCCCACCTTACAGATTTCCCCCATGCCCCCCACCCACCCAGAGCAGTGCTGATTCCCCTTCCGGTTCCCCATAAGCTCAGCTGTCCATGCAAGGAGCAGCACTTTTTTCTACAGGCTGAAGACACTTCTGCACCTTCTGGTTCATTACCAAAATACATCAAACTTGGAAAGAAATTTCCAGATGTTATCAAGATCCAGGAGACTTCCCTCACTTGTGGGTATCGGTGCGTGTTTGCTCATTTATTCCCATTCTGAGAGAGCTCAGAGTGTGTTAGTGTTGAGGGTCGGTCAAGTTTTTGGCCTGCAGTGTGTACAACACACTCCCAGCACCTCCGCCACTGACTTTACCTTCACCCAGAATCTCCCACCTCCGTTTCTTTTACATAATCACAATAATTCTCTCTTCCCCCACTGCTGTACTTTCTCCCCTCCATCCTGTCTCTCTCTCGTGGTCCTGTCTACCTCTCTCTTTCTGCCCACCTCCTCCTCCGAAGGACGAAGGACTTAGCCCCGCCCACCTGTACATAAAAGCTAAGTGAATGTTGCTTGCTGCTGTCCAGAGATCTTTTCCCAAGTTCTCTGCCTACAGTGATCGTCCCTCTCTCACTGTGTCCTGCACCACCCACAAAGGTAAGTGCGCTTTACTCTACATTTACATCACGCTCATTGTTATAAACATGAGTTTTTACCAAAAATTCCTCTACGTTGGAGCTGTTTTGAACCGCTGCTTGCAGCACTTACTAAAGTTGAGCTCTTTCCAAACAGTGCAAACAGTATCTGTGTGCACAAGTGTTCCTGTGTTCACTTTTTATTATGCTTAAAAGATGGATTTCATGCACATCCCTGGCTCAGATTTTTGGCTTTTGCCTCCAATCTGCGAGAGGTTAAAATGACTCGTTCATCCTTGCAAGTGGCAGATTTTAACATTGTAGGAAAGAGGAATATTTGCAGAGAAGCAAAACAGCTCATTTCATTCCTGGGTATTGCATTTGTCATATGCAGATATGACTGCAATATTGCTACAGTCCTGCATGGGATGTCAAGGTGCACTCAGACTGCTCTGCTGTATAACCAGCACAGTGAAAAGAAAATCTGCTTTTATGTGACTCAGGTCCACTGTCACAACAAAGTAAAATGTAAAACAGACATTTCTTGAAAGCTTAAATGAAGTGTTTCTGAGTCAGAGAAAGTCAGGACAGGTCCCTGTAATGCAAAGTGTGGAGCCAGAGTGGCAAATTAATAATAAAAACTAGCATAAAAATTTAAATAAAGATGATAAAGTGCACATGTGCTCCATTTGCATTTATTTTATTACATGCATTCATTTTACAGACACTTTTCTCCAAAGTACAACTCAGACTGTATGACATGATATAATTTTGTGTTAAAGCAGCATACAGATTTCCACATATGAGAAACATAATTCCCTTGTAAAGGTAAAATTAAAAGCACTAGAAAATTCAAAGAATTTATTCAGTGCAATAGCATAAATTATTTACAACGACGATGTGAAGTAAGATGGGTGTTCAAGACCCTTCTGCAGCCTGACCAGCAGTCCGTTTGAAGTTTTCGTGGATGTCCACGTCTATGTTGCACGTTCTGCTTGACAGGCGTCCAACGTTGTTTTGCTCTCTCATGATGGCAGCGTTCTTTTTTCTTCCCTCGATCTTTTCGACTGTTAATTTGCTATTTTTGAATAGGTTTTTTGAATTTTGTCATTTTTTTTAGAATACTTTTTATGTTACTGCTCGTCCACGCATCCCAGCAACAGCTCCTGATCACCCTGGGCGTGATACGTGTACATTGCGGATTAGGAGGTGCCATAGATCAGGACTTGAGAGAAATGATGCCCCCCGCCCCCACTTGCAGAGACACTGGGGTAGGCCTTGAATGATGAGTGGTGAAGGGTGGGGTCTCAGAGAGGAAACCCGGAGGTACGGTTATTGCCGAGGGTCCTGAGATGAGGGACAGCTTGCGTTTCATCACAAAGGTGGTACAGGGACTGTGATCCAAGAAACGACACAGCACAGGAAATCATTTTAACACAGCTTACTGTTTCTTTATTCACGTGCCCCGTTTTGTCATCTTCCACATTCCAGGAGCCTAGCCACTAATCCAGGAAAGACAGTTATATGGTCTGCAAATCCCTGCCATGTTAAAAGTCTACCGAATTGGAGGAAGAGAAAGTATTTATTTCAGGCTAATCAGTGCACTATTCATTTTTAGAGCGGTGTAGAAAGATGACCATACTGGAGGTCAGACCTGTTTCTTATGAAGTTCTTTGTTTTGCTTTTATTTATTTTTTTTAAAAAAAACCTTCTCTGTTGCGAGAAATATCAGTTGCTGTTTAAAAAAGATATACTGCAAGTCGTGGTGTTCATCCGCACCATTGTATTTGCTCTATTTTAGTTTTATTTAAATTTCCACAGTAGATATTGTGCTGGATTGTTCAGCACATACTGTATGGAATATGGATGCACGGAACATACACATGATGACTGCCTCGACCTCCTGCAGCCCACATGCGCAGGATCAGCAGCTCCGGCACTTTACTCTAGAGTACTTTCATCACACCTTTCGTGCAGGTAGTGTAAGATGGAGGCGGAGCCTTGGCCCAGTCTCCTCCCAGTGCCAGAATGTGGCGGCAGTGTCATGTCCAGAATGTGCAGCAGCATCAGTAGTTCATTGTTCACTGCTTGCACACGCCGCGTTCGTACGGACCGTCCCGGTGGCAGCAAACACTCGGCTGGTTTAAAGTTCACCACAACTCTTTGTCTGTTTCATGTTGCTTTTGGGCTTCTGCTGTGGCAGGTGGACCACATTAGCTCTGCGTGTTGAACAGCACAGATGGGGACGCCTTGGTATTCTTGCACCCCCTGTTGGAAATTTATGGGTACTACAAAAACTGTAAGGAAGGGCACAGTAGGACCTTCCCATTTAGATGATACCTTTTTCAAAGCAACTTATAGTTATTTGCCCATTTATGCAGGTGGGTAATTTTACTAGAGTAACACTAAGTACCTTGCTCAATGGTACTTCAGCTGGAGGTGTGATTTAAACTCACAACCTCTAGGACCAAAGGTAGCAGCTGTAACCTACTACACTGCCAGTACCACTTCTCAGAATGGTAGGATATCAAAGTGAAGCCCAGTGATATAACCTCTGTTAAAGCCTTTTTTCTGTAAAAAATTACATTTATTATTATATCTGATCTATATGTTAATAAGCTGCAATGACATCGAAGCGACCTTTATTTTGTTGCTGTCTAAAACAGCGCTTACTCCGTAATTACGAGCAGGAAATATTTCCGTACATATTTTTATGTGACATTTTTTTTGTGAAAACTTTGGGGAGCAAATCTGTCTCAGTACTTGATAAACTCCACATTCCAGCACTCCATTCAGTCACAAATATATTGTTAAGCGGAATGACTGGACCTGGCATGAGGGCAGGGGTTGTACTTGAGTGCCATTTGGGGGGGCACCACTGTCAGGGTATTTAGACTGATCTGTGTGTTTGTGCTGGGCAATGGACCTTCAAACCTCAGGAAAGACAGAAAGGCGGAACAAAAGAAAACAAACTTCTGCCAGACAATAAATCAGTAACACTGTGAAAAGAAGTGGATTTGCAAAGCTGTGTTTCTTACACACTTATTGCTGTGGCCAAAAGTACACAGAAAGATCAGCGAACACACACACACACACACACACACACACACACACACACACACACACACCTTGCAAATGGAATACTGAACACTGTTTATTGTGTGGCGTGCATAAGGTGAACGTTATAAAGACAGTATCTTTTGGACTACAGAATGGCAGTCCTTTGAGTTAATATGCTTCCAAACAACTGGAATTGTGGGATATGGGATAAATCCGTTTGTAACTCAGTTTTTGTTCATAACTCCTCATAACCCTTATGGAAAGTAAAGTGAATACAAATACTGAGTAAAACTTCTCTCCATTAATGATCCAGGACTTATATGATTTTTTTAAATTAACTGTACATTAAATTAAAATTGACTGGTTTAAAATTAGGGGGTGCGGTGGCGTAGTGGGTTGGACCACAGTCCTGCTCTCCGGTGGGTCTGGGGTTCAAATCCCGCTTGAGGTGCCTTGCGGCGGACTGGCATCCCGTCCTGGGTGTGTCCCCTCCCCCTCCGGCCTTGCACCCTGTGTTGCCGGGTAGGCTCCGGTTCCCCACGACCCCGTATGGGACGAGCGGTTCTGAAAATGTGTATGTGTGTAGTTTAAAATTACTGAAAATAAAAAACACAACATCTTAATTCATCAGATGAACATGGGCAACATTTATCAGCTTTCCCCACTTTCAACTTTTTTATCTAAAAAAATCAATAAAAACTGACAATTTATTAGCAAAATATTAATGTAAAAATTTGGCTGAAGCTAAAGAAAATGGAAATATTTTGTAAGACTTTTCATTTTAACATTTTTATTAACATCAAGGGGGCGCAGTGGGTTGGACCGGGTCCTGCTCTCCGGTGGGTCTGGGGTTCGAGTCCCGCTTGGGGTGCCTTGCAACGGACTGGCGTCCCGTCCTGGGTGTGTCCCCTCCCCCTTCAGCCTTACACCCTGTGTTGCCAGGTTAGGCTCTGGCTCCTCGTGACCCCGACTGGGACAAGCGGTTCAGAAAATGTGTGTGTGTGTATTAACATTGAGGTAGTTTAGTTTAAAAAATTAAACTAAAATTACCAAAATATATATTCTTTTCACAAACCCCCTGTTCCGTGCCCATTGTTAGATGGTTTCTCCCATAAACATGTGTAATGTTCCTCATCTTGTTTTAGGTGACCAGTACTCAAGAACTGCAGATTTAACCTATAAACAATGTGGATGTAAGTTCAATAAAAGCGGTTCTACACTCCTCTTTGGTATCTATCCTCTCTGAGCGTGTCTTATTGTCAGCTAAAGGCTAGTCACAGAAATGCTGGTGGCTTTCACTCTGCACATGCCAAACATTTCAGAAAATGAAATGAAATGTGTATAAACAAGTGAGTAAACTGGAAAATGTTTGTATCTTTGAAAATTCATAACTCGAGTGTTTATAACAAGGAGAGGCAGTGTACTTGTTTTTAAGGAGCCACAAGTTTTGCTTTGTCCACAAGCTCAGCTAGGAAGTAAGGGAAATGTTTTTGACTTTGTTTTCTCAGACTTGGGAGATCTTGAGTCTGCTTCTGAAAGGGGCAAGAGATCTTTGCTTTTGTGACATGGATTTAGAACTTTGGGTTTTCTCCACTGTAAGGAGACACAGAGAATTGGAAGTGCTGAGCCTCGGACTGTGGTTGATGCTGGACTTTGGCTGTGCAGTTTAAAAGACTAGTGAATCATAAGAACGGTTTGAAACTGGACATGATCTGGATGAGGAGATGGACAGGAGGCCTGAATCCAAGAGGCCTGACAGCCAAATGGTTCAAATTTATCCTCCATCAGGTGGTTCTGGTTGCACACAACGGAACTGTTGCCATATGCAGCGGCATTTCTGCCCTCTTCTTGGGCCTCAAGGGTGTCGGTTATGAAATCTAACTATCTTATTTATGATTAGAGATCAGACTGGGTCCATGTGGATGTGGTTCCTGTGTGGGGGCCGAACCGATTCAATCCCACGCAGAGATTAATAATGACTGTCAGGTGCACAGCTGCGGCCAGCAGAAAAAGCAATATTCTCTCTCATGTGGTCTGGAATGCAAAAACGGCCCTTTGCATTCAACTTGGGGTGGGTGGCACGATAGAAAGAAAGAGATGCTAAACCTAATAAAAGAACCACAATCTTCTCTTCTGGCAAAAATAACCTTTGCCAAAATGAAGAGAGAGGGGGAAAACAAATCAGGATATAAGCCCTTCGGCATTTAGCAAAGAGTTTGGCCGTGGTGCAGCTCTAAGGCACGCAACAGATTTTCTGTCTGACATTGCTCAGGGCTAATAAGAAAATTCTGCATCTCAATCACCTTCTCCAATTAAGACACATTTTTGGCACCAGAGCATCCACAGCTCCTGGATGCCAAAGGCAGGGAGCAGGGGCAGGAGGCGTATGAAACAAGTCTGCAAGATGGCTCACTGTACACCCTCGATCCACTTCGAAATGTGATGGAAGATGGTCGGCGAGCTATCATAAGGCACTAATGTAACAAAACCTAGTAAACAATTATTAAATCTTAAAATCTGATGGTCAATTACTTCCATAGAAGATACAACTAATTACAGATACAAGCAAACAAAGGAACACATTCATGGTTTCTCTTAAAGATACGAAAAATCTTATTATTATTATTATTATTATTATTATTATTATTGATATTGTTGTTGTTAATTTGCTTATATAGTAATTACTAATTTTCTTGTTTGTTTGCTTTCCTCTTCTTCTTGTGCCAAACATTTTTCCCTCAATTCCTCTTGCAATCCTAATAATGTGCAATATTGAATTGAACTTAATTATCTATTTGCTTTTTATCTTTCCTTTTTTACGTTAACTACAGCTGCTGAACAACACATGTTCTGTTTATATCTCAGTACTTACATATTTCGTACTGTATTATCACAAGTATTGTTTGTCTTTCATTTACGATATCTTGTATTACCTCCCATCTTTTGCTTCTTCTTCTACTTCTTCTTTTCCTTGTTCTTGTTTGTTTTAATGTCTGTCCAAAATTTGCATCCAAATATGTTTATGCAGAGGGGCCATGGTGGTGCTCTCTGGTGGGTCTGGGGTTCAAGTCTTGCTTGGGGTGCCTTGCGATGGACTGACATCCTGTCCTGGGTGTGTCCTCTCCCCCTCCAGCCTTATGCCCTGTGTTGCAGAGTTAGGCTCTGGTTCACCACGACCCCACTTGGGACAAGTGGTTTCAGCCACTGTGTGTGTATTATTGGCATTTTTTATTACTACTTTTTTTTGCCCACTTTAGGCTTTGCACTGCTTATGGAGAATGTGTGGTTTTCACCAGGGTCTGTGTTGGTCTTTAAACACCAGTAAAAAAAAGAATTAAAGGGAATGGTGATTTTATTGGACTTATATTGTACATTATAGTGTAATAATGCTCTGAAGTGTCACTGCAGCAGTGAGAAGGCAGCGTACCACACTGAGCCTGGTGAACATCACTGTGTGTTGGGCTCCCGAAAAGATGGGTGCTTTTCAGAGGACTTCTCAGAGCAGTCACACACTTTGCCACTTTGCCAGAGGATGTGGATGTGGACTTTCAACCCTGGAGCAGCTCAGTCTGCAAATAGGATTTTGACATGTGAAAGAACGCCAGGAATGGCACGAGGGTCAGATAGATCTTAGTGACCTCAGTGGAGTGACCTTTGACTAACAGGACATACACAAAGTGGATTGGAAGTAAGGGTAAAGAAAAAATTAAGAAATCTCTAATTAGAGTTTATTATAATATTTCCTTAAAACGTATACAAAGAATTTTTATTGTTTGTGTCTAGATTAGTGATTAGCAGTTAACAAGTGTATGTGTTTTATAATGTATTTTGATGCCTTATGTTCATCTTGCTGCATTATACTGCACACACCAGTGACCTGATGCTCATTTGTCATTTGTGAAAATATGACAATATCAAGAGGGAGTGGATTGCAAGTTGTTTTCCTTTTGTACCCACCTGCCCATCCATCCATCTCTATCGTGGTCAGGCCACTGCAGTTCAGTACAGATCTCTGCATGTGTACCTAGAATTGTCGAATGAGTAAACACTCAAGTGAGTCCAGTCACCTGCTGGTTTTCCCCTTGCCCAGATATTGACCGAAATGGTTCAGACTCAGTGCTTTCTCCAGAGGCGCACTGGCCATGTTGCCCCGGATGTGGAGCCCAGTTCCGTGTCCTTTTCTGCTGCTCCAGCAGAGCTTGTCGACAAGACGGAGGGGCTCTGGACAACAACAGAGCAAACACTTCTCTTCCGCCTGTGAGGTACCACTCTGCTGTGAGAAAAAAAGTTCTCCCTTCTTTAGTGGGATGTGAAAAGTAGCAGGTACGAATAAGTCCCCTTGCAACGCCAGCCCGTGGGAGAGAGGAGCCGGCATCAGCGTGTTCGTGTGTGAGACTAGTGTTCGTTTTGCGAGTGAAATCCATTCCAGTCCCTGGACACAAGCACTTCGGAGTTTTCCAGATTGCAGGGCTCCGGAAACAGTGAAAAATGACAGCTGATGACAGGTAGAAAATCCTATTAAGGAACCACGGCATGGCTGTGCAAAATGGTACAGAATAAACAGTACCTCTGTTCCAGAATTTTCCAAAGGTACAGAAATGGCCAAGTCTGGGTTGTATCAGGACCCTGAGCCACATGTTTCAGGTTTGCCGTCAGGGATTTGGACAATCATTTAGTGTTAGTCTAATTAGTCTCCCCCCTGGCCTACAGCACACTCAGCTTTCGGGCTCAAAGTCTGCCTAGAGGCAGTTTTGTGGATAAGCAGTTATTTGGCATGACGCACACCGCGGTAAGAACCGGCGTCTCGCAAGAATAAAACACAATGATATTTTTTTCGCGAGCCGGAAAGCAGAAAGAGAGGAGCCAGGGAGAGCAGACAGTTCTGTCCAACCCCTTAATTAATGTCCTTCTGTCCCCTCCTGGTATGAAAGGTAAACCCATCCCCTGGGGATGCTGTGGCTTTGAACCCGGTCTCCCTCTCAATGAGTGACAGAAATAAGAAAAACAAGGAGAACAAGAAAAGCTCCTGCTCAAGTATGTTTGCACATACAGGGAATCTGACACACTGACGCTCCTTAAGACACATTTCACATATAGAGCAGCATCAACATGGAAGGGTAGGCAGAAAGAATAAATAATACACAAAAATGTGCAATGTACTATTGGTGTCACTAATTCAGTGGTTACTGGTTTTGGAGTAATCGGTAGGTGTAGGTGCTCAATGGAGTAAACCTTCAGTGTAACATGCATTCTACATACAGTTAGAAAGATATTTGCCAATACTGGACACCACCCCCCTGAAGACTAAAGAATAGCCTAAATCACTGTTTCACTGCAGCCACTGGACAAAAAGTGAAATGATACCCATAACCTTTCAAACAATAGTATACAATTTTTTACATTGATATTTAGTAATATTGACATAGAGCTGAAAGTAACTCAATAACAAGGCTGTATACTGTATGTACACTGTATATCTGTGTGTTACACACATAGCTAGGCAATACTGCAATATTGGCATAGAGGTGGAAGTAATATTAGTTTTAGTAATAGTAAATAGTAAAGATTAATATGTATGTTATAGGCTCAATATGTATACTGTATAGACTGTATATATACGTGTGTGTGTATGTGTGTGTGTGTGTGTGTGTGTGTGTATTTACAGCTAGGCAGGGTCTCACTGAAGAGCACTCAGAATGACCACTAAAACATTTCTAAAACTGAAACATGCAGTTTAGTAGAGGTACTGCGTGTACTGTACTGTTGCCATCTTGATATAAGGCTGGAAAAATAAATATTTTTGTTTAATCTGTGATGACAATTCCAGTTGTCCTCAGACTCTACCTGACCTGTGTCTGGGCAGTACTCAGGCTAGTTCTTTGCTTTACTCCCCCGCACCGCCCCTTGAGACCATCTACACAAATTACACCCCGATTACATGGCGATTATTTGGTCAGCGAATAGCTGTCTGACCACGGCCCTCTCAGGCACGTCCGTGGTCAGCTCAGCTTCCCATCGCTGTGGCGGTGTGCCCGCTCTGAGTGCAGTGTCAACCACAGGCAGAAAACACACACCAGTAAACACATTCTTATCAGACACAGCCCCTGACAGTGGTATGGAACTCCTCCTGTCAATGCTTCGACCCCATCGTGGGGTGGATCTTCTGGAAACGTACAGATGCTCCTTGACACTACAAGCCTACAACCAGGGCAGAGGGTTGAAAACTTTACTACTCGTCTGATTTCAGGTGAATTTTCTAATGTCTTGATCTGCTTCCTTCCGGGGGAATTTTTACCTTGCTTCCCTTAACTTGACTGTCCAGGTGAAGAAGAGGGTGAAAGACAATCAAATTTCTGTCTAACCCTTTATTTTGAAGTCTTCCACATTAGGGGCCCATGAAATCAGAGACTGGTGAACTAGTTGCATGTAACACTTTCTTTTGGGACATTTTTAATTAATCTTCCTTGCAAATCGACTGTTACTGGAGATTCAACCTTCCTGGGTCCAGGTTTCTCCTGTTTTGTCTGCGAAAGACAGTGCTGACTCTGCAGGAAGAAGAAGAAGAAAAAGAAACCAGACGGGCACCCTTTCTCTCATTTCCAAGGGACCATCTTAAAACTTGGATCCATGTTCCTGCTCCCATCAACCACGTTCCTGACAGAAAACAGCATTCCAGGCAATGAGCTCTTTTTATAAGCTGTCTGCGCATATTTACAGGCTGGTGGCAAGTGGCACCGAGACCTTTGAAGCTCACAGCCTCCACTCCACAGAGCTAAAACAATGGCGGCTTGGTGTGAAAATCACCAGCGGCTCGCCAGAAGTCAGAGGGCGCCAGGAGCACTCACTCGTCATCGCTGGAAGGGCGCGGGCTGCTTCGGGCGCCGTGCCAAGGGCTTACAAGTGTCTTTAACCACCCAAATACAAGCAGACAGCCCGGGAGCCCACTCCTTAACAAACCGGCCAAAGAAAACACCCTGCAGAGTCCTAGAGCAAGAACAGGGAAATTGAGAGTAAGACAAGGAGCTGGCTTAGTTTATCCTTTGAGAAAGGTGATCTTCTAGGTTAGGAACTGTTTTTACTAATTCGTTGTTTTCCAGACAATTTCGCCCAAAGCAATTTCCAGAATATGGTTCATTAATATAACAGGGTATTCACTGGAGTAATTCAAAGTAGGTGCTGCGATGGACTGGTGTCTCGCCCGGGATGTGCCCTTACTGTCCTAGGGCACTATGCTTCCAGTATAGGGTCCAAAAACCCTGCCTAGGATAAACGGTTAGTCATAGTGAGTGAAGAGGTAGCTTGTTTAACGGTATTATAGAAGTAGTAGGAAAATGAGTTTAAATTGGCAACCTTCTGGTTAGAGTTCCATGACATGGATTACTGCACCATATGTGGCCCATGAAACAAGCATCGCTCTGGCATTTGCTGCAGGTTTCGTTATCTCAAGTCCTGCTATCTCAAACCAAATTTCCTTCTCGTTGCTTCAGCAACATAAAATGACGGGCTGTAAAATAGGTAGCAGACATAGAAGGGCATCCGACAAGACGGTTGAAGTTCTCAGTCTGACGGTTGTCTTCAGGACGTTAAACTTGTTGGTCAAAGTCAACAGGAGTGGAGCAGGTTTGCCCCACACCTTTTCTTGGTCCCTGTACCGATAAAAGAATATCGCACCTCATGTGCTCTAAGCGTTAGCAACATGTGCCATGCCCTTCAGCTGTCCTTCAGGAGCAGTGCCTCGTGGCTCATCCAAGTTTAACCTCGCTGTAAAGTGACTGCAACGTTCACTGAGAACACACATCGTGTTGTTCCAATAGCAGCTTCCCTTGGATATCCTTGAAGAGTGCGCTTTCAATGCCCAAAGGACGTACTTCAGGAGATGGCAGGGCGGACAGTCTGTGAGCAGAGAGACCCCCCTCAGGCTTCAGTGTGTTTTTGGAACAAGGTCAGTTCTTATCTGAACCTAGCAGCCATGAGCCTTTGGTGTTTTTTTACTCATTGAATGAACGTGAAGGAGTCCAACAAAAGCAGCAAAGCCTTTGTTTGGCATTATTTGTAAGTGCAGGAGGATGTTCACATGAGAGTAGTCTGGTGGCCATGAAGGAGAAGAAGGGACTGATATGGTTAGAAAATGAGTAGGGAATTGTACATGGATCTCAAAGTCTCTAAGAGGGATGGATGTGTGATTTGACTCATCAGCCACCCCGAGTATTGACGCGACCTGCAGAACCGGAAATGACAACACTGGATGACCAGGTCAAGGACAGGAGAAAGAGAGACGGAGATGAACAAGAGTTGAGGGTGGCCAAGCAGAGAAATTGTGCCCTCAACAAAACAGTGTAAAGCTCACTTCCGTAAAGATATACTTCATGTGTATCATCGTCTCAGGTAATACAATGTACAAGGTTTTGGAGCTCCCATCAGCCCATGCTAATGAACTCTGCCCTCTAGTGGTAACCAAAAGTCACAACATAACTTCACTTCTTGACTTAATACGTACAGTATATGAACAATAGCAAAGGTCAGAAAGTAATTTTGCACAAGTCAAGACTGTCATCATCGGCAGTTCTGTTTTAAAATATCATTTTTACAATTACAATTACCACTTTCATAAGCACAAAATATGTCAGCCAATTACTTTTTACCATCCTGGTAACACTGAGATTGCATATTATATTGACTGTGTTGTTTCAGCCCAGACTCACAGGAAGTAAGGATATCTGATGCATTTTTCTCCTATCAGATCTAAAATGTGTTGGTAAAGATGGAAGCTTCTGTTTAGGTTTAGGGTTAGGGTTGAGGTTAAGGAGAGGGTTACTGGAATATCTGTGCTCCAGCAAACATTGGATCTGTGCTCCCCTTCTGTGTCCTTGGGTGCGGTTTCTGGACTGACTCATCAGGAAAGTGTATCTGAAGCCTGCAGATGGCAGAGACTGCTGCCTGAATACTTTTCTATTTTTTAATTCAGCAGACACTTTTCTCTAAAGATATGTGCAACTGAGAAAAAGAAAAGTAAAATTCACCAACACACAGAAACACTGACACGTGGGTCTCTAAGTGTTGTTTTTGCCAGCATATATTACACATGTAGCAGTATACAGAGTTGACAATAATTACCATACAGAAAGTGCGGTGAAATTTCTGGAGAAGATAGAAAAGAGAGATGTGTTTTGAGACTTCTTAAATTTTGAGAAGGATTCGGCAGTTCTGAGTGAAAGAGGGAGCTCATCCCACCCTGTGATAACCAAAACCAAGAACCTTTGGATTTTTGACTTTGGACGTCTTGTGTGTTGGAATACCAAGTGACCAGAGGTGGAGGAGTGTAGCAGTCTGGTTTGGGCATAGCGAGTGATCAGGTCCCGGAGGTATCAGAGAGCAGATCCGTTAATGGTCTTGTAGACTGTAACTAATGTGTTGAACATGATACAGGAAACAACTATCAGCCAGCAGAGACAGAGGAGGAGGGAAGATTCATGAGGTGCTCATTTCTGCACACAAAAATTTCTCACCATGTACCTTCAATCACGTCTTTGAATTATACCCAGCAGAAAAGTAGGGAAAAGTGTCTGAGAAACAAATAAATAACATCAGTACTTATTATATGAAAATGGCAGATAGAGGGGTATGTGCTGGATCTTTGCTGAACCAGGGTGGATCAGGGTGAAAAAATGACTAACAAAAACAACCACAGAAAATAAGTTAAACGTGTCTTGCAGAGGGGTAATGAAGTTATGTTCATCACAACTTATTTCACGAAAAAAACTGAAGAAAGAAAGCTCGATGTTGGTAATAGGACCTCACCTGCGGGGGTTCAATTTGTCTCTCTGTTTTTAACATATTCATTGTGGATTTATTGCAAGCGTAGGGTTGAGTAGTCGAAGAGGACAGGGGACAGGGTGTTACTGAAAATAGATTATTTCAGTAAGACTGGGCTGCTTTTGGACTTTTGTGGATGTGTCTGTGGTCTATATTTGGTGTAGAAGGACAAGTGGGGATGAGCTGACCAGTAGAAGATGACCCTTCGATCTTCAAGGTAATGTGATCATACTGTCAGCAATTTGATATTTTCGAAGACTGTTTCCCAGTCCTCCAATCTTCTCTTTTGGGACACAGCCATTTCCTAAACTCCTTCCAGTCCTCCATCATAACTTATGATAGAGCTTATTGAAGGCTTGGTTACCTGATGGGTCGAAACAAGAGTGATGCTGATGGCATAGAACCGTGACATAGAAACCGGTGTCCCAAAAGCCCACATGCTGTACCTTACAGACTTGTGGTACCTCCACACTTGTACATAACATACCTGTACACACCTCCTTGTGCACGAAGACAGTCAGTGTAAAAATCCAGCGTTTGATGGGACATTCCTTTCAGTGACCCATGAAAAGGTGGGCAGGGTCACCACTACGTGTGAGGTTTGAGAGAGGATGGTCTTTGGTTTTCCAATCATATGCAAACTCTCGAGGGCCCCATCCACCATTTTTCATGATAAGGCAAATGATCCCAACAATGAGAGCTCTAGGTTCTGGTAACAGGTCACAATTCACTTGGAGTTTCTTACTTGTAAGGCCCAGAGTTAGATGACCTGTGCAGTTTCTCATAATGCACTTCTTTGATCAACTGATTTATATTCCTTTTTATTAACACCATCATTGTGACTGCACAAGACCGAGTGCTGCCTTTCATCAGGGCGGCTGGTTTGTTCAGACAACACTTCCCGTAATTTAAATCATTGTATACCGCTTAACACTCCTAGCAAATGTTTCCACCGTATGTTTATTGTCATTATATTACACCCCAGAAAAAAACTAAATTCTAATCTTGTTGAATTGCATGTGTAGCTCATTTCCTAAATGATGTTGTTTCTGGAATGGAAAAAGTATGTTGTCAGAAACTAATTCCAGACCTTTTTATTTAACAAACTACAAATTTGTGCTGATTTGTGCAAAACGTGATAACCAAAATCACACTCTGGAATGGTAGGAATTTCCCCAAAGGCTGGGATGGATGACAGATCTACTGCTTCCAGCAGTTTTTTTTTAACAAAGAGCTGATAACTCCCTTAATGTCCCTTTGAAGGAATATTAATTCAATTCCTACATTAATAGCTTTACTTTAACGATATTTTGCAGATTTGACAACAAGGTGCCCTTAATTCTTCTTTCATTCTTCTACTCCATGTGCTGTCCAGCATCTCTCGTTGGAAAATATTGTATGAACGCCAAGAATACATTGTCAGATTTCACGTGTCACCTGGCTTTTTTCAAATTCCAGTAGTCATTATTATTATTATTATTATTATTATTATTATTATTTCAATTTGAGTAAGTACTATTGTCAAGGGCTAAACAGCAAGCCCCCCCCCAGCAGCCATGAGGTTACAGTAGCTAACCTTCTGCCTGTTCACCTGTTACCTGTTGTGCACTGAGAGACAGTCTAGTTGATGCAGATTATTGGGAAGAATGTGTCCGATGAAAGCAGTGTTTACACTAAACGTGAAGAGCGAGAGAGTGAAATGAAGAGGAGGCAGAGGAAAGGAGAAACAATGTTTGTTCTTTGAAATTATATTTTTGTTGGGCAGATCACTTCCTTTTTACATTTTTCTGGTATGCAGTTATTCGTCACGAACGATATGGCAAATGTTATTTTGGGGCAAGTAGTTGCTGCGAGGCATTTGATCTCTGAGGGAACGTTTTAAAGTTGTTTGGTGAGAAGAGGGCACTCCATCAAATCTTAGCTGAGACAAGAGCGGTTTAGGCTGCTAATACGTGGACAGTGTTTCTTGGCTTTGCTGTTTAGGTTTGCCAGTGTCCGCCTGCAGGAAGCTAAGAACATTAAAATAACACCAGTTTATAACCACTGTTACCGTGCACAGAGCTGCTGAAAAGTCGGCAGCTGCACATGTGAGGGTTATTAGGCTTGGCTGCTCAAGGCAAGAGTTGATTTTGTTTCTTCTGCCTCGTTTTCCAGGGAACACATCATTCACAGAGGGGTTCTCCGTCGTGGTAACGGTCCTGGGATCCCGCAGAGCCTCTGAAATGCCTGTACTCTAGTACCCCAACACTGACTCCAGTACACCAAAGTCAAAGATTGTGGCGATTTAATTGGTTATTGATAATGGATGGGCAGCTCTGGACTGTATCCAAATAAGGAAACTTTTTGAGAGCGTTTCCTGGAGTGAAAAATTAAAACAGATATCCAGCAGATCCTCTTTAGTACATTGATAATGTATTTATAACCATTGCAGTCACCACATGTATACACTGATTTACTGAGCTTTGAAAGGTAAAGAGGGAAAAAGAAGAGGTCACACCTGACAGCCAGACAAGCTGAAAAGCAGTCTATGCGAGGCCCAGGTTGGAGCAGTGGGGGACGCCATCGCCGTTTGTTTTCTCATTGATTGCAGCTGTGACTCTCCAGAATTACACGCAGGCGCTGGTGAATTTCCAGAGGTTTCAGTTCGAACTGACTTTTTCTTTCCAAAACACACAATCTGTGATCATTTGTTTCTCATCAGCACTTGCAGAAAAGCACCACTGACCCTAGCCATGTGAATTCATTTCCCCTTAGCTGACTTAAGATAGTGCAGAACAATACTGTTACCAGCTGCTTTTGCAACTTCCTTAAGCGGGGTGCGTTTGTGTTTTCTGCTGTAAATATTATCTGTAAATATGTAAAAACACAGCGTGTTTTTAACATCCCGTCCCATTAATACTTTCACTCTTCTCCCAGATTATAGCCATGCCCTCCTTCTGCAGTTGCTTCTTAATGACGGCACTCCAAGTGGCAGCGATATGCCAGGTCCATGCAGGGGTGTATTATGGACACAAGCAGCTTCCCCAGCAGCTCCAGCCCATGCCACAGTTACCTCAGATGCCCCTTGGTAAGGAAGGGGTGCCGCATCAACAGTACCTGGGCAAGGAGATGCTGCCACACATACAGTATGGCAAAGAACTGCCTATGATGCCGCAGTACAGGAAGGAGCTTCCACAGATACCAATGCACATGGGGAAGGAGGTGCCACGCAAGAATGGCAAAGGTGAGCCTCTCTCACTCACGCTCTTTGTAGTTCTCCTCCGACACACGGTCCGTTTCCTCGACATCTGTTCACCTGCAAAGTAATTATAGATTAATATGCAGGCCTGACATCATGTATTTAAATTCTTGTGGATGAGACTTCTTGTATACTTGAGTGTCCGAATCAAGTTTTTTGTGAAGCTGAGTACAGTTTGAGGAAAAGAGGAATGTAGAATTTTTCTTTCAATATTTTTTATCCTGAACAGGTGACATAGTTCCCAGAGGTGAAAAGGGTGTTCCAGGAGAAATAGGTCCTCAGGGGCCTCCAGGCCCTCAGGGTCCTCCAGGTTTGCCAGGCCATGGATTGCCAGGACCCCCAGGAAAGCCTGGTCCGTCTGGACCCCCAGGATACCCAGGAGTTGGTAAACCAGGTATGCCCGGAATGCCAGGAAAACCAGGAGGAATTGGACCTCCAGGGCCAAAAGGTGAAGCGGGTCCTGCTGGTGGAGAGGGACCAATGGGGCTGCCAGGGCCACAGGGCCTACCAGGCCCTCCAGGACTGCCTGGGATTGGGAAGCAGGGAGGACAGGGGCTACCAGGACAGCCAGGACCCAGAGGAGAGTCTGGCCACAAGGGTCTGCCTGGTTTACCTGGCCTGCTTGGACCCAAAGGTGACAAAGGGATTGGTCTGCCAGGATTACCAGGTTTAAAAGGTCCCATCGGACCACCAGGGCCACCAGGTCAGGCTGGACTTCCAGGGATTGGCAAACCCGGGTTGAATGGCCTGCCAGGGGCTCCTGGGGCACTAGGAAAGCCAGGACCCCCTGGAGAGCCAGGACTTGCTGGTCCACCAGGTGAAGCAGGACAACCAGGGCCACAAGGACTACCAGGGGTTGGTAAACCAGGTCTTGATGGGTTACCAGGACAACCTGGGTTTCAAGGTTTAAAGGGAGAACAGGGCCCACCTGGCTTACCTGGAGCTCCGGGATTGCCTGGATTTGGTAAGCCAGGGTATCCCGGTCAGAAAGGTGACAGGGGTTTGGCTGGTTTACCTGGTGCCCCAGGTCCAAAGGGCGACAAAGGCCAAGGTGGCTTCCCTGGGATGGTTGGGCCCCAGGGGCCTATTGGACCACCCGGCCCACCAGGTCCAATGGGACCGCCTGGAGGTCTTGGTTTCCCGGGTCCTAAAGGAGAAGTAGGTGCTGGAGGACCACAGGGTCAGGCAGGTCCTAAGGGTGAACCAGGACCTCCAGGACTTCCAGGACAGCCAGGCTTTCTTGGAGAGGTAGGTCAACCAGGACCACGGGGCTTTCCTGGCCCCATGGGGCCAAAAGGTGAAAATGGACACAAGGGGCTTCCAGGTCTTCCAGGAGCACCTGGTATGCCTGGTCCAAAAGGAGAAGTGGGTATGCCAGGCGAACAAGGTCTTCAAGGCCCTAAGGGCATCCCAGGAATTATGGGCCCTGGAGGACCAATTGGGCCTCCAGGTGTTCCAGGACCAAAAGGTGATATTGGGCCACCTGGTCAGCCTGGCCGCCCAGGTGAAGGAAAACCCGGTCTCCAGGGTCCTTTGGGACCAACAGGAAAATCAGGACCCAGTGGACCCCCAGGCCTACCTGGCCAACCAGGACCACCTGGCCCTCCTGGCCCACCAGGGCCCCCAGCTGAACTTCCTGGATTTGGACAGATCCTGCCAGAGATGGGCCCAGGTCTTGATGGTGTCAAGACCCCACTTGGGGCCTACACGAAGGGGAAGTACGGGGCACAGGCAATGGGTGGGAATGGCTTAGAGATGCCTGCATTCACAGCAAAGCTGACAACTCCTTTTCCTCCTGTGGGTACCCCTGTGGTGTTCGACAAGCTTTTATACAATGGCCGCCAGAACTACAACCCCCAGACCGGCATCTTCACCTGCGACATTCCAGGGATTTACTACTTTGCTTACCATGTCCATTGCAAGGGAGCCAATGTATGGGTGGCCCTGTACAGGAACAATGAGCCTGTGATGTACACCTATGATGAGTACAAGAAGAACTTCCTGGATCAAGCATCAGGAAGTGCAGTGCTCCCTCTACAGCCTGGGGACACTGTGCACATTCAGCTTCCTTCAGACCAGGCTGCAGGACTATATGCAGGCCAATATGTCCACTCATCTTTCTCTGGATTCTTGCTGTACCCAATGTAACAGTCAAAGTAAACATCAATAGTTTTTTTTATTTGTTTAATGGCTTTTATACTGTTGAATGCAACACTGAAAAGTGAATGTGGGAATATCAAGTAGATGTGATGAGAGTCGAGGTAAATGCAGTATATGGAATTTTTTTGCCATAGTACTGGATACAAGATCATAATCTCTTCAAAAGCCATGAAAAGAGCAGTACTTTCCATCATAATGCAAAACTACTAAATGGTTTGACTGTACTGACTGTTTCTTTTGGTTTATATTTTTAAAGACAACACCTGTTGTACTTTCTCTAAAGAGATACTCAGCTCCCCTTGAATTTATGTAGATATACACTACTATGTTTTTAACACTTTGCTGTGTTATACAGTTTTTTGTGAAACTGGCAGCTCCCCTCAAGCTGGAATAAAAGGCTTCACAACATTCAGAAACATTGTCCTAAGGTTAAAATTTCTTCAAGGGTATATTAGATTACACTCTTATGTGTGGTCACTGAAATATAGACATGTAAGAAACAGGAATATTTCAAGGAGCATAAAAGGTACATCATGCCTGGATCAAGGAAACAATCATTTATTGAGGAAAAAGGACAGGGGAAAATTATACATATATATTTTTTTAATTTATAACATTCATAAGATATACAGAACAGAAGGTTATGCTGTTGTGGTAATATGGATGAATGATACTCTGTTAAAATCAACAATTTGTAAAACACAAGTCATAAATGATAATACTCTCATTTATTGAAAAGTGGAATGTGTTGTTGAGGTAAATGCTAAAAGAGCTGAACCGCAACAAGTATAAGCAATTA
Source organism: Scleropages formosus (assembly GCF_900964775.1). NCBI lineage: Eukaryota > Metazoa > Chordata > Actinopteri > Osteoglossiformes > Osteoglossidae > Scleropages > Scleropages formosus. The sequence goes on along the minus strand of NC_041806.1, from coordinate 21,938,232 downwards.
CATCTTGTATTTTTAGTTTTTAACATTGTGATCGACTTTTTTTAAAAAAAATATATATATTTATGAGGAGTCTGAGGGACGGACACTCAGTCAGCATTGATACACATAAAGTTTTTAATGTTTACCTAATGCAGTGGAGGTGATTTCCAGAAGGCTCTTCATCAGCTTCTCAATGCACAGATTTGTAAAGGTACAAAATGGATAAGCAAATGTGAACAACTTCTCCTATATTCAGAAAAGTGCCATTAAGAGACAATTGCCAAAGTATTTGAGCGGCAAGAAAACAGAAGGTGTGGGTTTTTTTTTTTTTTTTATAACGTGTGCTGCAGGCAACAATATCTCACAAAAATTTGTATCCTACAGTAGTTTGGAAGAGGGTACTCACACAAGAACTAGACCCATGCTTTCTCCCCTCATCACACAGACATTCACAAACATACACACCTGTCCTCGGCACATTTATCAGAATTAGAACAGTGGGTTTCTTTAAGTGTGTGTATAATTTATTTGTTTGACTACTGACTACTGCCAGGATTTATGTCTGTGGGTGAAGCAGCAGGGCCTTATGGAATAAAAAAAAAAAAAACATAATTAAAATCACTTCATTTATCCACACTTGGCTGATAATGGTGCTATGCCTATAACCTGAGTAGTGATGTTTCATATTTTTATTACTATTAATATTGTTGTTATTGTGTTTTTTTAATAAAGGTGAATTCATTTAAAAAGTATGTTCTATTTTCATTAAAAACATCTTCAACGCCCAATTAAAATAAGGTGAGCACACATTTATAAAGGGCAGCAGCCATCTCCACAAACAGAGTTTCAGCTTCATGGAATGCAGACAGGAAAAAAGGCAAAAAAGAGTTTTAGTTGGAGCGTCTGTGGCACAGTGAGTCCCAGCCACACAGTGAGGACTTTTGCCAGATGGTAGGGAGAAATCCGAGCCAAATAGCACACAAGTGAAAAGGTCAAACTTAAGCTCCACTCAGACATGAAGTCCAGTCATACGCCTGGGCAAAGAAAGCTTCTCTCTTATATATAAGACAACGAACAAAAGTCAACACAGAAAAGAACAGCAAAAGCAAACTAAAAATCAATTTATTATATTGAATCATATTTTTTAAAATAAGTATATCTTATTCAAGATCAGTTTTAGTGACATCAACTTGTAAAATCTTGACCTCATACTTATTCAAACTTTTTGAGGTCAGTTGATGAAATAACAAATTAAATAATGAATGAGAATGAAATCATAAACAAGTGGAGGGTATTGGTAATCAGCCCACACGAGCTGTACACAAACGCTACAATTACTGCCCTCTAGTGGTAACACAGGGTTCCTTCGTCTCCAGAGCCAACGTTTACGTTTATTCACTTAGCAGACGCATTAATGCAGTTCAGCATTTGATGCTCACAGTGTGGAACTTCGAATAAAGATTCAAAGAAAATGTAGCCAGAAAAACTCGTTAGACTCTGTTTGTTACACATAAGCACACTTTAGTACTGAAGCAGCAGAGAGAATATCGGGAAAAATGTCTTCGAGTTTGTGTGAAAGAAAGCAAAGTTCTGCAAAAAAAAAAATCAGAGAAATATATATAGCTGAAATATGTAAATATGTATAATATTTCTCCATCAGAGCAAATTTGTGCGAAAGTGCGACCAGCTACTGAAATCACTCCCATCGCGAGAGGATAAACTCCGCATTTGTTACGATGGCTGACGCTGCAACCCAGTGCGTCTGCGCGGCGCCGCGTGCCACGTCCAGGTCGCGGGTACCAACTTCCTGGTGACACGAGCTGCCGGGGCCGCCTTGTGCTGGAGTATTGAGCGCTTCGGCATCCGTCGGACCGCTGCTACAGGTATGGGGACCTTGACTTGGGCGCGTGATACCGAGTGTGCGATTCGGTCAACAGACTGTGGCTAATATCGACACGTGCACACTGGTAGTAGTAGTGACAGTGTGCGCGTGTCATTCTCGTCTGATTCTGGAATTTGGAAACGAAACGCGTGTTCCTCGTGACGTGTAACTAACTCTCTGTGTATGAAACAAACCTCAGTCTGACGTGGAATTAAATACGTTCTAACCAGAGCAGAGACTTTTTTTTTGTGAGGGTAAGTGACATAAGGATACGTAGTTGCGTTTTTGAAAAGGACACAAGCACAAGCGCTGAATGCGCCCGCCGATCAGCGGTTGAGAGAAAAGGAGAGGGTTCACAATTTAGCAGGAAGTCGATGTTCTGAATGAGACTGGTTTGTTTTCGTGGTTTTCCGAACGGGTTCCTAATTTGGCAAGTGAGAACGGGAAATGCGAAATGGCCTGTTTTTTGAGCTGGATAATCCTTCTGGTTTTACTCACACAAGTATAACGCGCCGAAGTGGCCGCACAGTTGACGTTGAATACATTTGGCCTGTAATTTGGAGCCTTTGATGAAGATTCCCATGCCCTATCTTCCGTTATGGCAGCTCCTTGGGCCAAGCCTGGGGCTTCGTGCTCAACAGCCTGGGTGTGTCTGTGTGAATGCAGGACGGACAGTGCTCAGTCTTTACTCCAGTGTACACCACATTACACCGCTGAGACTCAGGATGAACAGCTAGCATCCAGAGGATGAAGACTTTCTGCACTCGGTGGCGTGCAGAGGTGTCGTGTATTGCACTGTTTGCAGTCATCGTCTGCTTCTGGACTGTACATCTCTCCTTTTTCAGGGGAGGAGCCTGGCAGCTGGTAGTGTAGAGGTTACTAGAGTTGCTGCCTTTGGACCCAAAGGTTGCGGGTTCAAATCCCACCTCCAGTAAGCCTTGAGCAAGGTACTAACCTTAAATAGGTCCTGTAAAATTATCAAGCTGTATAAATGTGTGAATACCTGCAAGTAGTTTAACATTAAGTCGCTTTGGAGAAAAGCATCAGCCAAAGGAATAAACGTGACCTTCAGAGGCCATTCTTGAGCAGTGTCATGGGTCGCATGTCACCTTGAAGTTACTTTTCAATTAAATCCATCGTTTTAGTCCTTTGTGCACCTGTCAGTTCCATGGCGGAAATAGCTGGGTGACTGGCGTGGCAGGATGACAGCTTGGGGCACAGTGACTCATGGCCTTTAGGGTGACGCCTGATGTCAGCAGACTGGTTTTGCAGGTATTTTGACGAGATTATTTTAAAAAATCTGTTCGGGGAATGAGGGTGTACTGTCAAGAGTTCTCACCACAATATCTGAGTGTGAATGGGCTCTTTGTCTTCATTTTATTTACACTGCAACTATCTTGAGATCCAGCAAAAAAGGCTTTGGATGCATTTCTTGTAATTCTAGAAATGTGTATTTTATTAATAATAATAATAATAATAATAATAATAATAATAATAATAATAATAATATTACATAATATTATTATATATAGAGCACCAACCCCAGACATGTAGTATAACATAACACCATAGGTGGGTTAGAACTCTTATTTATACTCTAGGCCATTTGAGTCCTCTACACTGGATAGAATTTAGGATGGCTCTCAGGAGGTTACTTTCTGCAGGTTTAAAAAACTGTCCAGTTGAGCAGATGTAGTACTTTTGCTGCTCTTATTTGAAATAAACGTTTTTAGAAAGACAAAGAAAAACACGTAATCCATTTAGACAAATTAAATGCAGTTTTATAAATTAACGTTTAATACCAAAGGTCTAATAGGTTGGCATTTTCATTTCCCATGAATGAAGGGTCCGCATTAAGCTGATGCTTTCAGCCACCTCACCTGTAACCTCTGAACTTTGGACTGCAAAAAGTGGCAGCCCTTAAATTCCTGACAGCAGCATGTAAGCAGGGGAAGGTTCAGTGTGATATGTGTCAGATATGCCAGAATACAGGTTAGTTGCTTCTTACAGCATGTTAAGACTATGGAAGGGATGTGCTTAGTTGAAAGGGTTTGATTTTGTTCACTTTTTTATTGTTTACTTACCCCACAAAAATAAAGTTTTGTATTTTGAGCACTTCTGTTCTGACAAACAAGTCTAATGTGCTTAATTTGCTTTAGCTTCTCACTGTCTGTCATGTGGAAATGAATCTGGCTGTTTATGAAACTAGGAGTAGACTTAATTTGTGTAAAGTTCTCATCCATGCTGAAGCTGATATTTTTTTTTTGCAAGACTGCATTGCTAAGAGCTCTCAAATGTGATTTTTAAACAAACGGATACCTTTAAACCTTTTCCTGTGCTTTTCTTCTACATGGCTCATGTCAGGACACATTTCTCTGCTATACCTGAACAAACATGGAAGTAAAATACTTAAATTTGTCAAAAATATTAGTATTTTTAATGTTATAGATATTATTAATGAGTCATTAGTACAAGAAATTGGAGCTAAGGCCTGCATACATACTGCTGTCCAGGAGATTTGTTGTTAGGTTAGTATATACATGCTTTTTGTGAGTGTGTTGTGATACTTTGATTGTTGAATCCTTGCTCTTCCAAAAACCACCAGCTGTGCACTCAGCCAAACCAGTGGGTCACCATGAACGGGCAGTTGGACCTCAGTGGGAAGCTTATCATCAAGGCCCAGCTGGGTGACGACATCCGGCGCATCCCCATCCACAATGAGGACATTACCTACGATGAGCTTGTGCTCATGATGCAGCGAGTCTTCCGGGGCAAGCTGCAGAGCTGCGATGAGGTCACCATCAAGTACAAGGATGAAGGTGGGCACACTGCAGTTATGAGGGCCATATGTGTGTGAGCCGCTGCAGTTGTTATTGGTGGTTTGCTCACCACGGTAATCTTTATAGAAGTAGTTGGTTCATAGCATTTGAAAATAACTTTAATGTGAAGCTTTAAAAGTTATAGTAGAGTTTACTTCCATAATTGATGCACCGGCTTGGCGTAATCCAGTTGTTTTCATTTACTGCTTTTCAGCACAGGCCTTTTCTTGGTTGTTTTGAGCACATGAAAGATTGCCTGTAGCACAGTATTTGTACTCTGCAGGCTGAATAATTGAGGTTTTGTATTCACAGCTGTTCCCCTCATTCCCTTTATCTCAATGTCACTTCTTATGCAGATGATGACCTCATCACAATTTTTGACAGCTCTGACCTCTCCTTTGCCATCCAGTGCAGCAGGATACTCAAACTGACACTCTTCGGTAAGGCCCACGCCCCTCGATACTTTCTGATAGGACAGCAGAAAATTTTGAACATACCACCAGGGGGGGCTTATACTCCACATTTTTTTTTTCCTCTACTGAAATTGCATTAATGTTTTCATATTAAAAATAGTGAGAACTCTTGTTTTTAAGTCTGACTCGCAAGAAAATCATTTTCTACAGTTCTCCATCCTTTATCCCAGGCACACTGGTAACTTGTGTCAATGACCTGCAAAGCAGTGTTCTACAAAGAATCGTAAGCCTGAGGTATTCCTTTCGGGAGCCTTGGTTTTGCTCCTAGATGCGTACTAAATAACACAGAGCTCCATTTGACACGGTGGGGGCGGGGCACCTTCTGTTTTCCACTTGTCCGTTAAGAACAAGAATTACAAGCAATGTAACACTGGCACAGGAAATTGGGTATATAGCCTGGTTTATTTTACTTACTGTATGTAAGATTCTAACATAGTTTGTGCCTTTTTCCCCTCTAGGTTTTTACACAGTACATTGATAGTTTTAGCAGTTTGCGTTGGGTGCAGTTTTCTGCATTTATCCGCATTATTCTTAAATAATTTAATTGTAAGGCAAATATGCATTCATCACACACTCATTTTCACTTATTTCTCTTAGTTCCCCCCCCCCCACTGTCCTTGTCTTGCATTGGGGTCAGTTTATGGAGCCACTCCTGGAAATATGGAGTTAAAGGATTCTCTTCAGGAAGGAAGGACTGAAGTGGTGGTGGATTTAGCCCTAGGAAATGAACTGCTGCTACTGATCTATTTTGACCTTGTAGCACTCCTTCAGGCATGAGCCAGAAATCTGCTTCCTGGTACAGTCTGGGAAGTGAAATTCACAGGTTCACATTTTTAGAAGTGGTAATAATTCTGTGTGGTTTTATTTGAGCTGTATGTTACAAGCAGTGTTGTAAAGCATCACTTTTGATCCTGAAGTGAATTCATTAGAAGTGAAGATGTTCAAGATGGGTTTTCTCACAGAACATAAGTGAATCTAACCTCTGTAGGACAGAGAGTGTGCTGCTGCTGTATGCCCTTGTGTAAAGTTTTTAAGGTAATGCATAAGAACATAGTGATAACTACCAGTGCTTTGTGAGTTCAGTGGGAATTTTACAGTCTGAGAATTTTTTCTGAGCTGACAATTGCCACCAAATATGAGCATGTGCATATGATTATGTGCTGTGGAATGTTGTGATTGCATTTGCATTCCATACATTTAGCTAAAGCTGGACCAGAACTGAGGATTGAGAAGCTTGTATGGCCTCTATTATCTAATTATTTTTGTTCACCTCCAGTCTGCTTTGAAGTGGGTGTGCCTCACTCTTCTCCCCTGGTAGCATGATGTCATTTCCTGCGCTGTCAACACTTGACTCTGCTTTCATTTATAGTCCTGCAGATATATATTAGGAAGGTTTTAAAAAGGATAGGAAAGAAAAAGAAATATTTTTTCAGGAGACTATTCCACCGTGGAAGTTTGGCAGGGTCACAGTTTTCCAGAGAAAGTCGGCACGTGCTGCAGTTATGACCTCACGTGGGCCTGCATGTGAGTCTTGTGTGGCTAGAACCAGCTCCACCCCCTCACAAGATTGGACCTCTTGTATGGGGAAGGATATGGATTCTCTGGTCACTTTCTAATTAGTCCTCACCTCTGTGATGATCCTGTACTGACTGTTAAAGTGGCACTGTAGTCTAGGGTCTTTGTTAAACTTTTGGGGCTTGACCTCTATCCTGTGCTGAAACATCTGGAGTGATTGAATGGTTGTGGGTGTTAACAGCCATGCTCATGTCATGCATTTTTGGGCTTCTGTTGCTTTCCTGGACCAATTTTCATGGCTTAATGTCGGCCTCTTTGAATCTGAAAGATTAATGTATTCAAGATGTGAAACCACTTTTGATTGCAAATTGCAGAGAAAAGTTGTTTGGTTTTTTTTTTTTTTTTTTTTTTAAATGCTGGATATCTTCTATATTCAAGACAAAAGTGGAAAACGGATTATGTGGAATGATGTATATTGTATCTAATTTAAAAGTTTAACAGACATACACATTATAGACATCAGTCACCGCTTGTAACTCTGAAACCTCTTACTTTTACACTGGTCTTCTGTCATCATTTTGAGTGCAGAAATGTTCTGTAGGAGTTGCTACAAAAAAGAATGTAAATGAATGAGGCTGCATACATAGTCCATCACAGCCAACCTGGCTGGCATAAGTTGAGTTTTATTGAATAGATGTTTCTGAAAAGTGCTCTATGATGAATGTTGTGTGAAAAACAAATGGTTATGGAGAGAGGAGAAACCACTTTGTAGTGAAAGGCTACAAGGGCACATCTTTGTGGCTCTGGGACAGGAATCTTTCCATTTTGACTTCTGGCTCTATGGCTTCCTCCAGTGGGCTTGTGTCACACGTCCCTGAATAGCTTCAGTGCTTGTCTGGACTGCTTTCCACCAACTCTGCACACTCTTGGGTGGAGTGGCGGCTGCTATGGAACAAATGAGAAGTAGAGGGAGAGATGGCTGCCACGAACTGTGTTGCCTCTATTGGAGCTGGAGGTCTCGGAGCAGTGTGTTTGGATGGCCACCTACCAGGTTTGGTGGTTTGTCACAGCACAGAGTCCTGGGGGTAAGAGGTGATTTTTCTTGGGCTCAGGTTCCCCTTCCAAACCTGAGTGAAAATCCTTATGCAGAGAACCATCTGAGCTTCACCTGTGCCCAGTCTTGCACCATACCACAAACATGGCCACACTTAAATGTTACAGTATTTGGTGTCTTGGTGTTTTGTGTCGTACACAGGGCCACTCCATTTTAGCTGTGGAGTGCCACAGTAAGGAGGGCAAGCAACATTATGGTGAGAGCTCTTTTAAAATCCTGTGGATTGACTGCAGACTTAACATTCGCTATAGAGAGTTAATGGATGTCTTTGCAGTGATTGCTAGTTGTTCCCTTTCCTGCAGGTCCCTAGGCTGTTCTGAAAATTCCATCATGTTCTCTGCTCCTTAAAACACTTAAGAGACTTGGTATGGAAGAAGGGGGGGGGGAACAATATGGAGAACTGTTCTTTCTTAGCAATCAATTCTCCAAATGGAGGTTTGTGTCCTGCCACAAGAGAATCTTAACATGCTCGAGTAATGATTAGAGCCATGACTATTTGCATCTGTTTTCGTGATGTGCTTAACCCTCCCTGCATATGTTTAAATGGGAGGGGGGATTATGGATGGTGTTCTTCATAGTCTACTTCTTGGGTTATTGCTTGCAGGGGAGGCCTCTCAGACGAGGTCCAGTCTCGCAGATGAGCAAGCTGTGTGCCAACATAAAGGGGAGTGGAAGAATTATGTTAATATAACAGAGCAGGTCTGCGTTATTGGAGAGAAGACCATGAATTTTATTGTATTTTAATATTTGAAAATGTAGAATTTTTAGACTGGAATTTTTTTTTTTTTTGGAGATAACGCTGTGTTTTTAAAAATTATACACCTGTTCCTCCCATAATGTGGTTTGTTATAAGGATGTAGAAATATCAGTATTTCATTGGGGGTTGGGGGGACTGGATCTTGGAAGAAAAGTGTCACCTAAAAGTAAAATTCCAGAATAAAAGGTATTTTTGTATATGATGATGCAAATGTTTGTGACAAATTATCTAGCTTTTAATGTTATATTTTTCTTTCATTCAATATCAATAACTGCTTGTTCAGTGCAGGGTCACAGTGGTCCATAGTTACAGGGTATGAGACATTTTAATAACATGTTTTGACGTAAAAATTAGTGCTCAAGGTCACTGCCTCTATCTGGCATTCTGCAGAAAATGTGCATGCTATGCTCTTTGAGGTTGTGTATAGCATTGCTGATGAGTGTTTCATCGTTTCTCTCAGTAGTACCCAAGGTACTAACCCTGGAAAAGAAAGTAGCTCTCCCATGCTGCCTTCTCCTAAGAATAGTTTTCGGCATATAAAAGTTAAAAATGAGTTTGTGTTTTATAATTTTCTTGTTACCAAAAAATATTTATTCATTTATATTGTTTAGCTGATGCTTTTCTTCAAAGCGACTTACATTACTTATTTACCCATTTATACAGCTTGGTAATTTAACCGGAGTAATTTAGGAAGTACTGTGCTTAAGAGTACTACAGCTAGAGGGGTATTTGAATCTCTGACCTTTGCCTGCAAAGGCATCAGCTGTAACCACTCCATTGCTCTATTGAATGACTGCACAATTATGGAGAGAGGAGTTAAGAGATGTGGGCTTGACTGCATTTGTGCGCTGCATCATTGTCAAGATTGTACAAAGGACATGTGTGGAAGTAGAATTATCATGTAATGCTGTTACAGTTAAGACCATTACATGAAAAAGTGCATATTTTCATTAACTGTTATAGCGGGGGGGGGAGGGGCTTGTATGAGGGCTCAGCATATCTCTTTAAGGTGGTGTTGATAACTATACAGCCTGGAATAACAAAGGAAGAAAGAATATTGTATTGCAGAGTGAACCATTCTGCTGTTTTGTTTTTGTGTCCTGTCATGAATCATTTGCATGTAACAGTGATGACCGCAGCTTCTCTCACTTCAGGCCCAACTGCAAGGATGTTGAGTGGGTCCCTGTGGTTTTGGCTTTAGGGCATCGACTGGCCCTGTTTGAGATGTCTGGGTTTCTGCTTTACTTAGAATGTACCTCCTTGTTGCCCTGCCTCAGACCAATTATTTTTATTTCTGTTTTTCTTTCTTTATGTGGTGCTGTGGTTTTAAGTAGAGGTGACCATAAACAAACTTGTAAGATGCTAATGTGCTTGATGCAGTATTTAAGACACGTCTGTTCCAAACCACAAAGGGGTCTGGTCATGAAAACTCCGGAGAGCGAGACCTTGTGCATTGAAACGCCATGGAAGGTGGCCCATTTCCTTGACTTTGACTTCCATCTAAACCCATGGAGGGGTGATGCAATATTTTCTGACTCCAGATGTCAAGCTCCTTGGATGCTGGAATGGGATAAAAATGTAGGCTTGTCCGTCACCATTCTCCTGTTTTGTGTAACATTCTGATAGGAAACCTGATGTTTTGGGTGTGAATTGGCAATCAGTTCAAAGGCAACACTTACCCCAGCACATTTCAGACACACAGTTGATTTTTTGAAATAACAATTTCAATGACAGTGTTTGACAAAACATCTACTGTAATTCCAAAAGCAGAAAGTCAGATGAGGTTTGCTCTTTTTTTGGGAATATTTTAAAATCAGTCTTTTAAAGTGTGTAGCGTTTTGGCTGTGATGATTTTGGTTTTATTATGATTTAGACCTTTCCATGAACGTTTCTTTTTTTATTATTACAGAGAGATTGCTGTGTGTTTTGTTAAATTCTTGGCTCAGACTGTTCCTGTTTTCCTCATCTGTCATCACAGGGCTCAAAGCTGCACTTCCTTGGCAAACAATACGGTTGCATTGAATCACCAAGATAGATGGCTGATTTCTACAGAATAGCTCTTGTCTGTGTGGTTCATGCAGGTCGCGTTAAGTGGAGACTAACGGCGCTGTACTAATTTAGGGGCTGGAGAAAAGTAAGCTTTACAGTCAGGATTTTAGATTAATTCCTCAGCTTCTCCAGTTGACCTCTCTCAGTGGGTGTATTTCACAAGTGTAATAGTTTAGCTGGCTGAGACTTGAACACTTTCCCCATCTGTCTTTTGCAGTTGTTTATTCATATTCAGTGCCCTCCACTAACATTGGCACCCTTAGTAAATATGAGCAAAGAAGGCTGTAAAAAAATTCTTTGTTTAATGTTTTTATCTTTTCAAAAAATTCACAAAAATACTCTGCTCTCATGGATATCAAACAATAGCAAGTGCAACACAGGTTCATCCAACAAAAAAAAGATTTGTGTGCCACAATTATTGGCACCCCTATGAATTCATATAAGAAAAATATATTTGAAGTATATTCCCATAGATATTTTACATTTTTTAGTATACCTGGGTGACAGAGAACAGGAAATCGTTCAACCATGACTTCCTGTTTCACAGGGGTATAAATATTAGGTAACATATAGGCCAGATTCCCTTAGTCATTCATCACAATGGGTAAGACCAAGGAATATATCTGTGATGTACGGCAAAAGGATGTTGAGCTTCAGAAAATGGGAAGTGGCTATAAGAAAATAACAAAAGCATTGAAAATGCCCATGAAAAGTGCCTATTTCCACCATCAGAGCAATAATTAAGAAGTTCAAGTCAACTGGAAATGTTATGAATTAACCTGGAAAAGGATGTGTGTCTATATTGTCTCAACATATTGTGAAGAAGATGGTTCAAGTAGCCAAAAAATCTCCAAGGATCACAGGTGGAGAATTGCAGCAGTTAGTTGCGTCTAGGGGTCAGAAAGTCTCCATACAATCCACCATCACCTACATCACCACAAGTTAAGAAAAAAGCCTCTACTGTCATCCAAAAACAAACTCAAGCATATTCAGTTTGCCAGAGCCTACTGGACCTTCAAATGGGATCAGGTTCTATGGTCAGATGAAACCAAAATGGAGCTTTTTGGCAGTAAACACCAGAGGTGGGTTTGGTGCACACGGGGAGGTAACCATATGGAAAAGTACCTCATGCCCACGGTTAAATATGGTGGTGGCTCTTTAATGTTTTGGGGCTGTTTTTTCTGCCAGAGGACCTGGACCTGTCAGGATGCATGGTATCATGGACCCTATCAAATATCAACAGATATTAAATGAAAACCTGACTGCCTCTGCCAGAAAGCTTAAAATGGGCCGTGGTTGAATCTTCCAGCAGGACAATGATCCAAAGCATACATCAAAATGAACACAAAAGTGGTTTACTGACCACAAAATCAAGGTCCTGCCATGGCCATCCCAGTCCCCTGACCTGAACCCCATAGAAAACCTGTGGGGTGAACCGAAGAGGTGAGTCCACCAGCATCGACCTCGAAATTTGAAGGATCTGGAGAGATTCGATATGAAGGAATGGTCCCAGATCACTTGCCATGTATTCTCCAACCTCATCAGGCATTACAGGAGAAGACTCAGAGCCCTTATCTTGGCAAAGGGAGGTAGCACAAAGTATTAACTAAAAGGGTGCCAATAATTGTGGCACATATATATATTTAACAAAGATTTTTTTTTTTTTTTTTTTCTCTTCCCTGGATAAACCTGTGTTGTGTATCCATAAGAGCAGAGTATTTTTGTGAATTTTGTAACAAAAGATCAAAACATTAAACAGACAATTTTTCACAGCCTTCTTTGCTCATTTACTGAGGGTGCCAATATTAGTGGAGGGCACCATATGTGTGTGTGTGTATATACATATATAATATGTGTATGCATCTCTATATACACACATACTCTGCAATTGACTGGTGTCCTATTCAAGGTGTGCTCACATCATCCTTGCACCCAGTGCTTCCAGGACAGACTCTGGATAACTGTGGCCCTGCTCGTGATACACGATTATTGAAATTGTGTGTGTGCGTATATGTATATGCATACATATACACTTAACAGAGCCTTTTGTTTCTGTGATATTAAGTTACTGTATATGGTGGATTAGCTCCTCAAAGACATTCTTTCACCATTTCTGAAGTGTTTCCTTTCTGAAAGGTTTGGAGATGCATGAGAGCCTCAAGTGAAATAATCATCACAGTTGCTAGTGGTCACAAAGATCCTGTTTTTCACTCCATGCATTTGTTTCTTCTTTATCATGTTGCTCCTTAGTTCACATGAAAGTTTCACCCATCTATGTAGCTACATATTTTTTACAGACGCAATTCAAACTAAGAAACTTTTTCAGGATTACTGAGACAAGGCCCCTCTTTGAATCCGTGACCTTCAAGTTATAAGCAAGTGTTTTTTTTTTTTTTTAAAAAAATCTGCTACGCTGCCTGCTTTTCTGATGAAGTCTTTAATTTTATCAGTACATCAGATTTAACATCTAAAAAACTTACATTGTGGTATGGCCTGTGTCCCCATACTTTGCTTGGTTTTGTGACTTCTGTCAATCACTTTTCTTTTCTCTGTAGTGAATGGACAGCCACGACCACTGGAGTCCAGCCAGGTGAAGCACCTGCGCTGCGAGCTTATCGAGCTGAGGAACAAAGTCAACCGTCTGCTGGACAGTCTAGAGCCACCAGCAGAGCCTAGCCTGGCTACCAGCGCGCCAGACAGCGGTATAGCATTGATGCCATCCCCTCAATTTGAGCCATATGTACAGTGGTATTCCCCACCCCCCCCCCCCCCCCCCCACACACACACACACACACACACACACCCACATCCATGCACAGACCTATATCTGTGTTCATATTGTCATTCATACTCGCATGTCTACTGGTCCACATATAGATACGTATATTTAGATACGTATGATACAAATTCATTTATGCACATTTGTAAACACTTTCAGAAATGCACATGCATAGACAGCCCAGAGACCATCTTTGTAATATCCATACATTGAAACAATTTGAAATCCAATAACTGATCTTAAGTACCAGTTTTTTCAATCTAAATGTTAATTTAGATGATACCTTTATCTAGGGTGGCTTAGAGTTGAGTTTTATGCCAAGACAAAAGGCAGCATTTTTTTTTTTTTTGAGAGAAGAATAGGTGAGTGCTGGGCTGCCTGTGGCTTGCTGCAAAATTGAGGCTTTCTTCACCTGGGGTTTGTCTCATCCAAAGCAAGCCATAATTGTGGGCACACTCAGGTCTGTGTTGGCCTGCACTTTGGGCTGATGAATGTACTGCTTCCTGTATGAACTGGATCGTCACATAAGTGCTGGAGTGGTGTCCTGTTACAATAAATCATGTCTGTAGGTGAGGGTTTTGAGTCTGCAGAGGCCAGGTGGCTGGGAAAGTTGCCAGGTGTACTGCACAGAATACAAAGGGTAGGACCACAATTCTGTGGGCTTTGTGTTCATCTTGGAATATGGGGTGAAAGAGGCCCTGATTAAATTTGAACATCCTTTATTTGGGTATTACGATATGTGTGAGATTTTTCCACATTTCAAGTGAGGATGTGGGGGGGGGGGGATTAGCTTATTCAATTAAGAGCTGAATCACCATTTGCAGAGAAAGTTATTTTAGGATTTGATTGAAATACTCCCAGCTGCTGGTTGGGCAGTACAGTTGGACCTGCATAGCTCCTTCCTTCCAGAGGATGACCACCAATAAGATGGGCAAGATGTTTGTTCAAAAGCCCACTGACTGCGCAGACTTTTCCTTCTAAAGTGTTTGCAAAGGGAGCGTGAAGGAGAATAACATTTTTTTTTCCACTCATGATTTAAAAAAGAAAAAAAATTTTGTTTGCATGTATAAATGTGCATGTGTGCACATGCAGAGGCAGTGGATGGAGGGGAAGGGAAGGCTGTGGCTCCAGACTCCACGCAGAAGCAGGCCGTCCCAGTCAGTGCTGCCAGTATGTCTGCTTTTGACCCATTAAAGAACCAGGATGAGGTCAGCAAGAATGTGATCTCAGCATTCGGCCTCTCCGAGGACCAGGCCTCAGGTATGGTTGCTGTAGACCTGCAGATATTCACGCAAGACAGGATCAGGTTCTGCTTTTGCTATTTGATAAGTGATGTGATAACAATGATCAGAAAAAAATAAATTAAGGCTATGTTGTTCTCTGCTTCAGACCTGACTGACTGCCGAAGGGCACAATTATTATATCTACCTTAGCAATTGACCTTTTCTCAGCATCAGTTGTCAGCACGTTTGTCAGAGAAGTCAAGCAGTGCTACTTTCCTCAACGCCTTCATGATGCCTAAAGTTAAGGTTAGGGCAGGAGCATACCTCGCTACAAAGTGGACAGTTCCCTAACTCCAGTGAAGTCTGATCTTATGTTTTGTCTTTGGGGCCACTGTGGATTCTACTGAATGTAATCTTACCTTCGCATCTCACATTTTAGGTCCCCCTAGTGGTACTGCTGAGGAACGTTCTGGCACCCCTGACAGCATTGCCTCCTCCTCCTCAGCTGCTCATCAGCCTGGGGTGCCCCCCCAGCCACAAGGCCACTACACAGGAGTTCAGCAGGCCCCCCCTGCCACCCTGGATGGTCAGAGCACTCTCTTGTTTTTCAGTCTTGTACAAGAAATTCTTTTTTTAAAATCAAAATCCTCCTCCCCCAAATTGACGGGAAATTTCTGAAATGGTTGATACATCATGATTTGTCATTTAGAAACACACACTGATAGAATTTCATTTCCCTGGTTTTCACTATATTAATGGGTGACTGCTAACAAACACACCTATAACTCAGATTCATCATTCATTTCTTCAGTAGCCACTAGTTCAAAACGTCTTTTTACAACTACATTTTGTGTGATCGGTCTGTGGCCTTGAAGCTGAATCAGTCACCATTTGGTATAGTGATGTCATAGCTTTCATTTTAAAGGCTTCTTGGCAAAGTAAACAATAGTGGTCTCTCACTTTTCTGTCATTACTATTCATCATTACCTCACGTCCTGTTTTCTTCAGCAAAACAAAATTGGTTTTTAGCAGCTTATGTAATGGAAAATGGTTAGGTGACCCTTTTGGTTTAGTGGTGTTTTCTTACCTATGTATGTCTATGTTGTGCTTTTCCTGAGTTTCTCATCCAATTTGAGTTGTCCTCTGTGTGTGTGTGTGTGTGTGTGTGTGTGTGTGTGTGTGTGTGTGTGTGTGTGTGTGTGTGTGTGTGTGTGTGTGTGTGTGTGTGTGTGTTTCTCCCCCCTCCTGAAAAGCCAGCCCTCTGTTGGCGATGAGCATAATGTGACTCGCTGTGCTGTTTGTACACCTGTGTAATGTAAGTCTCTACAGTGGAAATTCTGTGCTGAAGGTGAACTTGGAAAGGAATTTCTCAGAAGTGGTCTCAATCCTTTTAATGAAAAAAATACAGAATTGTGTATGTTGTCGACAAGCATTGCTAATAGTAATTTCTTGTCTTTTCCATTGGTTCTACACACTCCAGTACTTCAGTAAGTTTTCAATGTTTAGACAATATTTTAAAGGATTATTTTCTAATCTTACTTGTGTGCTATTACTTCATCCTTACCATCCTAGGATGATTTGAAAATTGAAAACTCATTAGTAAATGAGCTTGACAGCTGGAAATGTTAAGCCTGAATGAATCTCTGTGAGCCCTGTGGAATTTGGGCATGCGGCATAAAAATTACCTGCGCCACACCGAGAGTCCTGGAAGCCAATGTTCCACTGTACAAGGCTGTAGGTCAGGAGGGAGGCAGTTCAACAAGTTTTAAAGCACTATAAACCACTAACCTTGTGAGTACCCAGGTGGGGAATTAAACAGCCTCGGTCTGGTCAGCAGTTTGTTGTATGAGCCTGCTCATAGCCTCGCTGTAGTAGATCAGATGGAAGGAAGTCTGTAGATGCACGATCTTGTAGTAGACCAGGGCTGAACTGAAGTCTACAGGTAGACGGTATAGGCTTGTAGTAAGCCAGACTGGAAAAAGAATTTGACTATTGGGTAAACACCAAGCTTGATATCTTTTTTTTCCTCTGACCAGTCAAGGAAACGTCAGCATGTCAACAATGGTCCCTACACTATACTAACTATACCCTGTAAATGATATTCCTCTTTTGAGGTTCCTGATGGTTTTCTTGGGATGTGAGATTGTTTCACAGTATTTTACATGGTTTGTGAGCCACATGTATCCTGTGTGGGTATAACAGTCTAGACGGAATCTCGGAGACATCTCTGATGTACAGTAGAATGATTCTTGAGTCCCCCCCCAGCCGGTAGACATCTGATCTGAGTGTATCTCCTGATGAAGTAGTGCTAGACAAGACTCTAAGAGAAGTCTAAATACACATGGCTCTGTAGAAGATTGATTGAAACAAGGAAGGTGTGGTCCTCCATGGACATCAGTAATTTTAGCATCCTACAGTTATTACCACTTCAGCCACATCTTTCCAATAGTATTTGAAACATAATACAGTGAGCCAAAATGTATTTTTGATGAGGTTAATAGTACTGTATCAATCACACTCACTCTAACTTGCGTCTGAAAAATGCTGGCTTGCTCTCCTGAAACATCAGTAGAATGGTTGGCACACACTACCAGAAACTTCAGCAGAGAATGATAAATGCTACACGTTCTCTCCAAAAGCAGGTGGGGGTCTTAATTTGATATGTCCCCAGTGTTGGTAACTCAATCGTACCCTGGGTCTTTTGGTCTCATTATCCTCTGGCTCAACTTGGGCATTTTCATTAAGTATTTACTAGAGGGATCAGTGAATTGGACCTTTTGTTGCACTCCGCTTGGGTTTCTCTTCTAGTCAGGCACTGTTGCTCTTACAGTTCATCACATGGAGATTAAACGCTCTCCAGCAGCAATGACACAGGGAAAAAGATTTGTTCTCCTAAAATACTGTGACAAATGAGGGTATTTAATTTGTTGGCCTTGTGAAGTGCAGTCTCCTGTGAGCCAAGTCTAGCTTTCTAAAGAAAATTTTTTCAAAGCACAATGCTTTACTGTCAGTTTATCTGTTTTAGACACTGTCTTTAATAACAGTCTTTGACTTTAGGCAGAAAAAAACCCACATATTTGCTAAACCGGGAGAGCACAATCATCAGTCTGGACAGGCTTGCAAATTTTTATTTATTTTTTTTTTTTTTTGGTCATTTGGGTTATTTCCTCAAATTGAAATTGTAATGAAACCATAAAATAGAAGTGTGTGACCATTGAGAGCTTGGAAAACATTGACATCTTTGAGCATTGGCAAGAAATCATGATTAAACTCAAGTAATCTCCACTTGCAAAATAATGTTTTTAATGCCACATAGTAACCAAGTAACTTGCTGCTACCCTGTCCGAGATGTAAGTATTGACTGTTTCCCATTTCCACTTTCCACGTTGCTAATGTCACTGTGAGGTCTCAGAGACCAGCCCTTGGCAGTGGAGGCATGCATTGATTTGGCTTCGGGGGGGATTCTTTCTCAGTCTTCACTCCTTGACCCAGACAACATTGTTCTTTGGTCTGTGGGCCTTTTGCCGTGTTGCCATCTGTGTTTTGTCCAATAGATCTACAGCTTTGCGGAGAGCCAGGCTGTCCTGGCACAGGTTTGCTGATTGCATGCATTACGTTGTACCTGTTAACCATACAGAGGGTCAGATTGTTTGTTTAATTACTTAAGTGTTGCAGGAGCTTGATTCCCAGATCCTGTCAAAGCTACTTTCAGCTTACCAGATGCAGGAGAGGCAGTATTACTTTTGCACAAGGTCAGTATTTTTATGTAGTTTCCTATATACCAGCATACAGCAGTCTATAAAGATGCTAAGACAAGTTATAAACAAACAGTTTTTGAGCAAAGAGCATATATAGAGGGTATATACTAGTGTATACAAGGTATATAATATATACTCTCTAGCTTTTGGTTTCGATAACTTGTGACCCATGCAGTTTTATTTGTGTATTGCATCCTGTAGTATTCAGTAACATTGCTCTAGTTACCACAGTAACCCATAGTAAACATTTCATAAGCTTCAATAACCTGCTTTCCCTAATGTGCTAATTGTACTAATAGGAATAGTAAGCTTTGCCTACCTGTCTTAAGTTTCAGCCCCCCAGTCATATGTCTGTAATGATCCTAGAAATTATGGATGTAGTGCACTGGTCAAGTTCAAGTGCTGTGTATTACATTCCAGATGTTTAGATAGTGCTGTCGGAGTTTAGCCCATTGTCCCGTTTGGCCAGAAATTATTTTTTAGCATTGTATTCCGCTCTATGGGATTGTGTTCCAATCCTGATTGTAATGACTTCCATACCTTTTTTTTTTTTTTCTTTCTATTGTTATTTCTTTTGTTGGTAATTGCTGATCATGTGAGGTCAAATGCTCTCAGACATGTTTTGAGCCCATGTCAGGCTTTGATTGCACAGCTGCCTTAGCTTTCTGAGACAAGGCGGGCCTGGAACAAGCTCAAGTTTCATCGCTCCCTTGTTCACCAGTCGTTGGCCTTGAAACTGTAGTGATTCAGATGGATGAGCATCATCTGAAAGAGCCAGCAGAGGGATGTAGACCGAGTCCCCTCTACTCGCTCTGCCAAAACAAAAAGTCTCCCTGACTGACATCTCAGTCAGTTTAAACAGAGATATATGTGCAACACATTAGTCCAAGTACCAAATTCATGCTTCACTGCACTATAAATGGAATGTTTTGTTAAAGCTGATTTAGGTGTACTATATTAAGAAATCCACATAATTTTATAAAGTGTTACAATTACAAGAAAGTGTTTCCCACAGTCCCAGCTGAACTGTTTGTTGTAGTTTTGGTGTCTTAAGGTGTAGGCTGTGTCGCAGGGAATGAACTACATACGCATACAAACGTGTGTCTGTGGGAATGAACTAGTGTTGATGATTTTAGATTCATGGGACTTCTAGAGTCGTTAAGATTTTTCCATTCATTTCAGTTTTGTGGAATTCCCCAGTATTGGCCCACTGATGTCATCTTTCCATTGCTTCGGCTGTTCCTTGGAGGTGTTGTGGTGTTTTCCCTTAGTCTGTCAGCCGTAGTGTGGTCCCCCATCCATGTATGACTGCCCGGTGCCTTAAACCAGATAGCAGTGCACTCATTAGGTCCTGTCAGGCCCAATCGGCACCTTCTTAGCATGAAAATGGACCTGTGGTTTTGCAAAGACTACTTTGCTATGCCAGAGTAATTCTGTGCATCATCCAGTTTAAGAATTGTGTTTCACTATGTGTTGCGGCATCCATGTTACTCAAAGCTTTTTCCACTGCAGCTGCTACAGAAATTCCTAAACAATAAACTGAAAACGGGGGTGCGATGGCGCAGTGGGTTGGACCGGGTCCTGCTCTCCAGTGGGTCTGGGGTTCGAGTCCCGCTTAGGGTGCCTTGAGACGGACTGGCGTCCCGTCCTGGGTGTGTCCCCTCCCCCTTCAGCCTTACGCCCTGTGTTGCCGGGTAGGCTCCGGTTCCCCGCGTCCCCGTATGGGACAAGCGGTTCAGAAAGTGTGTGTGTGTGTGTGTGTGTGTGTGTGTGTGTGTGTGTAAACTGAAAACTAAAAACTGACCAGCTAAGGTGACATTGGCTATAGGGTGTTGCCATATTTCATAATCAAGCATAAAATGCTTTCATAGAAGGAAGCATTTCAGTTAAGAACCCTCCTTATGTAAACTTCTTCAAAATTAACATCAGTGCCATACTCCACAATAAATGAAGATTTAAATTTTCTAGATAGTTGAAATTGTATCATTGATGTCACAGGGTGTGTTGCATTAGAAGTTAAACATTAAAGTAAGGAGACTGTTATGGAAGTGTGAGTGAGTAAACATGTTACTGAGAGGAAAGAAGTGCAGAAAATAGCTGAATTAACTGCTGATACCATGTCTGAAGCAGGAAAAACATGCTCCGTAACTTGGCTTCCACCTGTTTGTTTGGAAGAGTAAAGGGGAAAAGTGATGCCCTTGATGGCTGGAATGCTCCATGAAGATATTGAGATCTACATTGTGTCAGGTCATCCAGCATGAAGGGGATCTGTTTCTGCCCCCCAGTCAAGCTCAGAAAGAAACGGTGAATGGAGACTAAGGCTGCTCCTTTGCAGGCGTTTGTAGGTAGAAGGTATTCAAAATACATCTTGTAAATTTTAGATTGAAGTTTTTTTCCCCTTTTTTTACAACTTTGAAAATCCAAAATTGTGGGTTTCTTTAGCCTTCTTCAGCCAGCTCACATCAGTAAACTGTTTTCTGGGCTGTTGAAAAAAGTTTCTCCATGACAGTTGTTATTCACTAAACCTAAAGTGGATAATCAACATGTAATGAGTCATTAGACAAAGTAATTTGTACCTCAACACTTTACGCTGGCATCATGAGACCATTTGTTTAAAGTGTGTTACAGCCATAGCTACTGGAGAAAAATACATTTGACTCAGATTTGTTTTCAGGTGAGTGACTGGTTAAGAAAAGATTTGGTCTGAGCAGAAGACTTTAGTTTGGTCCTAGTAGTACATGAAAAAAGAATTTAGTCAAAGGGAATGTTTTATGAGATTTGT
Source organism: Scleropages formosus (assembly GCF_900964775.1). Classification (NCBI taxonomy): domain Eukaryota; kingdom Metazoa; phylum Chordata; class Actinopteri; order Osteoglossiformes; family Osteoglossidae; genus Scleropages; species Scleropages formosus. The sequence continues at coordinate 21,917,102 of NC_041806.1, read as the reverse complement.
TTTAGCAGAACTTGTCACGTCTGAGACCACCATGATTTACAAAAAATAAATCTCACAATGTATCTCATAACCGATACTGATTACTGATCACATTAATGTCATCTCATATTAATGTATCTCAGAGCTTTATTTTTGTTTTTTTTCCATCCCTGCTTCTGAACATTGTTTTGTGAATTAAAGGATATGCTTCAATTATACAGAGATGCCTCTTTTTCTTGTCAGAAGAAAAGCCTGAACATTATGAAACCTCTATAATGTTCAGCTGCAGTATGTGAGGAGCACATCCAAGGTCACCTCCTCTCCTCTTCACTCCTAGTGGAGCAAGAGAAGCAACTTGGCTGGAGACAGTCAGGAATGGAAAGAGGAAAATTTAGTGAAGCAGCATGTTGCCTTGGCCTGATGGAGCCATTGGAAAGCTGTTTTCATTTGGAAGCGTGCTCTTTCCAGGTCCTTTTGGTGCATTTTATGATCTTGATTTTATCACCTGCTTTTTAAACATTCTTCTAGAAGTACAATACTGGAGGTGTTGAGGTGGTCTTGATTATTTCTCCCAGGCTGTAAATTGTAATATCACTCAAGTCATTCCCAAGGGAAGTCTGGCTATGATAATTCCTTTTTTCCAGGCTTCAGTGACCATTGTTTGATTCTGTGGCCATGGATACGCCATGTTTACTTCTTATGAAGTAACCATACATCTGCCTTAAACCATACAAAAGCTTCATCATACATTTTGACAATTGCTGTTTTGGCTTGAAGTTACATTGTGGATTCTGCCATGATTTCTAACCATGTGACACTTCCACATGGACTCCATGTACATAAATAACCTTTACATGTCATAATGCTAGTGGTTTCTGAATATTGGTTCTTTTCTTGAGGTTTTTTCCTTTTAATCTCTCCTGTGCTTATTGCAAATCAGGTACAGTGAAGGTGTAAAAGTGACCCGTGCAGATATGTCCTACTCGTACTCTGAACATGAAGTACATGAGTTTAATTACACACTTCCTTCAGATAGACCTGTCACGGGGTCAGCTATTGTGCATGGAGGCGTCTAGGTGTTCAAAATACCTCCAGTTTCTGGTTCAAGGTGTTACCCCTGACTTCAGTTCCAATAAACTTTTTTTGATTGAGAGATTAAGTTTTTTTGTCAGAGGCTTGCCCATCGCTTTTGGCAAGTTGCATAAAAGACACTTTATAGTGCCTGCAGAAAGTATTTGGATACCTCCCCTTTTTCCGCACTCATTTCGAAATGGATTGATTTTTTTTTGGTCATCAGTTGACACACAAGACCTCACATTTACAAAGGGAAATTTAAAAAAAAAAAAAAAACTCAAATCCTTCACTGACAGTACTCGGTATTCAAAGTATTCAGACCCTTCACCAAGCATGATATTTAAAACCAAACCAAGAAGTTTAAGAAACTCTCTGTAGACCTCCAGTATAGAATTGTGTCTGTGCATAGGTTTGGGAAAAAATATTTTAGAAAAATTTGCATTCCATTGAAGGTTACCAGGTACACAGTGGTCTCCATTATTGTCAAATTGGGTATTTGGACAGCAAGGGCATTGAAGTTACAAATTGTCCAGTGGCCACTCTAACAGAGTTCCTGTGTACAGATAGTAGAACCTGCTAGAAAAGCAAATGTCTATAGCACTCTTGATTAGGTCTCTCTTGATTCTGGCACAGTGGCTAGACAGAAGTTTGGAGTTTGCCAAAGGCCACTTAAATGCACTGAGAGCATGAGGAAAAATAGATTGTCTGGTCTGACAAGACAAAAATTGGCTTAAATGTTAAACGCCATGTCTGGCAACAACTAGGTACTGCTCATGACCTGGTTAATATCATCCATACGGTTATGCATGGTGGTGGCAGCCTCATGCTTTTGGGATGCTTCTCAGGGATCAGGAAATGAGTCTGAGGGAAAGATGAACAGAGACAAACACAAAGAGGTCCTTGAAGGAAACCTGCTCCAGAGCGCACACAACCTTGGACAACGGTGAAGATTCACTTTCTTGAGTGACAATGATCCAAAATACACAGTCAAGACAACAGTCTGTAAATGTCCTAAAGACCTGAGCATTGAGTTCAGTCACCCCCATCCAACTTGACAGAGCTTGAGGGGATTTGCAAGGAAGAATGGGCAAAACTGCTGGAAGCTAACCCAAGAAAACTCGCAGCTGTAATTTCTGTTAAAGGTGCTCTTAAGTACTGAAGAAAGGGTCTGACTACTTATGTAAATGCAGATTTTATCTTTTTTTAATATAAATTTGATAAAATTCCTAAAAATGTATTTTCACTTTGCCATTATGGGATATTGTGTGTCAACTGGAAAAAAAAAACAATCAATTCAATCCATTTTGAAAAGTGTGCGACATTAAAGTTTGGAGAACGCGAAGGGGTTGGAACGCTTACTGACGGCTCTATCTCCACACCCAACCCCCCGTGACTTTCTGCTCTGCATCAATGAGAAATTGATAAAAGGGCAAAGCCAGAAATGAGCAGAGTTGCCAACAGCAAGACTGACTGCGAGGGGCGTCTGTGCTCATTCTGCTAGGAGCACTGTTGCCACAAATACCATAATTCAAAAGTAATTTCTGACAGGATGTTTTCATATTGCATTCATTGAACTTGGGCAGTTTTTATCCCTAAAACTACATTGTGGTGTGAGATGAAACTCATGGGCCTTTTTTTATAAACCATGTATGGTTCACCTCAAGCCACTAGAATCATTTAGGGTTTAAATACCAAATCTCTTGTGCTTCACTGGAAACTGAGTCGCAAAAAACAAACAGAAGAAAAGTATCTGTTTTACAGTCGAGGCTGTTGAATAGTTTTAATAATGGTGGTGGTTTCCTGCAGTGTCCACATAGGAAAAGTTTGAGTATGTCTCTACTTGAACAGAACGGGTGAGTTTCCACAGTACAGATACCGAAGTCTGTAGGTCAGGTGCAGTGAAGTCCTGATGGCATAATTTATTTGATGCAGGAACTCTGCTTACTGCTCTGAGAATGATTCTTCTCTTTTTTGACTATGTTGATAATTTATTCCCATCTTGTTCTCAGGAACAGTGATGTGATTGATGGCTCAGTGCCCAGCTAAACAAGATGGAGCATATGAAAGCAAATCCTGAGGACTCCATCAGACTTCTTCAGATATGACTTAGGATTAGGGTTTTTAATTTTTTTCTTTTTTTTTTTAAATTTAAAAAAAAAAAAAAGACACCGTTGTATATTGATGACTACCCTCTACCCTTGCTCCCTTTGGACTTCCTCTGTCCTCCTGTCTGTTCTTTCTTTCCTTTGGTGTTCAGTTTTAAATATTTTTTATGTGTTTCTGAGAGTCTTCAATGTTTCAGAAGTTGCGCTTCATAAGTTGTTCACCTACAAATATTATAACTGTCTCATTTCAACAGCATTCCTTCTGGATATGGTCTATAAGGAGCTATAATTATGACAGTAGTGGTTCAGTAATGCTATCCTTATGTTCCCCTGATGGTAGAAGTAGCGACACATGGAACCGTTTTCTTGTCAGAAAAGATTGTCATTTAGACCTGCTGTTGAGATGGCCCTTTAAGCCTTATGTAACTATTTCAGCTTTTTCTGTCTCTCTGGAAAATGAGGAACACACATTCCATACTGCCGATCACCTTTGGTCTGTGTGTAATATGGTCCTGAGCTGTCATTCAGGATCATCAGAGAAATGGCAGACAGGAACCAGTAACTTTGCCTTGCAGAAGGGTTCTGTCATCCATCTCCTGCCTCTTGATTCAGTTTATGTCCGCTGTTTAAGAGGAGGGGGGGAGAAACCCGATTCCTGGAAATTGAAATTCAGAGAATATGTGCCTCGGTCTTTCAGATATTTTGGCTTTTTTTGTTGCATTCCTTCATTTCTTTGTTTGATGAACTTTCCAGCACTCGGGCTGTAACAATTTTAAAACTCTCTTTGCGCTGGATATGTTTTATGCATTGTATAGAATTTCAGCCACGGTGACCTTAATGTTTTTATTTGGACAATCTGTGTCTAAAGACAATTCTTCAGGTGGCGGCGCTGATCTATCTTCAGCCCTACGTTCCTCAACCCTGTTTACAGTGCCTAGTGTTAAGCAGCTTTCAGTTTCATCACATCTCTCTGTGAATAAATCTATATTTTGCATTTGTTTACCTTCCAGGGTTTCTGACAAGAATGATTTTCCTGAGATTTTACACCTTTATCTCTTACAGCCTACTCTTTATTGCTACTTGATGTCTCCCCCCACTGTGGAGCTAATCAGGGCCTGAAGTTTCTACAGCTTCAATATGTTTTAACCATCGACCCCTTAAAACGTCAGCAGCATGGTCCAAGGTGGCTGCAGGCATGTGCTGTGAATCTGCCCTGATTAAGTGATGTGCTTTGGAAGCCCACTGGTTTCTTTATTTGTTTGAGCTCCAAAGAAAACATCCCGAAAAGCAGCTGGTCAGCAGGCAAGAGCAGTTCAGTTCTCCAGAGTAGCGAATGCGTGCACGCACTCCTCATCACTCTCTTATTCTGAAGAAAAGAGAACATTCTGTCATCATCATCCTTCTCTATCACTGTCACTTTGTAGACTGTAAAAATAAGCCCTAAAAAGGCATTTCATAGATTGCCTGATGGCATCTGTGTGCCTGTCTAGGAGTACAGTCAGTGCTTTTTGTAGACATGGCTGCCCCTAAATGAACGGCAAGTAAATATTCATGGGGTACTGGTGTTGTACTACCACCATTAAGGTGAAAGGCAAGGTATGAGTACATGTTAAAGCATTTTATTGTTTTTGGAATTTAATGTATGAATAAAACTATTGCGCTTATCATACTGAAGAGTGTAAATTTTACCTGAAGAAATAAAGCAACCCCCCTCCCCTCTTTATGTCCTACCTTTTCCCAATTTGGATGCAAATTCTGGGAATTTTTATCTATGGCAGATGGAAAAACAATTTCAAGATTATTTCGGGATTCAGCAAAACTAAGACCAGTGGTCCTGCTCAAATCTATCCTTTTCCACAAGAACTGCCTTACAGGAAATCTCTGGAGATACATAGACATCGTCTTAAATGTTCTTATTGTTTTTATTATTTTTTAATTCCCTATTTGGGGGAAATATCTACTACTTGTATTGTTGTAATGTGATGTTTTCACAGCAGGAGGAGTTGCGTAACTCATTCTTATTTGGCACCAGAAAGGGCAGTAAATGAATTTGCAAAAGTAAGCAAAACATTAAGCTAGAGATGTAGTGGATTTTAGTGAGAGTACACTCTGATATGAAGTCTTTACCTTTGCATTCTCATACTGGGAGAGCTTAATTTTGAAATTTTACAGGGAAAGCATACTTGGACTCTCATTGCTTGACTGCTGTGCATGTTAGAAACATAAATCACATACCCATAAGCATTTATTTTTTACGCGTTCAAAAAAAAAAAAAAAAACCAAAAAACTCATAAAAATTTGCTTTCCAGCTGTTTGGCAGAGATTGTGTTTGCAATAAGCATGAGCCTGGTCTGACCTGTCTGTGATCAAACTGATCCACCATATAATCTATACCGTCGCTCAGCCAGTAATTCCTCAAGGAGGACCTTCAGTAGTCCATACAACTACTGTTGACTGAAAACATGGCAGAGGTGTGTGGAACCATAGGGCTATGGACTAAACTGTGTGTTGTCCAGTTGGGCCACCTAGGAGAAGGTGCAGAGTGGACAGTTCCTTGCAGAAATGCTAAAATGCAATGGATCGTAACAGCTGAAAGCATGGTTATTTTTGCGGCATGGACCATGAAATGATGGACCCTTCTGTAAAATACTCGTTTTATTTTGTGTACCATATTAGTTGCTGCTCTCTTTTTAGTAGCCGAGGCAGAGGATGTAATGCTGTTGGAGGTCAGTGTGGCCAGCTCTTTGCCCAGAAGTATCTGATATTAATCGGCCTCAACACTGTTTTTATACGGTGAACTGATTCTACTCCTCTGTTTTCTGTCCCCTGTCTTCTCTTTGTCTTGATTTGTGTGGACCACAGTTTTTTTTTTTTTTACATTGATTACCTTTGTGCTTTTTTGAAATGGGCGAATTGGTTTTGGTTCAGTCTTTATCTCCACTTTTTGAATATGTCGTTACTGAACTGTTTGTTTTGAGGCTGGTTTTTTTTTTTCCTTTTTTTAAACACCCCTCCTTTTATCTGTGTGTTATGATTGAGTGTCTCAATCTGGCACCACTGATGGAAAGTATTTATTTGGTGACCTGTTTTTTATGGAAAACAAAGGGAAACAGTTTTGGAAAAATCAAAACACTGAGTGCATAATGTGTACACTGCAGGGAATTCTGTGTTCTATTAGGATTCACACCCTTGACAGGCTTTATGTTGGAAATTCTTATCAGACTGCACTACCCTCTCAGCTGGAGTCCCTGTGTGTTTTCCCAGATGACACATTGCTTCTTATCCCTTCTTATCCAGTATGGGGAGTGAGTCCCAGGCATTGCTTCCAACAGGGAAAAGGACTGAGACAGGTTCGAGAGAAGGCTCCATATGGATGACTGACTCTAGGGACGTAGCAGGATGGATGGGGCACATGGATGGAAGCTGACATACTGTCTCCCATCCTGCATGACCTCTACTTGGATGGCCCAACGTGTCTTCAGCCATGTTTATAAGACAGGCAACTTTTTACCCCTTTTGCCCTCGCCTGCTACTGGGGATTGTGTGTCATATCGACCAATTATCATCACAAGCAAGTTTGAATGAGCTGTAATTACTACAACGTGGTTCTTGTACATTTTTAATAGCCTGTGTCTCATGAAGGGCCAAAACCCTTCAGCAATAAAATGTTTTAAGATAAATATTTTAAGTTAAATAGCTTAGTTTAATCAGTTTATTTAGTCTTTCTGAGGCACTCATGATTTATATTAGGAACTGCTGCAGCTGACCTGTTCATGGCTGCTTTCCTGGTTTTCTGAAGCTCTTCTGCAGAGAGGAAGACATATAATGGGCACTGGACTCAGGATCATGGAATTCGGTCCAGCTTGGGAAGCGGTTCTACCTCTGAGCAAGAGACTTCACCTCAAGTGCTATAATCTAGTCCAGCTGTTTAAACCACTTTGAAGAAGCACATTGTTGTTCTGAATTGGTTCATTGGTCCAGAGGTCTCCCCTGGTGTCCCCATCACTCATGTTCTTATTCTGCTGCTTGTCCCTCTAGGTCAGATGTACCAGCAGTACCAAGCTCCAGGTGGATACCCCCCACAGCAGCAGTATGGGGTGCAGTACCCAGGTGAGTGTGTGTCTTGTACTTACCATTACTTTGCTTTACTGTATGAAAGGTTCCTAACAGTATGGCAGCCCACCTTCACGTTCTGAAACGCACAAGGTGCAAAGGTACGGAACTGATGCGCTGATAATGAGAGAAGGAGTTACAGTGAGGTGTCTGCAGTGCCACTGCCAGATACTTAATGGTGTTCAACCTGTTTTTCCTTCTTTTTTCTGTCTTCCTTTCTCTTATACAGCAGGTTACACCCCACAGCAACAGCCGCAGCAGCAGTTTCAGAACTACACCCCTCCAACCACCCAGGCTGCTGCCACAGCACCAGGCTTTGCAGTGCCGCCTCAGCCACAGCAGAC